>NW_021604648.1:2283845-2284942 GCF_004785775.1 Grammomys surdaster | reverse complement strand
TCTCTCTCTCTCTCTCTCTCTCTCTCTCTCTCTCTCTCTCTCTCTCTTTCTCTCTCTGTCTCCGCCCCTCCCTCTCTCTGTGACACAGTCTTACTATGTAGCTGGCCTTGAACTCGCAGTGATCTGCCTGCCTCTGGCTCCTGAGTGTTGCAATTAAAGACTTGTGCCACTCTACGTTTAAAGACCATTTAAAGAACCATGAAGGACTTAAAGCCATTCTGTTTCCAGTAGGGTTTTCTAGTAGGATTTGTACTTCGATACAAGCCACAGGAAGCTGACCTACCAAAAAAAGTGTGTATTTTTCTCATAAAAAAAAATTCTAAAGCAGAACAAAAAAAAAAAAAAAAAGGACAGAGAGTAAAGGCAAACAGAGTCCCGGGAGGCCAGTGCGACCACTGCAGGCCCGGCCTCCTGTCGGCACCTCCACAATCCTTGGGTTGCAATTTCTGTTCTCAAGCTTGTTACCTCATGCAGACAAACAGGGATCTGTCTCTAGTTCATGTCCAGTTTTCACAAATGAAGGAGGCAGAGGAAGGGAGGGAGGGAGGGAGGGAGGGAGGGAGGGAGGGAGGGAGGAAAAGAGGAAGGGAGGGAGGGAGAGAGGGAAAATACCTTAATCAGAAAGCCAGTATTTTCTCAGAAACCCCTAAGGGCCTGTTACTTATTCTTCACTGGAAAACCCCCTGTCACATGACTATCTTTGGCTCTAAGGAAGTCTAGAAAGGAAAGAACACAGTTACCATGAACTGAAATAACCCAGGGGCAGGGTGGGGCCTCTAGGCGAGGGCGGGGTTCTACTATAGGACTTCACATCACAGGCAAAACAGAAGATTCTGAAATAAGTCACTTAAGGGAGAGGCTGGAGAGATGGCTCAGAGCTAACAGCACATACTGCCTTTGCAGTGGGCTCTAGCAGTTCCCTGCACCCATTCCAGGCAGTTCACAAGCACATGTAAAGCTGGCTCCAGGAGAGCTGCTGCCCTCTGCTGGCCTCTACACGCTCCTGCATCTGTGTACACGGATGTACACACACATACCTTCTTTTTCCTTCCTTCCTTCCTTCCTTCCTTCCTTCCTTCCTTCCTTCCTTCCTTCCT
>NW_021604648.1:2283677-2283835 GCF_004785775.1 Grammomys surdaster | reverse complement strand
CCTTCCTTCCTTCCTTCCTTCCTTCCTTCCTTCCTTCCTTCCTTCCTCCCTTTCCTTCCTTCTTTCCCTCCCTTCCTTCCTTTCTTCCTTCTTTCCATCCCTCCCTCCCTCCTTTCTTTCTTTCTTTCTTTCTTTCTTTCTTTCTTTCTTTCTTTCTT
>NW_021604648.1:2277613-2283667 GCF_004785775.1 Grammomys surdaster | reverse complement strand
CTTTCTTTCTTTCTTTCTTTCTTTCTTTCTTTCTTTCTTTCTTTCTTTCATGTCTTTAATCTCAGCATTTAGGAGGCAGAGACAAGAGGATCTCTGTGAGCTGGTGGCCAGCTTGGTCTACATAGTGAATTCCAGGACAGCTAGGGCAGAAAAAAAAGTAACTATATAAAACTTTTAGAACAACAGTGGAGGGACAGTTCCTGTTTCATTTCGTTTTGTTTTGTTTTTTGAGACAGGGTTTCTCTGTGTAGCCCTGGCTGTCCTGAAACTCACTCTGTAGGCCAGGCTGGCCTCAAAGTCAGAAATCCACCTGCCTCTGCCTCCCAAGTGCTGGGATTAAAGGCGTGTGCCACCACTGCCTGGCAGAGGGACAGTTCCTTAAAGAGCTACTTATTATAGCTGAAGAGATGCTTCATTGGATAGTAGCACTTGTTGTCCTTGCAGACAACCCAGGCTCAGTTCCCCTTACCTACATGATGGTTCACAACCATCTGTAACTCCAGTTCCAGGGGAACCAATGATGCATGTATATACATGCAGGCAAAACACTCATACTCGTGAAATAAAATGAGTAACTCTTAAATTTTCTTTTAGTTCACCTGTCTCTATGCCCAGTGTTAGGATAACAGACACACACAACTATGCCCAACTTTTTTGTAAGCTCTGGGGGCCTGAATTCCAATCTTCATCCTGATCCAGCAAGCACTTTACCCCTTTAGCCATCTCCTCAGCCTTGAGAAAGCTTCTTAAGGGATGATATCATTCATCATGAAGATGAATGCTGAGTACATATTTACCACAGAGTCATGTATATTTAAGAAGTGCACACAAACACACATGCATGCCTCCTTCCTCATGCTGGCAACATCGGAGGAAGGCAGGCAGGGAGTATGTTTAGGATGAAATTTAAAATGTATCTGGGCCATTTTATTTAAGGGCATCTCAGATATATCACCGAGGATTCCCACTTAGAAAATCTGGACAACATAAGCCTCAAAATAAAAAGTGGAAAAAAATGGGTTAATACCACAGGAAAAATATCCATGAATCCAACAGTGTATAAACAAAAAGGCCAGCTTCTAAGTGTAGAAGGAGTAATGGAGTCATGGAAATCACCGTTTGACAAACATTATCATGGTGCGTGTGCTGGGCAAGAGACGCCAACAGTTGGTAAAGTCAATGGAAGACAATTCCTTGGGTAACAGACAAGTTGCCGAGTGTCGGGTGATCTTGCTTAGTGTAATTTTAGGACTGGGTAATGAATGATGGCGCACTTAGAAATCTGAGGACTTTATAGTTGTTTTTAAAATGTCTTTAAAATGCCCTCATGTTGTGTAAAAGAAAATTTTCTTAGTTCAATAAAAAAAAAAAGACATGTTTACTGCGTATCTTAGCCTGTTTGGGTTCTGTGACAGAACACCATAGCCCCCGAGCTGAAACAACATGTGCCCATTTCCCACAGTTCCAGGGCCTGGGAAATACAAGATCAACGCTCTGATACAAGTGGTGTCCAGTCAGGACCTGTTTCCTGCTATGCAGATGCTGCAAACATGTGACTCCAGCCTCTTCCTCTTCTTATAAGGGCATGTGTCTGATGTGGAGGGGTGGAGACATCCTCATGTCTTCATCTGTACTTTCCCTAAAGCTAGCTACTTGGTTAGGGTTTTAACATAGGTGTTTGGTGGACACATACATTTAGTCTGTGATAGCCTCTAGCAAAAGCCAGTGAAGAGAGAGAGAACAGGAATGTGAGTGAATCTGTGATTTGAAAGCTTCTTATATTTGACTTAATTTTCATTTACTTTCTGGAATTCTGTTGTTCCGTTACTTTGAAATTCTAGGACTCCAAATAAATATTTTTTTGATCTTAAACTACTGTCACTGCTTTACTCTGATCTCAGAATTCAAAGACGCCATCATCTTGCTTTCTTTCGTCCCTACTCCTGATCTCATGGCAGCCACAGCAGAGGTTCTGAGTCCTCCAAGGACTCCGTAGCTTCAACACTGAAGCCTGTGACTGTGTCCCATGGTCCCCTAATGCAGAAGGAGACAGCCCAGCATTTCACACTGAAGCATGAAACAGACTGAGCATCTTTGATATATCAGTGAAGGTTTAACTTTCAGGATATTTTAAGAATTGATTGTTGGGTATCAACTATGATCATGTTTTTGAGATGACTCATGATCTTTCACATTAATCTGTTGTGTGTGGAATTATATCTGCACATTGCTGACTATTAAACCAACTATCCTTTGGCCATGTGATCACAATCCTGCTCCTTGATAATTACACAAAGGAGTTCAAAGCTTATGTCAGTACAACAACCTGTACACAGTTTTAGCAGCTTTATTTATAACTCCCCCTAAATTGAAGCAATCAGCATGCCATTTGGTAGGTGAATAGATAAATAAACTATGGAATATGCATATAAGGTAATATTATACAAAAAAAAGAAATGAAATGCCGAGCTATGGAAAGATATGAAGGATCCTTAGGGCTTATTACTAAGAGCTATTCAGAAACACTGCTTACTATTTGACTTTGCATGTATCAGAAAGGATGGAATCTACCTCAAGTGGCAACATGACTTTGCCTCCTCCTTAAGGATTAATCCAGTGAGACAGGTCAGGGGACTGACGAGGGGTCCACCCCAGGAAGGCATATTCACCTTACAATAATGTACTCTTCCCCTCCAGAATCTTGGCCTCCTAATGCAGTTCCCTTGCTGTGCAAGCATGAGCACATGAGTTCAAATCCTGTGCAGGGAGGCATACATCAGGGTGTGGTCAGGTGAGTACTTGGGACCTCAGTACTATAGGGGCAGAGCCAGAAGAACTGCAGGGCTTGCTGGCCAGGGAGCCTAGCTTCAGATTCAGTGAGCAACCTTATCTCAAGGGAAAAGGGCACAGAATGATAGAGCAGAATACCCAGCACCCTCCCTTAGACAGACACATGTGCACACATGCCACAAATAAATTAATTTAATTAAAAGTAAATAAACAATAGGGGCTTTTTAGAAAGTGAATTCTTTTTTCCCCTTGAGGAGGCAAGAGATCTCCGAGGAACAGGTTTCTTGGTGGCTTATCTAGGAGGCTCTGCCTATGGGATTTTTGGATAGGCTTTTGAATATTAACAGCTTCTGCTGAAGAAGCCACTTCCATATGCCAGGAGCTGCAGCTAATATTTCTAGTGAATTGTGTCATTTCAGTTTTCAGAATAACTTAGCAAGTTCAGAATAGATATCCTTGTTCAGAGACAAAGTTAAGGGTCAGAGGTTGCCATGATTTGTCTATTCCTTACAGTCAAAAGTACAGAAGCCAGGCTCTGAATCCTTGAATATGGACTCCAGGCTTCTGCTCTGGGTGCTTAACTCACGAAATCACCCGAGACATCTATTATCTCTGCCATCCCTCATGAGGAGACTGCAGCCCAGAGAAAATCCAAGACACAAAGAGAATTTCAGAGCCAAACAAGGTCCATTAGATTCCAAAATCTGTTTTCTACTTCAAAGTAGAAAAGAAGACAGGAACACAACAGAGAATCCCCTCTAGGAAGGTCTTGCCTTTTCCTAGGGAACTGTCTCCTGTCCAATGGTTGACCTTCTCCTTTAAGTCCCTTTCCAGAATCTTTCTTTTTTCTTCTTTTACCCACAGTATAGCCTCTGGGCTGGAGAAGAACCATTCCCCACCCCCACCCCCAGGAGAGTAGAATCACTACTTTCAAGTTGCTTAAAGAAGGAACAGCCAGAGTACTGCTAGGCTGACCTCTCCCAGTCTCATATACCCTGGGAAGCCCTGTACATACAGGCATAGGTCAGGAGCCGGCAACACTGAGCGTAAGTACAGCCTCGTAGCTGACCAGTTAACAGCAGCTCCTCCTTTAAAAGTATCTATTTAGGGTCTGAAGAGATGGCTGAGTAGTTAAAAACTTGTCCTAGCATTCACATGGGAGTGGGAGCTCACAATCGCCTGTACAGCACCAGAGAAATCTGTTATCTCTGGCCTCAGCAGGCACCAGCGGCATATACCCAACACACAGACAGAATTAAAAGTAAAACACACATAATTAAAAGTAAAAAAGATTTTTATTTTTTCATTCTTTTTTTAATGACTTTTATTTATTTATTTTTATTTTTGGTTTTCGAGACAGGGTTTCTCTGTATAGCCCTGGCTGTCCTGGAACTCACTCTGTAGACCAGGCTGGCCTCGAACTCAGAAATCCACCTGCCTCTGCCTCCAAAGTGCTGGGATTAAAGGTGTGCGCCACCACCACCCGGCCATAAAAAGGATTTTTAAAAGAAGCCTAAGCATCTAGTCTGGAGCAGACATTTCATGGAGGCGGGACAGTCTTATATTTAAAAAATTAATATTCAGTGATTGGGCCTATTTTACAAACGAGACTCGGTTCTAGGATGTAAAGCTAGCAACTCAAGGACAACAAGTCCTCAGGAGCTTGGGACTTGAACCTATCAAGGACCTAGTTCTGCTGTTGCCTGGGAACAGAGGAGGGAGGAGCTGCCAGAGAGAAGGGAGGAGGAGACAGGGAGAGGGCAACCTCTCAGCAAAGCGCTCTGACGACAGCAGGTGATTTTTTTTTTCTGTAGCGCGCATACTCTCAGCATCTTTTCTTGATCACCCCCCCCCCTTGCTGAGCCGCAAAAAAGGGTGGGGCCGCCTCTCTGCAGCAGAAGACGGCGGCGGCGGCAGCTGCGGCATCACCAGGGGTATAGATACGGCGGTGGCCGTTGTGCTCTCTGCCCTGTCTGGGTTGGAGGTGACCGCTGCCAAGCCTCGCTAGGCGGCCGGCTGAACCAGACGGAAAGGAGACAGAAGCCTGTTTGCGGATCCTGCCCAGCCCTCTCGCTGCGCCATGGCTTAAGCCCACAGCCTCCTTGCCAAGCATCTGCTTGCTCGGCCGGGGTCTGCTAGACACTGCAGTCGCAGAGAGGGCGCGACCAGACGCCCTAGGCCTGGACTCTGGGACGCCGAGCCTCGCTCCCATTCTTCACTGCCCACAGCAGGTCCTCTACAGAAGGCGTTTGCAGCCGGTAATCGAGGGACTTTGCGGACTTTATTTCAGTGGTACCTCGTCCCTGGGTGCTCTTTGAGGGAAGAGGACGAGGCAAAGGGCTAAGGGGAGGAAGCGGTGGGAACCACATTGGCCGGTCTGGGTTGGGGGTTAAAGGGAGATTAGAGGTTTGATTTAGAACCACAAAAAGGCTTTGCGGCTAGCATTATGGCGTGGCCGTGCATCACAAGGGCCTGCTGCATCGCCCGCTTCTGGAACCAGCTGGACAAGGCGGACATTGCGGTGCCGCTGGTTTTCACCAAGTACTCGGAGGCCACCGAACATCCAGGCGCCCCTCCGCAGCCGCCAGTGCCGCTGCAGCCCGCGTTAGCGGCCCCCTCGCGTGCTGTCGCCATAGAGACGCAGCCAGCCCAGGGAGAGTCGGATGCAGTTGCCCGGGCAACAGGGCCGGCGCCCGGGCCCAGCGGCGACCGCGAGACTGCAGCCGCCCCCGGTCGGAGCGGGCTGGGCTTGGGCGCGGCCTCGGGCTCCACTTCCGGCTCAGGCCCCGCGGACTCGGTGATGCGACAGGACTACCGCGCCTGGAAGGTGCAGCGGCCCGAGCCCAGCTGCAGGCCGCGCAGCGAGTACCAGCCGTCCGACGCGCCCTTCGAGCGCGAGACCCAGTACCAGAAGGACTTCCGCGCCTGGCCGCTGCCCCGCCGCGGGGATCACCCCTGGATCCCCAAGCCGGTGCAGATCCCTGCGACTTCTCAGCCTTCCCCGCCTGTTCTCGGGGTGCCCAAGCGTCGGCCTCAGAGCCAAGAGCGCGGGCCCATGCAACTTTCTGCTGATGCCCGGGACCCAGAAGGTGCTGGAGGAGCCGGGGTGCCGGCGGCGGGAAAGGCATCCGGTGCAGATCAGCGTGACACACGCAGGAAGGCAGGACCAGCATGGATGGTGACTCGCACCGAAGGGCACGAGGAGAAGCCTCTGCCTCCGGCCCAGTCCCAGACCCAGGAAGGCGGTCCTGCAGCTGGAAAGGC
>NW_021604648.1:2262646-2277603 GCF_004785775.1 Grammomys surdaster | reverse complement strand
CCGGCCCAGTCCCAGACCCAGGAAGGCGGTCCTGCAGCTGGAAAGGCATCCGGTGCAGATCAGCGTGACACACGCAGGAAGGCGGGACCCGCGTGGATGGTGACTCGCACCGAAGGGCACGGGGAAACGCCGCTGCCACCCGCCCAGTCCCAGACCCAGGAGGGAGGCCCTGCAGCTGGAAAGGCATCCGGTGCAGACGAGCGCGACACCAGGAGGAAGGCAGGGCCGGCCTGGATGGTTCGTCGCTCAGAGGGGCACGAGCAGACACCCACTGCCCATGCCCAAGGCACAGGGCCCGAAGGAGGCAAAGGGCGCGCGGTGGCAGATGCCCTCAACAGGCAAATCCGGGAGGAAGTGACGAGTACAGTAAGCAGCTCCTACAGGTGAGACAGGGGCAGCAGGTGATGCTGGTCACCCTCATCCCCTCGCGTGGACCACTCATTTTCCCCCACAGAAAGCTTCGCATCAAGCTTCTTCTCCAGGGCCAGACCACGCCCTCTCCAGGCACATTCCAGAACCCTTTCAACCTAGACTTCACTGCCCCGCCCTGTCGGAAGCCCTTAACAGTTTCCCCACTTGTCTTCCCATCTTGTTCTTTGTGCCGCCCCTAAGCCACATTTTCCTCCTGGTTGCCTAGCTCAGCGCCCTGCCTGCCCCACAGAGACCCTGTCAGTTTTCTCTTGTCCCATCAGTTCACCTGCCATCTTAGCCTGGCTCCTGCCCCCTAGTCGGCTCCACCGACAGACAGCCGTTCACTTCTCACTTATTTCCATGAGACCCCCAGTCCCTTTCATTTTCTTGCTCTCTTCCTATTCGATCCCTCTCCCAGTTCCTGGCCGATACTCAAGTGCCACACCCTTTTCTAGATTCTCTACGTGTGCCTTACAGCTCTTCTCTTCAACCACTAGCACTTTGGAGTCATTCCCCTCCTGCTGCTTCCGTAGCTTTGAGACATTGGGCGAGCTTCTTAACTTTCCTGGACCTCACGTTCTTATCTGTAAGCTGGAATCAATAATAGTCAACTTAGGACTGTCCACACAGGACTGATTTAAGCTGACATGGTCTGTACAGTTTTGGGTATAGACTAAATGCCAAACATTGCTTTAGCTGATGGAAAGATTAAAAGAGGAGGATTGGCCATGCCTGAGATGCAGCGGTAGTTTTTGTTTCCATTATAATCTCCTACGTGACACCACCTTATTCTTGTTTCTGCTTCCTAGATGTCCCCAGTCCTCTTCCCTATTGAGGCAGCTTCTTTCCTCCTTTGTGTTCAGATGTGTTTCTTTTTTTTTAATTTAATTTTATTTATTTATTTTACTTATTTGCTTTACATCCTGCTCACTGCCCCCCTCCTGTGACGCCCTCTACAATCCTTCTCCCTATGCCTCCTAAGAGGAGGGCCTCTTCTTCTCTGAGCAGGTAGGTCCTCCCCCTAAGTATCTCCCCACTCTGGTACATCACGTTTCTGCAGGGCTAAGCTAATCCTTTCCCACTGAGGTCAGACAAGCAGCCCAGCTAGAAGAACATATCTCACCAACAGGCAACAGCTTTTTGGGGTAGCCCCTGTTCCAGATGTTTGAGACCCCCATGAAGACCAAGCTGCACATCTGCTGTATATGTGCAGGGAGGCCCAGGTCTAGCCTGTGTACGCTCTTTGGTTGGTGGTTCAGGGGGTGGACCCCCTAAGGGTCCAGGTTAGTTGATTCCGTTGGTCTTCCTGTGGAGTTCCTATTTCCTTTGGGCCCACAATCCTTCCCCCTTTTCTTCCATAAGAATCCCCAAGCTCCGTCCACTGTTTGGCTGTGGGTGTCTGTATCTGAGTCAGCGGCTGGGTGGAGCCTCTCAGAGGACAGCCATTAATGTGTTCCTTATCTTCTGGCACATTCACGTTCCTTGTAAATGGATGCTTTCAAGCATGGAAACCTCTCCCATCTTCACCCCCACACACCCGTTTCTGCAATTCTCCCTGTGCTGCATGCAGCCTTGGCCCGTCTGGCCTGCTTTCTCACCTCACATCCATCCAATGCACGTCTCTGAATGTTTAGCTTTCGGACCATAAATGTTTCAACCAACGTCAGCTAGCTGATAGACGCTGGTTGACTTGAACATGTAGCACCGGGCTTGGGTACTGAGGAAGCAGATGTGTGTGATAATGATGGACCTAGCCTTGTGCAGGTGTGGCTCCTGAGGTCTTCATTCAGTGCCACAGTCAAGTTAGGTGCCCTTTTCCTGCAAGTGTGGAAGGAAAGGCTACAGAGTTAGTGTCTTCTGCTAACCCTGTATGTGGCCTCTTCAGTAGACATGGCAGGCACTGCTCACATGCAGCCAGAAGACTGGCACAAAGACTCTATTGTTAAGGCAAAATCAGAGCCCTGCCTCAGAATTCCATGTCTTCCTGCATTCCGCCTCCCACTAGGTACCTCTCTCTGGGCTGACTGGTATCACAGACTGGCCTCCTAACAGTAGAACAGTAGAACAGTAGAACACTTCCCTTCGAAGCTCAGGGTCAAGCAAGGACGAAGCTCCTTTTCCTTGGACAGCCACAGGGAAGTGGGGTTTTCATAATGTTTATACTAGCAATGGAGGATCAAAAGAGAGACGGAAACAAACATGAAGGGGCACTTAACACCCACAAGCCAAGATGTGTGTGGGTTTCTGGTTCTGCCATGGTACTTGTGTTCACAAATCCTAGTTCATTTATCTGAAGGGTCTGTCTGTGGGTGCCCTGGCATTGGATTCCTGATGCTCCTTTCTTCTTCCATTTCCACTCTGCCACGCCCTGGCAGGTGGAACCTTACCAGCCACCCAGCAGGATCTGCCCCTTCTCACCTTCATAGAGATCATGCCGGCTGGACTCAGAGCCAAGGCTCCCACCCCACCTTGGGTGATCCTGCTCAGTTTGTTTCTAAGCTGGCTGGAGTTGTTCTATTTGTGGAAGCTGGGTCAGACAGCTCAAAAATGAGCACGCCCCTTAGGTTCAACGACTCACTCCAAATGTTGGTCTGTGCCTTGTTCCATATAGCAGTCTACCCTGCCACAAAGCCTCACCCGTGATAGGCACGCGTGCCTTCCTTCACATTTCTGATTACACAAACACAGCTGGTTAGACTTGTGTAGGGGACGTGATTCTCTTGAAGCCGGTGAGAATGATCGTTTTTATCTGCTCGCTGTCAGAATTCCATCAACTTACTATGAACAGTCTTTGAACACTTCAATTCTTTTTAAATCACATTTTCTGTAAAATACCTATATTTGACTTTGTGCCCATCCATACCCTTTTGCTGTACTTTGAAATATTAAGAAAATGTGTCTTTCTAAAAAACCAGGCATTTCTTTAATGAACAATTTGAATTTATGACAAATTTGCTGTGAAACTTACTTTGTTGCTGTTGTTGTTCCATAAGAAACATTCATCAGTTCCAGAGACATGGACTTTGGGTGAAAGTATCTGTGAAGAAGTAATATATTCTATAAATTAACATAAACATAGTGTAGATAAAAAATGTGTGGGAAGTATAGACCTATCTGGAACATTGTTTTTTTCCCCCCTATTGTCTGACACTCTTTTCCTTGCTATGATTGTGGACAGCTCTTTAATTTAAATATGCCCCATGTCCACTGTAGAGGGGCCTGATGTCACCATAGAAACCAAATTAGGCTCCATGTCAATGGCAATTTGATTTATATGACCTTCTCTTCTGCCACTTTCCATAAGTCATGGTGTGTTTACGCCATGGCGGCTGGTCCCTCTCGTGGGCTTTACAAGTGACATCCATCATGTGGCAGCAATGTGAGCAGTTTGCTTTAATAGAGAGAAAAGGACATGTGATCCATCTTCGCCATATACTGGTCTATAATATAATGCACATTCTGTATGCAGAATCATATATGTGCTATAACATCAGCTACCCTGGGCTACTCTGGTTTTGAGAAATTGTCCTGATCAGCAGGCGTAAATGGTATCTCGGGGTATCTTTGTCATTATTCATAATCATGAGGTTGATAAAATTTTAATATATTCATCTGACATAGATAACACTATAAAATCAAGAACCTTGTCTTAAAGGTAGATTTTATTGGGAAGTCATTTGTGACATTTAACCCAGCATCCTCAATTAAGAGATAGATGAGTTGTAAGGAAGGCATTAAAATTCCCCTCCCAGTCAGCCCCATTGCCTGGGCTGTCTGGCTAACAGAGATGGATGTGGCACCAGGTGCTCCCTGCAGCAATGCTAATGACAACCTCTTCCTAGATGTAATCAGTGGTGGCTCTGGAAGGTGAAATTAGTAAACCAGAGGCAAATACTTGAAAGATGAAAGCAATAGCAGGAAGTCAGAAGGAAAAGGAGCCTTTGGTGTTTGCCTTCCAGCCTTGTGTGAGGGTTAGAGAAGGCGGGCCTGGCTTGGCCTACACCCTGTACACCAACTGTTTACTTCCCTAATTTTCTTCTGCCCAAGTCCTAGCAATATCTCAAGACAACCTCAGATGCTGAGCCTCCAGCACCTCCCTCAGTCCTGCCTATCCGAATGATTCCTTCCTTTTTAGTCACAATATACTATACGAACTCTTTTGTCTTTGCTTATATGTTGGATATGCTTGCCCACATCTCCCCAGCTCCTGAGTGCTTAGATGAAGGGCTTTGTTTTGTTGCTTGTATATTTCACAGCTTAATTCTGTCTTGGATTTGTTGGTCATATGGGACTTTTAGGGCTTAGTGAAAAATTCATTCACTTCCATAATGAGAAACTTCCTTCAATTTCATGTGGTTGAACTTACAGCATAAAATGATCACAGCATAAAAAGCTCTGTTTTATGCTAACCAAGGTGCTGGGGGGAACTGGTGAGTGAGCTTTAATCCAAAGTAAGGAAGGTCATGTCTTCTTTAACTAGAATAAAGTCTGAATTCTGCCACGTTACTCCAGAAGGAAATGCTCACCTGGGGGAAGCTGGTAAAACCCACAGGCCTCTCTGCACACAAGTCTTCACCTAGGGCAAGTGCCTCAACCTCTCTGCATAGTATAGTCTCTAAAAAATGCAATGCAGGGCCTGGAGAGCTGGCTCAGTTAGTAACACAATTGCTGTGCAATCTGAGCCCAGATCCCTAGAACTCACATAAAATGTCAGGTGGGGCAGCATGCATCTGTCACTCCAGCTCTGGAGCAAATAGTGACATCCATGGAGCTCAATGACCAATGAGCCTAGCTGAGTGAGTTCTAGGTTCAGTGAGAGATTTTATGCCAAAATGTAAGGTGGAACATGACCAAGGAAGAAACTTGCTGTCAGCCTCCGGCCTCCGCATGCGTGTGCACATGTGTTCAGATGTGTGCATGCACACAAATGGTTACACACGCATGTTTTTTAATGCTGCTATATAGATGCCCCACCCAGAAATTCTGATGCAGTGCATCTAGGGTATATAGCCTGGACATCTGAACATTCTAAATTCTTGGTGATTCTGTAGTCAGGGTTCTCAGACCTCAGGATGTGGAAGAACGTCCTGGAGAACGTTCCAAGCTTCAGATCCTCAGACCATGTCTTCAGATCTGATTTTGCAAGTTTAAATTGGAACCCCAAAATCTATTCTTGTTGCTAAGTAAGACTTAAAGCTTTCTTTGTCAAAACACCACTGTCCATTTTTAAGGGATGAGTTGTCCACGTGCAGACATGTTAAACACGCTTTTTGTTCAAGTCTGCCGCATCCTTCATGCACACAATCTCCCTCCACAAGATCTTATGTGGATATCTTTATTATCTTTATGCAGTTTAGTCTGTAGGTTTTTTATTATCTTTATGCAGTTTAGTCTGTAGCAAACTCATTGGATTTTTGTCTTTGTGTGTAGAATGTGTTAGGGATCTAATCCCCCAGGGCTGGAGAGATGGCTCAGCAATGAGGAGAAACTGCTGTTTTTTTCAGTCCACTCAAGTTCCCAGCACCCATGTTAGACAACTCACTCATAAGCATGTGTAATCCAGCTCCAGGGTACTCATACACAGGTTCACACACACACACACACATACACACACACACACACACACACACACGAACGAATAAATAAATAAATAAATAGAAATAAACTTGAAAAAAAACAACTTTCCCTCTCCCCTCACAGGTGTCATTGTCCCATCCTCTTTTAAAGGCTCACCTTTCCCCCTTGAATAGATGATGTCTCTTCCAGCATATAACTGTCACATATACTTGTGTATCATTTCTGGATCCCTTGTTCCGTTCACTAGCCTGAGCTAATACCATACTCTCATTTTCTCTTATTTTGTACTATCCTTTAACTATTGTTCCTCTTGGGAGGAACATATTTGCTACATTCACTGATTGATTATTGCTCTGATATGTTTATTTTTCTAAATTAATCTTGTGTTTGGGAACCTTACCACACTGTAATTAGCTCTGCTGAGGAGATGATTACGTGTTTCTAGCAAGTAGTGATCTGTTGCCATGCTTCCAGTGTGTCTGGGTCTTGTTTGTGTTGAGTTTTGCATTGATTAGAGTACTCTGTTGTTCGAGTGGTCCATGACAACAGGTGTGTATCTGAGGACACAGGACTGCTTCTAACAGTGCATCTTTAAGGATGAAGTCTGCTCTGTCTTTCAGGGAACAGGTTACGAAACTTCTCATTCTCCTACTTTGCTCAGAGTTTTTTTTAAAAATGTGGGTGGCTGTTAGATCCTACTGAGTAACTTTTCTGTATCTACTGAAGTCTAGTTTTACTTTTTAATACTTATAGTTCTTCCTGATGCTAAGCCATATTATTTGTCCTGAGATAATCCTTGCTTAGATAAAAACCATTTTTATTATGCTGAACTTGGCTTGCTGTTTGTAACATAAAATATTGACATGTGTATTTATAAATGAAACTGGTTTGCTATTTTCAATTTTTCCACATTGTGCTCAAATAATATTGGATTTGAGGTTATATATTTAGATGAATAACTTCATTACTTTTAAATTATTTGGGCCAAGTTGTGAAGGAGGGGGCTGCTTCTTGACTATCTGATAAAATTCTCCTGTACTCCTGCTGGTCTTTTTCATGAGTATATTTTACTACCATTTAGACATCTTCATTGTGAGTTATTTATTCATGTTTTTTATTTCTTCTTGAGCCAGTTCCAGCCATGGATACTGACATTTTCTGGTTTCTAATTTCAAGTGTTATGGACATAAACTTGGCAATAGCATTCTTATGAAATTTTAAATATATCTATTTGCCTGTGGCTGTATCTCTCTCATAAGTAGCATTGATTTGTGCCTTTTCTCTCTTTTTTTTTTTAAGATTTATTTATTTATGTATACAGTGTTCTGCCTGCTTGTACACCTGCAGGCCAGAAGAGGGCACCAGATCTCATTATCGATGGTTGTGAGCCACCATGTGGTTGCTGGGAATTGAACTCATGACCTCTAGAAGAGCAGTCTGTGCTCTTAGCCTCTGAGCCAACTCTCCAGCCCCGCCTTCTCTCTATTTTCAAGATTGGTCTTGTTGGGGTTGATTAGGTCATTTGCCTTGAACATGTCATTCTCAGGGATGCAATACCAAGACAACCCCAGAGAAGAGAATCTGCACAGTTAATTCTAAATAGTCACCCAGACACACGCTAGAAACAGACAAACAAAAAAACAGTCAAGTCGGGTATAATCAACTGGTTCCAGACCCAGCATGGAAACAACCCAACAAATGTCTGTTAGTAAGGGGCTGTCCCTACAACAGCGTTGGCATCACAGGTTGTACCAGTTACCCTCTGAAGAATGAGGTCAATATCAGGATGGGCCTGAGCCTGCAAACCAAAAGATCTCAAGATGTTCCCTGAGAAGCTAGCAAGGGTCTCTTGTGTGCCTGTCAGAAGTCCAGAGGCCTCACATCACTCTAAAAGCTCTGAAGGAATAGAACTGTCACTTCTGTGATGGGCCCTGTGAGCTGTCAGGCCTTGTGTGTCCTTAGGTTTCCAGATTATTAAAAGCACAGACTTTGTGTATGTTGGTCTTTCTCTCCATTTGGGACTCCTCTTCCCATGTCACATTAACATGACACATTAACAGGGCACAGAGAGACGAGTTCATTCCACCCTGCTGGAATGTTATCCAGAAAGTTGTCTAGAGAACATGACTGGTATGTTAAGGCTTGCCCCTAAGTGGGCACTAAGTGGGGAAGGGGTTCATCTGAGGGAAAGTACTAGAAGAGATATGGGCAATTCTCAAGGAGGGACTCAGACAGGCTGGGGCCAGCTCCTTATCCTATAAACAAAGGGAAGGTCAGAGTCAGGTGGGGGATTTTAGGAAAGGTGACTTTGCCAGCGGTGGAAAGGTTGGACTGAAGGGATAAGTCTGGGACCACCAGGGTCAAGGAAATGTGTTCCGCCCTGCACAGTCCCCAGTGAGACCTGGTACAATCAACTGGACATCACAGCTTGCTGATAAGTTTGTATGGGTTCTCTTTTCTCTCTTCTTCCTGCTCTCCCTCTCTCTCTCCTTCTCTTTCCATGGGATGCATCTAGAGTCTGTCTAGGCAAGCGCTCTACCATTGCGCTACATCTTCAACTCTATTTTTTTTTAAGACCAGGTCTGACTAAATTCCCCCAGTTGGCCTGAAAGTCACTAAAGAAGACCTTGACTTGTGATCTTCCTTCCCATCTCGGCTTCCCAAGTAGCTGGGATTACAGATTCCTGCTATCAGGCCCAGCTTTGTGTATTTTCCTGGCAGTTTGTTACTGCTGCTTAGGAGACTGATACACAGAGATATTCTGTCTCAGCATTTAGACATTTTCAACTGGACAATTCCTTTTTCTGAAGGGCTGCTCTGTACACTTTGTTCCCTGGCTTCCGCTCACAGCCACATCGTGCCAGTGGAATTTCCTACCCTTCCCTGCTCTGAGCTGTAGCAATAAAATTATCTCCATAAAATAATCCTGTTGGGGCAGGAATTTATTCCCAACTGAGAACCACAGTGCTACATATCGATGAAAAAGATACCCTGGTGAGTGAAAGAAAATAAATACACCCACATTTACTGCATGCCCCCTTTCGTTCAAAGTTCAAAACCAAACAGGAATACAGGCAGTGGTTACAATAGGGGTGCTGTTGGTGGTGGGGAGTTGGCTGAGAAGGAGGCCGAGAAACCTTCTGAGGTGTTGGAAAAGTCTGTCTTCTGTTTGTCCATCTGAGCGATAGTGCATTATGGGTCTGTGTGAGACAACAGTCGAGACGTGCAGACTTTGTTGTAGGTGTATTTTTTTTTAAATCAAAATACCAAGTACCTGAATGAAGGTATAGTTTGATGCTCAGGAGAAAGGATGGAACAGAAGACAGATCTGAGCAACATCAGGCTGATAGTGAGAACCAACCCCATTGATGCTAGTCTGGCTGAGAGAAGAGAAGGGAAGGACGCTGAGATCAGAGTCCAGCATGGGCTGATCTCCCTGGCATGGGGGAAGGAGCCGTGAATGGCAGCCTGTTGGTTCCCATGCTTTCCTTCCCCACCCAAGAGGAGAGCAAGGCCCAACAGGGGCTGTCTCTACCTCCTAGCTTCTCCCTCATTGGCAAGATACATTGACTAATATGTAGTAAAGAAAGGCTTTCCTCACTTGTCCCACACTAAGGTGTAATTATTTGCAGATGAATGAAAGGCCTTTGCAGGGTGAAGCCTAATGCACTGTGACAAACTGTGCCTAGACCTAAGCCACAGAATCCTAAGAGCTGGTAAACACTGCCTCCTCCACCGTGCCGTGCCCTGCGGTCACTGTCTGTTTCCTACAGTAACTTCAGAAAGTTGGCCCATGTGGAGACATTTCCTAGAGTGCATTTTCTCGAGCCTTCTACCTGAAGGTTCGCTCGCAATTAAATACAGTGAGGAGGAGAAAGGTAGACGCAGCTAAAGTGCAAGAGAGCATCGTTGGGGAGAGTGGGGGGAGGAATGGGGGAGAGTGGGGACAGTGCTGTGCCTCAGTTGCATTTGCTGGGGGCTACTCTCGGCCAAATTCATTCATCAATCTTTAGTTAGGAGTGTGTACACATGCTTGTGCCAAAAGACAACCTTGGCTATCACACTTCAGGTGAGGTCTACCTCTCTCTCTCTCTCTCTCGCTCTCTCTCTCTCTCTCTCTCTCTCTCTCTCTCTCTCTCTCTCCCTGAGACAAGATCTTTCACTAGAACCTGGGGTTTACTTATCAGGTTGGCATACCTTACCAGAAAACTCTAGAAACCTCCTGTCTCTGCCTCTCCAGCATGTGCCACATGCCTGGCATTTGGCATGCTTGCCGGGCATTGAACTCAGGTTCTCATGCTTGTGACACAAGCACCTTACTGACCGGGTTGTCGTTGCCTTTCAAGCTCCTATCTGGGCTTCTCAATGACCTTTTAAGGTAAATCTATGTAGTCCTGGTTGGCCTTGAACTTGCCGTGTAGACCAGGCCCTCTAACTCAGGGGTCCACGTGCCTTTGTCTTCTGAGTTAGTTGGGGTAACACTACCATGTGAGAATGTAGAGTAGCTAGGGTAAGGTGGGGACTGAGACCTCATAGTCAGTCAGTGGTTTGACAGGCCTGAAATTCACATCTCCTCATTCCGGACCATGGCCCTGTCTGACTTGTGCAGCCTCAGCATGTCCCTGGTGTCCCCTGGCTCTCTAGTTCAGCACACTGTTCTAGAAAGGGCTGCTGCTTGTCTTACTAAACCTCTGCTGGTCCCCCTCTCTTAAAGGCATATGACAACCCTCCATCAACCTCATTTGTGTGTTGGAGTTGGGTAAGGAGTGTCTCCCTACTCCTTGTCCTAAGCTCCCTGTGGACCCCTGTCCCTCCAGGGTGAGGCCAGCACTTTGGCTTGAGTTCAGAGCTTTCTAGGAGCAGGCCTAGCTTGTGCATCCAGCCTTCCTGCTTCCTGTTGCCATACCTGATGGTTCCCTGGGGGTTCTCAACCCTGCTTGCACATTGAAATCACAGGTGCTCTGCACAATCCCATCCTGAGCCCCACACTTAGCTAATGTGAATTTCACTCAGTTTTCCCTCTGAGCCTCTTCCATCTTCTTTCTAAATCCTTCCTATCCTGCGGGGCTTTTAGTCTGTTGTTAAAGAGGCTTATACTGTAAAAGCAGGGAATTAGGTTGGATTTACGTGGTCTTAATTCCATAATAATAATGCAGGGGGATTAATAGTTTTATTCCAAGTTCAATGTAGCATCTTAAAAGCATGAAAGGCTGGGACACTGGGTCTCTCTGTTCCTGGTGACAAGCATATGATCTTGTTTGCAGAGGACTGCTGTCGTGAGTGAGCACACATGAATTCAGGTGTCTGAGTTACAGGCAGGCCACCATGAAGGTGAAAAATGGGAATTAGAATTAGAGTCCTGCAGGGGCTGGGTGGTTCTATTGGAAGACTGGCAGAAGGAAGAGTTGTTTGTATCTGAGAGGTTCCCTGGTGTTTTCAGAAGGAGTTGGTGGCCATGAGAACCAGAAGTTTGAGTCTTGCGCTTTAACTTGAAAATCTGCATGGTCTTGGGAAGGTCAGTAACACAGTAGTGACCTCACAGAGTGACAATGACCGTGGAGGAGATTAATACCTGTACGGTACAACAGGCACAGTCAGTGATTGCTGCTTCGTTGTCCTTGTTTTAAGAGTGGAACAGAGTAGGCTAGGAGGGAAGTCTTTCATTTATTCATCCAGGAAACACCCGTGGCTTCTCACTTGCGGTTCTCACTAGGCCAGGACTTCCTTGGTGACATGGAGATGAATTACATAGATAACTGCCCATGGGAGCATCTGGTCTAGTGAGAGATTCATGGAAGGGAAAGATCAGGAGGGATCACAGTACTTACATGTACATCCAGTTCCTCTCCGATGTCTATCTTTGCTTGGGGCTTTGGGTTCCATTGCTGTCCGACATGTTAACTACAAGACATTGAGCATGTGACTTTAACCTCTTTCCTCACTGGTAAAACAGATTCAGTGACACCCACCTTGTAAGTTGATGAAAGACCTAGCATTCCATATGACCCAAGCCTCTCTTACCTGCCTCGTTCATCACTGACAGATTGTTCAGAACCTAGCTTGGTACCTAGTAACAGGTTTTCTCTGCTGGCAAAATAAGCCATTAAAAGTATCAAGGTGGATTTATTGGAGGCAGCTCTCGTGTGGGTTCACAGGCCCTAAGGCACAAACCCAGGGACAGGGAGACAGAGGGAAGGGGAAAGAAGGTGAGAGAGTGCATATTGGGAGAAAGAAATGCAGAGAGAGAGAGAGAGAGAGAGAGAGAGAGAGAGAGAAGGCGAGAGAGAGAGCAGAATGTTTAGCTTATATACGGAAGAGCCTCTGGGGGAAGTTTGGGTAGAGGGTGGGGTCTGCCCACCATACCCTGTAACAAGTAGGAACTGAGAGATGCTGGGAGAACTTGGAGGCTAGGTCCACTTTGATATGTCAAACAGGCACCTCAGCCATTTGTCTCAGGTCTGAATCCCAACACTTAGTAGCTTCTTAGTAGATTATGTTTGAGACACTCTTGCTATGTAGTCAAGTCTCAGTCCTCCCAAGTGCTGGAATTGTAGGCATGTGTCACCATGCCCTGCTTTGCAGCTAGATGTTTTTTTTATTTTACTTTTTCTTTAATTATGTGAATAGATAGGTATGGGGTGGTCTATGCATCTGTGAGTTCAAAAGCCCATGAGGGCCAAAAGAAGAGCATCGGATTCCCTGGCACTGGAGTTACAGGTGGTTGTGAACCATTCATCATGGGTGCTGGGAACTGAACTAGTGGGCCACCTCACCAGCCTGCAGCTGGACTGTTAAACAATTGAGTGAGTGATGTGTGTAGTATTTAACACAGTGCCTCACCTATAATAAGAAATAGACAAGCCCATCGCTGTTACTCTGGGGGTGAGTACTGCTTGGCTATCTGGGATTTTCAGATTTCTGGGAAAAGAACCATGGGATGCCCCCATGGGATTTTCTATGGGCGTATGTAGTCCATCAGGGTCAGAGTTGCTGATTCATGCTTTGTCTTTGCAAATATAAATTAAATGGGGAAGGTGAGGTTCTTGCTGCTTTATATTCATGAAAACATTGTGTACCTCAAACAAGAAAAATACGGGAGCTGAGAGATGACTTAGAGGTTTAGAGCACTGAGTGCTCTTCCAGAGGTCCTGAGTTCAAATTCCAGCAGCCACATTGTTGTGCACAAGCGTCTACAATGAGATCTGGGCCTCCTTGTCTGCCATACAGGCATGTATGCATGAAGAACCCTGTGTACATAATAAATAAATCCTTTAAAAACCTCTTTTTAAAAAAGAAAAAGCTGGGCAGTGGTGGCGCATGCCTTTAATCCCAGCACTTGGGAGGCAGAGGCAGGTGGATTTCTGAATTCAAGGCCAGCCAGGTCTAGAGGGTGAGTTCCAGGACAGCCAGGGCTACACAGAGAAACCCTGTCTCAAAAAACCAAAAAACCCAAAAAAAAACAAAAAAAAAAAAAGGAAGAAAGAAAGAAAGAAAGAAAGAAAGAAAGAAAGGAAGGAAGGAAGAAAGAAAGAAAGAAAAACTGTGTCGTATCTTAAGGACAGCAGTCAGAAATGACCAATTGCTAACTAGCTTCAATGTCTCTGAAAATGGACTTAGAGCCATGTTTGTGGTGGAAAAGCTCTGTGTTCTAATTTTCACTGACTTTTTTTTTTTCGAGACAGGGTTTCTCTGTGTAGCCCTGGCTGTCCTGGAACTCACTCTGTAGACCAGGCTAGCCTCGAACTCTCGAACTCAGAAATCCGCCTGTCTCTGCCTCCCAAGTGCTGGGATTAAAGGCGTGCACCACCATCGCCCCTGACTTCTGATTCTTTTCTTCAGACATCTTTGTGTGAGCTGCCATGTGGGTGCTGGGAATTGAATTTAGGACCTTCAGAAGAGCAGTGAGTGCTCTTAACAACTGAACCATCTCTCTAGCCCTCTTTTTTGTTTTTTTCAAGGGTTTTCCTGTGTGGACCTGGCTGCCCTGGGACTCGCCCTGTAGACTGGGTTAGCCTCAGACTCAGAGATCTATCTGCCTCTGCTTACTGAGTGCTGGGATTAAAGGCATACGCCATCATGCTTGGAATCTCAAGTCTGATTTTTAATATTTATTATTAACATACTTTAATTAAATATAATAAATTTATTTATAACATTTTCATAATGTATATAATAAATTTTTAAACTCTTCTCTTCACTTTACCTCTCTTATCCCCTTTACCTCTCATGCCTACTAGTCCCCTTCCTCTACCCAGCTAGTCAGAGTTCAGGCTTTTAACTTTCTAGGTGATGGCAGTCAGGATGTGAATGGATTGTGCACAAACTCTAGGTAGAAAGCCCCTCCCTGGACTGCAATGATGCCCAAGCTAAGCATACATTTGTACTTGAAGTGTGAGTTAATTGTGCACAAACTCTGAATAGACAGTCCCTCCCTAGACTATAAAGACATCCCAGCTAAGCATCCATCTGTATGTCTCTGTCAGCTTTATCCCTTTATGTCTCCAAGAGCCCAGGCGTCCCAGTGAGCTTTCTAGGGATTTGGCATCTATCTCATGATTCTCAGGGCTGAAAAAGAAAGTCTGTTTAGGGATCGGAGAGATTGCTTACTGGTTCTAAGCACTAGCTCTTGCAGGGGATCTGGGTTTGAATCCCAGCACCCACATGGAGGTTTACAGCCATTAATAACCCCTGTTCCATGGGATCCTAGATGTATGCATCTGAAGCACATGCATGAATACAGTGGTTAAGAATGCTTGGTCAGCATGTACATGATCCTGGGTTCAAACCCTAATAACATTTAAAAAAAAATCTTAGGCCAGGTTACACTCTAAGCAGATTCATCCCAGCCAGGTATGCCCCAGCCAGGTATGCCCCAGCAAGATGTGCCCCAGTCAGATGTGCCCCAGCCAGGTGTGCCCCAGCCAGGTGTGCCCCAGCCAGGTGTGCCCCAGCCAGGTGTGCCCCAGCCA
>NW_021604648.1:2163507-2262636 GCF_004785775.1 Grammomys surdaster | reverse complement strand
CAGGTGTGCCCCAGCCAGGTGTGCCCCAGCCAGGTGTGCCCCAGCCATGAAGGTCCCAGCACTTAAGAGGCTACAGTAGAAGGGTTGCTGTAAGTTTCAGGCCAGCTGTGCGAGAGAGAGAGAGAGAGAGAGAGAGAGAGAGAGAGAGAGAGAGACAGAGAGAGAGAGACAGAGAGAGACAGAGAGACGGAGAGAGAGAGAGACAGAGAGAGAGAGAGAGACAGAGAGAGAGAGAGACAGAGAGAGAGAGAGACAGAGAGAGAGAGTCCCTGTAGTACAATCAATTTAAGCTATCCCCAACTAGCTCTACCCTCCTCATTCTCTGCTTTCTCCTCCTTCTGCCTCACTCAACCAGGTAACTCAAAACCTGCCTACCTCTAATCCCTCCAATAATTGGCTGTAGACATTTTTATCTAACCAATAGTTTTAAATTAAGGTACAAGGTTTGCACAACAAGAGCTGGTAAACATGAGAATTCACTTGGAAGTCTAGACCTTCAGGTACAGAATTTAGCATCACAATACATAGCAATAGACCAATCCTCTTGTTGTTAATGGTGGTGGTGATAGTGATGGTGATGACAGTATTGTGTGATGATGATAGTGTTGCTGATGGTGGTGGTGGTGGTGGTGATGGTGAATGATGGTGTTGGGTTGATGGTGGTGGTGGTAGTGAGGGTGGCGATGGTTGTTGATGATGGTGGTATCAGTGGTAGTGATGGTGATGGTGCTAGTGGCAATGGTGTGGGTGTTGATGGTTCTGACTGTTGCCTGGAACCAAACAGGACAAATCAGCAGAAGTATGAATATTTTCAGATAACAAATATCTTTAATACTGGCACTATGGGTAGAAAAGGGAAAAGTTCTAGAGAAAAAGTAAGGATCTGGAGGAACTTAGTACATAGCCCTCTTCTCTCATGGTTTCAGTTACTTTTAGTCAACATTGGTCCAAAAGCATTAAATAAAAAATTCCAGAAATAAATAACATATGTTTAAAGTTAGATTCTAATTAGAGTGATATTATGAAGTCCCATACCATCCCTGTCTGTCTCTTTTGGGATGTAAGTCACCTCTGCCAGCGTATCCGAGCTGTGTATGCTACCCTCTCATTAATCTCTTGGAAGTAGCATGGTTAGTAGATTGGCTGTTGGATATCACAGAGCTTTATTTTACATTTTGAAGACTCAGAACAAGAGTAGTGATGCTGGCAGTTTTATAACACTATACTATGCTTGCTTTATTTTATTAATAGTTATTGTTGCTACTCTCTTACCATGCCTACTTTGTAAATTAAAACTTGCCATGTGTACATACATAACCACATTTAGATAGTAGCTATCTACCCACCATTTCTGGCATACTCTGAGAATCTTAGGGCATCTCCCTGTGCTTTAGGAGGGACTACTACAATTGTATACTGATCTGGCAGCCACAGTATAGAGGACCAATGAAATGTCTTAGGATGAGAATACACCAGCCTGAACCCAAGCCTTCCCATTTACTGTTTATTGTGTGGCCTTCATGAAGGGACTCCAAGCTCTGACCCTTTACTCCTCCATTAGGAGCTGTTGGTGGTGTGAAGGAGAATGCCACTTAGGCTTACATATTTGAAGACTGGGTTTCCAATTGGTGGAACTGCTTGGTGAGGATTAGGAGGTGTGGCCTTGGTGAAGGAGGTGTGTCACTGGGGAGATC
Source organism: Grammomys surdaster (assembly GCF_004785775.1). Taxonomy (NCBI): domain Eukaryota; kingdom Metazoa; phylum Chordata; class Mammalia; order Rodentia; family Muridae; genus Grammomys; species Grammomys surdaster. Next base: position 2,260,942 of record NW_021604648.1, on the reverse strand, counting down.
TTTAAAGTTTCAAAGCCAGGGGTAGGGGTGCTGGAGAGATGGCTCAGCAGTTAAGAGCATTTTCTGCTCTTCCAGAGGTCCTGAGACTATATATGTGTGTACAATTCCTAGCACCCACATGGTAGCTCACAACCATCTGTAACTCCAGTTCCAGGGGATTGGATACCCTCTTCCAGCCTCCACAGGCACCAGGCACATCCATGGTGCAAAGACATGTATATAGGCAAAGCACTCATACAAATGAGATAGATAAATATTTTTCCAGGTAGTGGCACATGCCTTTACATGGCATTCTCTTTCAAACGGAATGGGCTCCTAATGGAAGATTAAAGGGTCAGAGGCTTCCACATTCCTTTACACACATCCATAGTCTACACTAACTCAAAAAGGTCTTGGTCCAAACAGCTATTTGTGGAAGCAGTCAGAAAAAGTGAACTGCATAAACTGTCACAGGGAAGTGTTGTCTCCTTTTGAACGCAGCACACAGTTCATGCTCAGGCAGACTATGGATACTGCACAAATGTTTGAAATGCCATCAGCTTCCTGTGAAAACCAAAATCAAACATGATTATGTGAGTTGTGTATGGATGTATGTGTTGTTTGTGTATGTGTATAAATGTGTGTGTATTTGGTTGTCAAGAGCCAGCCCCGGCTTGGTGGGAGGAGAAGGTGATCTTCTTTCTTCTCCTCCGGTTGGTTCTTCTTGAGGCAGCTGAGGAGTATAGGAATTGGAAGAGCATCGGCGGGGGTAAGACTTGGTCTTACGAGATATTTAAGGTTGCTATATAATAAGGTTTACTTCTCTATGTTACTAAAGTTTACTTACTAGGCTACTGTAGCTGACCTGCTATCTGTTTGATCCTCTGAGGCCAGAAACTGTAGTTTCTGACACTTAACATCTCAGCCCAGGGACAGCAGAGAATTAGGCAAATAACCTTAGTACTCTCTCTGCAGGCGCTGCTAGGCTCTAACTTAGGTCTGTTGGTTTGAGGTCGCAGGAAGAAAAGACACTTAAAGAAGTTATTGTAGTTTATTACTAAGTGTAAAAAGTTTCCTATGAAAGCTAGCTAAGAGACAAAGTAGGGAAAGGTAAAAAATTCTAACAAAGGAAAAATTCTAAGTGGAGAGAATCTAAGCAGGGAAGAAAGAAGGGAGAGAGAGGCGAGAGAAGTTGGGGGGGGGAGTGTAAAAGAGGAAGTGAAGTGACCGCTAACGAACGTCCCTTTGTCTTATACATCATTCGGAGTACCTGATCACATGTTACAAGTTCACACCAAAATTCAAATCATAAATTGAAATAGAAGTTTACAACAGATAAAGTTTACATGCATATCCATTAGGAGTAATTATCTGGCTAAACATCCATCACCTGTCTAGCTCCACAGGTTCACTGAAGGTTTAAAACTATAACTAAGAAATTAGTGAAGTTTTGTATAGATAAACCCAGGCAATATTTTCTCTTCCATCCTAGCACCTATAATAAATCGTGAGTTCCCTTTTAGTGACCTTTGGTTAATTGTTTTACAACCACCTTGGAATGTGCTCTGAGCAGGAGAGAGTCTGGTTACTATCTAAGGGCTGTTAACTGATGACACTTCGGAGACTGGCAGAGTTCTCATAGCAGTTTTGACTATCAGAAAGGGACTTAATACCAATCCCACTATAAAAGAGCTTAATAATCATTGATATAATTTTAGGAATTCTTATAGGATCATCATTAAGACTTAAGAAGCCATCTATTTGCCTATATAGCATCACTACAAGACAGTACATCTTCTTGGGTCTGCAGAGATCTGCTCCAAAGGGATGTGTTATTGCTTAGTGATTGTTATGAATGTTTAATAATAATAGGAAAAGCATATTAATAGCAGGATCTTTCCTAAAATATGTCTGGCCACAGCCTTGCTGATGGGGCACACTTGTCGAAGATTATATAATAATCCGAGGCAAGCATTTCAGGATGATCAACTGCTAATTATTAGCTTGTCCCATTATGGCTCCTGACATTTGGTTATGTGTGCAAGTGTATATATATTCATGTGTGTCTTCATGAGTAGGTATGTGTGTGTATGTGGGTAAATATATGTATGTGGGAGGGGAGGGGATAGACAGAAGGATCAGGGTGCTAGATAATTCAGAGATCCTCCAGTCTGGTCCCCACCCGTGCAGTCAGCCATCTGCTCTGAGTCTGGCCGTCTGAGAGTAGAGGGTATCCATGGGAACCAGTGTGGAAGTTACCAAGAGGACACTGTGGCAGCTGGCCATGAGGGAAAGTGGAAATCAAGTAGAACCAAGAGAGACAGACTCATGTGTACTGAATGAATGAGAAGTGGTTAGCTGGGGGGATGGGCGGGGTCTCAGCCTCTGTGCTGACACTGGGACGTGCACAGGAAACCTCCAGTGAGGCTGAGCAGCTACACAGCAGTGCCCACGAGCATCACCAGGAATCTTCCATTTTTGTCTCTATCTCTGTCTCCTCTCTCCCTCTCATCCCTTTTTGTTTTTTGTTTGTTTGAGAAACGTCTCTCTTTGTAGCTCCCACTGTCCTGGAAGTTGATATACAGATCACGTTGGCCTTGAACTCTTGGCGAGCCTCCTACCCATTCTCCCTGTGTGCTAGGGTTAATGGTGTGTACCACCACGCTCAGACCGTTTTCCTATCGTAGGAGATGTAGTATGTGTAGTACAGAAAAGTTAAGGAAGAAAGCCTTTTCTTTTAAAAAATAAAATTTTAGGGCCAGTGAGATGGCTGGGTGGGAGTGGGGTTTGGGGGGGCCTGTAAAGCGTTAGTCATAGGAACTTGATGACCTGAGTTCAAGTCTCAGAACCAACATGAAGATGGGCACAGGGCCACCAGCCAGGGAGGCACCACCCACAGTGAGCTGGCACTTCCACGTCAATTGTGCATCAAGAAAATCCCCTCACAGGCCAATCTGGTGGGGGCGTTTTCTCAACTGATATTCCCTCTTCCAAAATCTCTCCAACTTATGTTGACACAAAACTAGCCACACAGAGAGAGGTGTGTGTGTGTATACACCACACACACACACACACATATATATACACTACACACACATACACACACACACACACATACACACAAATATTTTTGAAGATGGGGCTATGGGAGCCAGTTCTAAACCAAATACACTAGTGGGAACCACAGGTTGGGGGTGGGAGGGACGGGTCACAGCAACATAAGGACAAGTCTGTTCCCAGCCTCAGATGCTGCCTAATGCTACTCTTAGCTTTGGGTTGCTGCAAGCTGTTGTCAGCTGTGGTGTGTCCTAAGAAGTTGACACAGGTTTGAAGTGAGTTACACAAACTCAAGGTATTGTCTCCTGAGGAGGTGATTGGCAGTACCGATGGGTGTCCTCGATCTGCTGCCTTCCTTAATTGAGAAAATCACCTGGGTTTACATCTGGCTTGTTAGTTCTTCATCTCCTGAAGCTTACCACAGAAAAACTACCCAATTCTTAATTGGTACTTACCATTTTAAGTGTATAGTTTTCTTTTTAGTATAGATGGCTCATTTGCCATCTCATGGGATGCCCGACAACTTTTATAAGGAGATAATTAATTTTTAAAAAGAGTTAAAGCTTTGAGCTTTGAGAGCGAGCAGTGGAGTCATTGGCCTGGAAAGCGGAAAGCTTTAGTCAAGTTTGAATTAAAAGGCATTTAGACTAAATTTATCTGAGCACCTATAAACCAAGATGAATCATTTAGGTGACTTTATCGCCTAAATACATCATAAAGCATGCACCTAAAGGGAGCGTACAAAAGCACTTGCGCCAATAAAGCAAGGTGATGTAATCTTTACGTTGTAACACAGTCCTAAGACAAAGCAGTAATGATAGGGTGGGTGGTCGGTCAGACACGAGCAACAAGGCAGGAAAGAGTTAAAACTGGGGACCCTTAGCTGGGCGGTGGTGGCGCACACCTTTAATCCCAGCAGAGGCAGAGGCAGACGGATTTCTGAGTTTGAGGCCAGCCTGGTCTACAGAGTGAGTTCCAGGACAGCCAGGGCTACACAGAGAAACCCTGTCTCGAAAAAACAAAACAAAACAAAAAAACCAACCAAACAAACAAAAACAAAAAACAAAAAACTGGGGACCCTGGGGGAGCCTTGAATACCTGCGGCGCCAGGACAAGGATGCTTCCAATGTCTTGTGCAGCAGCAAACAGGAAGCGAGAATAATTAAAATTTGTACCTCCATAATTCAGCTGGGATGGTTTGAGATCACGAACTTGAATAACCAGGATAATCAGGATAACCAGATTGCCTTGGTTTTCATTTTCATAGCTTCCAAAAATCAGTCAATCTCTGTCTCTCTCTGTTTCTCTCTGTTTTTCTCTCTCTCTCTCTCTCTGTCTGTCTCTCTCTCTCTCTGCCTCTCTCATAAACATATGATTTCATCTTTTCTTCCTAGATGTTTTTAGATTTTGAGATAAGCTGCCCAGTTTTTGGTTTTGTTTGTTTGTTTGGTTTAGCCTAGGATTCCTATTTCAGCATTTAAAAAGCTGCTTGGGAATATCAGACATTCTCTGTAATTAACCATAAAACCAGCTGGAGTATGAAAGGTTTTTTTTTTTTTTTTTGTGCTTCATCTTTCTTTGAATTTTTGTTTTTTATTTTAATGTTTTGTTTTCTTTCTTGAAAACTGTAACCCTTTATATTTAGTCATAGGGATCTATGTTGGGCTCAGACTCAAGTACAGTTTGTTGGAATAGCAGCCTCAGCTCTCGGAAGATCGCTTCCAGCCCTCGCCTCTTGGGTCTATTGTGCATATTTACAGAAATGTGAGGGGCTCAAGACACTATCTGATCACCTGTAACATGTTTCCTCCCAGGTGAGCTAGCAAGATGCTTTCTATGGAGGGGGGGTCAGGGGGGGTTGTGGCCTCTGGCATCCTCTGAGACTCTTGGACACATGTGGGGAGCTAGCTCACTCTGACCCTCCATCCTGTCAGGCTGACGAGAACAAGTGTCCTAGTTTGGGGGTCTTTTTTATTATTTTTTTCCCCTGAGACATAATTTCTCTGTGTAGTCCTGGCTGTCCTGGAACTTGCTCTATAGATCAGGCTAGCCTTGAACTCAAGAGATCCGCCTGCCTCTGTTCCCACCATGGCTTAGTTTTGGTGCCTTGATGATCTGATACTCATAGAATTTCTAGACCAAAAGGAGTAGGGTTACAGTAAATAAGTGGAGAGAAAAAAAAATCTGAGTTAGATGTGGAGGAATGGCAGAGGGAAAGCCAAACCTAGTGACCAGCTGCTCTGACTGTTAACCCTAACTCGTATTAGTATACAGGCCATTCCACTGGTCTGCTCTCAGGAACCTAGCAACTGATTACATCATCACCTGCCCTCACCATGTGCCCCAGGTGTGTGTGCTGTGGGTAAAAGGACCAGCCAAACACCCTTCCTGTCCCTCTCCCCTCTCCTTTTCCTTCCCCTCCCCTGTCCCTCTCCCCGTCTCTTTCCCCTGTGTTCCTCTTCTCTGCGCAAGTGCTACCCTCCCTGTCTGCACAACAACCACATGCTCTAGAAACAAATTGAGTCCAACAGCTCAGAACAAACCAGCAGCTGTGGACCAGGCTTTAGGAAATCTCCCAGCATCTGCCCAGGAGGCCACCAGGACAGCCAGGGAAAAGGAGTCAGTGCTGGCACCTGGCCTCAATCCAGATGACTCTTTCAGTGAAAGTGGATGGTCTTTGGGACCTCACACTGGATGCCAAAGCTGTCAGCACAAAACACAGCTGTCACCACAAAGGGAATAAGTGACAACTTATTCTGAGCCAAATATTTAAGTGACCACAGCCCGGGAATACAGATTCAGGTTTCCTTGATTGTGTATTCTACTACAGAAGTAGTCATGTGGGCTTTAGTTAGTCACAAAACTAAAGAAAACTATAGAGCAGTGGCTTAACCAAACATTGCTGGGGACTGAAGGTGAGGGCTACTGCCAAGCAGGTAAAACTGAACTGTAGGTTTCAGATGTTACCAGCTGGCACACTTACCTTCTGGGATGGTGAAAGACAAAACACACCCTGTCTTAGTCAGGGTTTCTATTCCTGCACAAGCATTATGACCAAGAAGCAAGTTGGGGAGAAAAGGGTTTATTCAGCTTACACTTCCACATTGCTGTTCATCACCAAAGGAAGTGAGGACAGGAACTCACACAGGGCAGGAGCCTGGAGGCAGGAGCTGATGCAGAGGCCACGGAGGGATGTTACTTACTGGCTTACTTCACATAACCTGCTCAGCTTGCTTTCTTATAGAACCCAGGACTACCAGCTCAGGAATGGCACTACTCACAGTTAGCCATGCCCTCTCACTTACAGTGGGCTGGGTCCTCCCACCTTGATCACTAATTGAGAAAATGCCTTACAGCTGGATCTCATGGAGGCATGTCCTCAAGGGAGGCTCCTTTCTCTGTGATAACTCCAGCTTGTGTCAAGTTGACACACAAAACCAGCCAGTACAGATGTTTCTCTTACATTCAGCTTTTCAATCACTGTTGCCTCAAAGCTAGCTTCTTTCTCCTTCTTTCCTTCTTCCCTTCCTTCCTTCTTTCCTCCCTCCCTCTCTCTCTCTTCCTTCTTTCTGAAACTGCTCCACTTTCAAAGCCACAATTTACATCCTTTGGTGACCAGAAAGAGATTTATTTATTTATTTATTTATTTATTTATTTTTAAAGATTTATTTTTATGTGCATGTGCTATAGCTACATGATGCCAGAAAAGGGCATCAGACCCCATTACAGATGGTTGTGAGCCACCATGTGGTTGCTGGGAATTGAACTCAGGACCTCTGGAAGAGCAGCCAGTGCTCTTAACTGCTGAGCCATCTCTCCAGCCCCAGCCCCAGAAGGAGTTTTATAAGTGACCTGCCCTGCTCTTCTATTTTGCAGATGTGACATCTGAGTCTGGCAAGCTGCATCTGTGACTTGTCCAATGGCATGGAGAGATGGTTTCAGAATAGGAAAGGAACTGTAAGCTTTTGAGCCCCTGGTGCTTTCATCTGGCACTGGGCAGCCTCCGGGTTTTGTTTATCCCACAAGACTACTCCAAAGTTAACCCATCCCAGATGCTATGAATAGCTGGGCTTATTTTATTGGCTATATTTCTATTATTTTAAGTGGTTGTGTCTGGGGCCAGAAAGATGGCAGTGGTTAAGAGTTTGTAACTCTTCCAGTGGACCTAAGTTCAATTCCAGCATCTATGTTGTCAAGTCACAACCAGCTGTAACTCCAGCTCCAGGAGATCTGAGGCCTCTGGCCTCCATGGGTCCCTGTCCTCATGTGCACATCCTGCACATATACACATAATTAAAAATAAAATAAGTCTTGGACGTTACTGTCTGAGTCAACACCATCACGTGCTTGGCAAGCGGGAAGATGGGAGCTGTAGCTCTTTCCAGCTACTAATCCCAAAATGAACAAACTCTAATTAGCAGGCTTCATTTAAGCTGGCTGACCAAGTTTTTCAACAAATACAACAAATACTATGAACCTGAATGAGACACTGAGCTAATCTAATAACTATTTAATAAAGTTTGTCCTTATGTGGCTTCTAGCTCAGTCTAGGGGACTATTTTAAAATGTGCATTTTATTAATTCAGGTGTGGCTAGGCCAGTAGATCAGCAAGGAATACAGAAAAGAGTTTTCCCAAAGGAGCCCCAAAAGGATGGTAACAAGACCATGTGTCCTCATCACCAGGGTTGTCAGGCAACAGGAGTGGATGGAGAACAGGCCAAAGCTTCCGCTCTGCTCTCTGCAGGAGGAAATGGGTGAGTGGAATTAGTGGGCTATGGAACAACTAGTGCAAACTCAGGAACTCTGAGCAGGACTCTGCTTGCTGCTTGCTGCTTGCCCTGAAGAGATAGGGCAGGAGAGAACAGCTCAGCCGTGAGGGTCTAACAAAGAAGGCGCTTGGGGAATGGGCATGGATGGGTTGGTTTGCACACAAAAGGCAAACTCAGGGACGAGTTACTTACCATCTCAGCGATTGCCTAGCTCTGAGTGTGGGGTGTGGGGTGTGGACCCAGGGTTCATGTCTTAGGGTTACTATTGCTGTGATGCAACACCATAACCAAAAGCAGCTTGTGGAGGAAAGAGTTTATTTGGCTTACATATCCTGAGTCACAGTCCATTAAGGGAGGCCACAGGTAGGAACTCAAACTGGGTGAGAACTGGAGGCAGGGACTGATGCAGAGGCCGTGGAGATATGCTGCTTACTGGTTTGCCCCTCATGGCTTTCCAAGCCTGCTTTCTTAAAAAACTAGGACCACCAGCCTAGGGATACCAACACCCACAATGGGCTTCAAGCTCCCCCATTTGTCACTAATTAAGAAAATGCCTTACAGCCTGGTCTTCAGGAGGCATTTTCCTTCCTCGCAGATGATAGTTTGTGCCAAGTTGACCCAAAACTAGTCAGCACACTAAGATCCCCAGATGCCAAAACATCAGACAGCATGCCTAACTTTAGTTAGCATTTAACTCTAGTTGTGTGTGGGGTAGACAGCTGTATTTAACAACAACAACAAACCCACTCTGAGTGTCAAGAGGGACAAATAAATCCTTATTTGTTCATGAATGTGCTTGATGGAAGAGTGACTTTTAAGCAGGGCAGAGGAGGGCAAGGCGCCCAGCCGCCACCATTCACTTGGCAAGCTGCTACCTAGAGTAAATTACAGAAACCCTCTGTGGTATTTGCACAGTTTTGGCCCCTATAGATTTCATATATTTGAATAGTGCCATTCACAGGGAATGGCACTATTAGGAGGTGTGGCCTTGTTGGAGTGGGTGTGGCTTGTTGGAGGAAGTGTGTCGCTGTGGAGGTTGGCTTTGTGGTCTCCAGTGCTTAAAATCCTCCCAGTGTGGCATCCAGTCCCTTTCTGCTGCCTGTGGATCAAGAGCTCCTCCAGCACCATGTCTGCCTGCGTGCTGCCATGCTTTCTGCCATGATGAATGGACTGAATCTCTGAAACTGTAAACCAGGCCAAACTAAATGTTTGCCTTTATAAGCGTTCCCTTGGTCATGGTGTCTCTTCACAGTAATAAAACCCTAACTAAGACACCCTCTGACCCAGGTTCCTTCTGTGTCTGTTTCAAGGCTGAGACAGTATTTCTGTCATTATACATCACTCATGGGCCTGGACCAGAATCCCTCGGAGTACTGCTTAAACAGCCTCCTGGAACCAGAATCCACCCAACTCTGAAGGTTTTAACAAGCCCTTCATTCTCACCCTATGTAATTCTAAGTAGTCTGAAGCCTGAGACCAGTCCAGAGAAAGCAATGCTAGCATCTTTCTAGAATGCATCTAAAGAGCAAAATTCTACACATTCACGGAGGTTTTATGTACTTAATACCTTTGTCACACTCGTGTCTTACGCGTAAGATATCATGTGTAGGCTGCTTCCCTCTGTCAAGTCTGCTGAGCTTAGCATTAGACACACAAGTGAGAATTATCCGCCTCCCCAAACAAAGCCTTCCTATGGAGGCTCAGCTGTCCCAGGCCAGCTGTGCAGGGAGGCTAATGTTACAGATGTTCTGATATCCCTCCGAAGGCTCGAAGCCAAGCAGCCAAGCCCTCAGACTGTGAGGACACTCCAGTCACCACTCAGCCATGGATGCAGCTGTGCAATTCAAATTCCTTATTTAGCCTTGTAGGTTTCTATTTTTACCTCAGAGTTTTAAAAATATGAACTGACAGACAAAATGAAAGCGATTTGGGTCATTTCGAGGGAAAACACATGGGTAAAAATAACTGAACATACGCTAAGCCCTTCAGTGTTAGGGGGGGGTCCTCTGCTGACGAGTGCTATGTGAGCCTTGGAGACTAAGCACCCAGATGCCACTTGTGCCTTGGTGTTTGTCAGTCCTCATAGCACAGCTAAAGGGGATGTTTCATATTTCACTGCGGTACAGTGAGACTAAGTCATATCATCTTTCCCAAGATATGGTGGAAATATTGCCTGGAAGATAATTTCTGGACAGCTCTTGAGGGTCTTTTACACCCATCCAGGTAGCCCCTGAACACCAGGGGGGACCTGAAAATGCCCCTTCCCATGTACTTCCTGATATGGCTACCTTTACAGTAATCTGGTGAGAAACTTCCATTTTATGAACTGATAACTGTTCTTCTCTGACTTTCCCTGAGCGGAGCCTCAGACCTCTGACAGAACAGCCCACAGCCAGCTGCTTGCTTCATTCTGCATTTTCCTTCCCGCCTCCCTAGTAATTATATAGTAATTATTATGCTGGCAATTACCTCATTAGTAATTTGGTGTGAGAAAGCTCAATGAATTAATAATAAAAAGGCCTTTATAGTTCAAAATTACAGATAACAAAGCCAGTTTTAATGCCCTGAACACTCATTAAGAGGTTTCCTGTACAATATTTTGAAAAGTGTTGGTATCTTTCTTGATCAATACACAAGTCTCTGAAGAGCCCTCACTATTCTTTTTTTTTTTTTTTTTTGGTTTTGGTTTTTTCGAGACAGGGTTTCTCTGTGTAATACCCCTGGCTGTCCTGGAACTCACTCTGTAGACCAGGCTGGCCTCGAACTCAGAAATCCGCCTGCCTCTGCCTCCCAAGTGCTGGGATTAAAGGTGTGCACCACCACCGCCCGGCTAGCCCTCACTATTCTTATCTGGAGACTTTCAAGGAAGCAAAGGCACTTTGGAAGTGCTGGTGAGAAAGACTGGCAACCCAAGGGGACTCAGCCCCATCACCCCCGGACTCATGGTGGAGATCAGCAGAGGTGTGCAGCTTCCCCAGCCTGGAAAAGCCCATCCTCAGATCCAGCACTTAGGAGGCTAAAGCAGGAGGATTGTGAGTGTGGGGCCAACTGGTCCATGATGTTGAGACCGTGTCTCACAAACAAAGCAAACAAAAACCAGTAAAGATGCTAGGCCAGGATGGAAATGCATATCCAGGCCATGGCTCCCCTGAGTCAGTACCTCGAAGTCCTTTCTACTGAAACCAGGTTGGAAGCCCCTGGAGGCTGGCTTTGTGCTATTCTGCCTTCTGATCTAGGCAGATGAGTTTGAGGGCCTGGGGACTCTGAGTGCGGTGAGTCAAGCAGCTGATCCTCAGGGCCATGGACGACACTCATGGCTATGGATGCCCACCATGTCTATACCTTCCAGTGACTCCGGCCACAGCCACATCTGGTGGAACCTGTTTTCATTATCCATGGCCATAACAAGACCCTCACCCCATCCCGACCCCCACCCCCACCCCAATGCCTTCAATTTTTGGAAAATCTGTGACACCAATGTTCAACTCATGCTTCCTTTATCTTTTTTTGTGTGTGTGGCTCACAATGTCCTGAAACTCCAGCTCCAGGGTTCAACTGCCTTCTTCTGGTCTCCTCAGGTTCTGGCACACATGTTCACAAGTTCTGCCATAGACACACACACACAGGCACATAATTAAAAATAAAAATAAAAATAAAAATCTTCTTTTAAAAAATAAAATAAATTCACTCACATGTATGCCTGTTGGTGCCCAAAACAGCCAGTGAAAGCAGAGACGCCTTAGCTGGCGGCGTTGCTAGATGGAACTGAGTCATCCCAGCTAAGTAACACAATTGGATGCTCATTGCTTATCTCCTGGGACCAGGCCTTCACATCCCCTCCTGGATGCCCCTCCATATATCAAAGGGGATAAGTGTATTTTCTTCCAATTGAATTTCCCTGGTCTCCTGCTGAGGCCTGTATCAGGAGGCAGCGGTAAGATCATAGAATCACGGGCCTTTGAATCTGCCTTTCTCTTCCTTTGTCCTGTGTGAGTTTGTTAGCTGAGACAGTCACCGGAGGGCCATCCATCAATGAGCATGAGGCAGAGAATTTAGGCTATCTCCTGCTGGTCCTGTGTTAAATGATCCCAGCTGGAAAAGGGAGGGGGTGGGCTCTTAAAAAATACTTGTAGAGTCTGGGATGCAGCTCAATGGTACAATGTATGCTTAGCCTGGGGAGGGCTGCATTTAATCCCTACTGTCCCCAAACAAAAACAACCTTTATAGTACTTGAGAAACAGTAAACGACGTCTCCATTTTATAGATGGCAGATGCGAGGCTTCAGTTTTTGTTTGTTTCTTTGGTTGTTTGTTTGTTTGGTTGGTTGGTTGGATCATCCCAGCTAAGTAACACAATTGGATGGTCATTGCTTATCTCCTGTGTAGTAACCCTGGCTGTTCTGGAACTCACTCTGTAGACCAGGCTGGCCTGAACTCAGAGATCTGCCTGCCTCTGCCTCCCAAGTGCTGGGACTAAAGACGTGTGCCACTGCACCTGGATCAGATTTATTTTATTTTTAAGTGTGTGTGTGTGTGTGTGTGTGTGTGTGTGTGTGTGTGTGTGTGAGAGAGAGAGAGAGAGAGAGACGGGGGTGGGGGGAAGGAGGGGGTGAGCACATGAGTGCAATACCCACAGAGGCCAAAAGACGGCTCTGAATCCCCTGGAGCTGTAGTTACAGGCTGTTGTGAGCTGCCTAACCTGGGTTCTATGAACTAAATTCAGATCTTCTGTAAGAGCAGTATGAGTCCTTAACACTGAGCCATCTCCCCAGCCCTCTACAATAAATTTAAAGGGCTAAAAGTAGCTGCCTCTTAACGCTGTATTTGTTCGATGCATTTATAGCCAGTACAGACCCTGTGCTAGAAGTTTTAGACATAGACCTGCACACTGGATGTAATTTAATCTCAAAGTACTCTTCAAGGACAATGTTGTTATTCCTGTTTAATAGATTAGGACACGGAGACTCAAGATCAACTGGCTGGCTCAACCTGATGGAGCAAGCGAGGCCCTGGCAGGATCCAGACTCCAAGAACCCTAAATCTGAGTCTTCCATTAAAAAATGATTTATTTTTATTTTTATATGTATAGGTTTCTGCCTGCATGTATGCATGTCCACTGCATGCATGTGGTGCCTGTGGACAAGAGAAGAGGGCTTTGTATTTGGAGTAACAGACGGTTGTGAACCACAGTGTGAGGTTGAGAACCAAACCCAGGTCCCCTGAAAGAGCAGCAAGCGCTCTTGACCGCTGAGCCACCCAGCTCCAATTTAGGTCTTCCTATTATGTCTTTGCTTGGGACTCCAGCAGGTCAATGTCAGCCAATAGCGTGGTTCCTGCCGTGAACTGGCTTCCTGCATTTGCAGTATAATCATTCATTCGATAAAGATTTCACTACAAAGAGAAAGAGGCTCTGCTCTCAGTACCAATGCAGAATACAGTCCTCTGTTCGGAGATAAAAAGGATTGGAAAGTAAAACCACATTCTGTAGCAGCTGCCACTTGACTGCCTGTCAAAGAATTAATACAAACTGCAGTAGTCACAGCCAAATAGCTCGTTGAAGGACTCAGTTCGTTTGTAAACAGAGCTTCGTGTTGGCGTGGTCGTCATGTGCAGGGAGCTAGTCTCAGAGGAATAACAAGAGTCAGGGAAGCCTCACACAATTAAAAATAACTGGGCTGGAGAGATGGTTCAATGGATTGATTCCTGCTTTTCCAGAGGACCTAAGTTCTGTTCCCAGCACCCACATTAGGCGGCTTAAAACCACTTGTAGCCCCAGAACCAGGGTATCTGATGCCTTCTTCTGACTTCCATGCTCATCAATAAATAAATACACACATACATGTACACACAATTACACACATGAATACTACTAATAATAATTTATTCTATAGTGAAGTTCTTTCTCTATTCTTCATGAAGTTTAAGGAAAGTCACATCACGTAACTGATGCAATATTTTGGAAAGTCTCATAACTTGGTGAATCAGACTCTACTAGCTATTAAAACATTCCATTGGTTTTATAGCTAAAAAGCCAACCTATTTAAAGCTACCGCTTTTCTTCCCGAATACAGAAGAGAGGCCTGGCAGAGACCTGGCAGCAAGAGAGCTCTTGCCCAGACTGGTACACAGTATGGACCAGCAGCTGTTTGCAGTAGATTCAGTGTTTTGGGGGAGTTTGCTAGACCTGTCAGAGTGTCTTGCGCCCCACTGCTATAGAGCTCACCTTGTAGGTATCTTACTGTCTGTGAATCTCTGTAGCTGTTCTCATGTGCCTTCCTCACCCCTGAGCGTCCCACAGCCCACCAGCTTCTTACCCCGAGAGCCACTTGCCCCTTGAGTTGACCCTCGACCACTAATCCAAGAAACAGTACTGCAAAGTTTGCTCCAACAGAGAGTACAATCTATGTGCTCAACAGCCACTGTCCCTCTCTCTGCCCCTGGGTCCACGGGCCAGCTGTCTCCCTGGCCTTTGGGTTTCCCAGATGAGTCCATTCCCAGTCCATCGCAGCCCTTAAGGTCCACATGCCCTTGAACTTTCTACATAGCCCCCAGATTCAGTGTCCTCTCTCCACCTTTCAAAATCCCGAATCTGGAGCGCAGGCCTCACTCTGGAAGATGGAACTGTCTTGGTGCCTGGGTGAAGTTTCCCTGTCAGGCTAGGACACGGCCATTACTTGTACTGTTCTTGTTAAATCCCAGCATCTCCGATTGTCCTGTTCAATGTCAGGACACCTGACTCCCCGTTGCCTCCTCTGTAGCTGACAGTGATGACTACAGTGCCCCATGGGGCCTTTGTGAATGTGAAAGAAGACTGTGTGCAAGGTGGTTACTCAGGGTCTATCTCTTAGGAGGCTGTGGGCTGGTCACCTCCACTGCTGTCACTTATCCAGTGTGACAAAGCAAACGAATCATCTACTGAGAAGACCCTGCTTTCATATCTAATGTCATCATCCTGTTTCCTACTGAGATTCAAGAAAGTGCATGCGGGTGTGCACACACACACTTAAAGAAAGTGCACACACACACACATTTAAAGCTAGCTTGGTCAATTGTCTCAAACACATAAATTTAAAGACCTGGTGACACAGCTCAGTGGTAGAGTGCTTACCTCTCATGTGAGGCCCTAAGTTCTGTCCTCAGCGCTGAGAAAAAAAAAAAAAAAAAAAGCAAGAGCAAAAACAACAACCATATCAACAAGGCCACAGAGCCAGCCCCGGGCTCAAGGTAAAGGCCATTTGAGAGCAGTACTCACAACCGTCATCCAGGTCCCTCTCCTCTAATTGGTTTATCTTTCTACTGGCCCTAGTAGCAGCCTAATTAAGGGCTGTGAGAGCCAGCTGTGGCTGGTCTGCCAGCCATCTTTCTCAGAATCCCTGGGGCTCCCCTAATAGCACAGTTTCCAGAGGGTGGCAGAGTCTGGGCTCCTCCTGGCTCTGTGCTGACTGATGAGCTGGAAGGTTGCTTGTGAATCTGCGTGATGCTTCACGTTTCTCCTTCTGCTTCCTTCCCCTTTGGTTTTTACTCAATCTGACTTTACTCTAAAAAGAGAAAAGAACAGTAAGATGGCAGACCTGAGACTGGGCAGTGGTAGCCTGTTCCTTAATCCTAGCACTTGTTGGGAGGCAGAGGCAGGGGATCTCTGTGAGTTCAAGGTTTACATACTGAATTCCATGACAGCCAGGACTACATAGACAGAACCAGTCTCAAAAACAAACAAACAAGGAAAACAAAATAAAACAAAAAAGATGGTAGACCTGCATTCACCCGGTGACAGTTTTCTCCTGTTCCATCACAACGATTCTTCATCCAGTGCCCAAAGCTGGGGCTGTGCTCTCCACAGAAGCCATACCACATGACCCAAATTGTTTGCCTCTCTGCCTTGGCCCACACTAAATTTCAGCTCCTGTCTCTCATGCCAGTAACTGGCACAGCGCCAGGGTTTCCAAGGCCCAGGACAAGTGGCTGCCCCTCTCCTAGAAGCCTGAGTCTTTCCCTCTCCCTAGTGTCTCTCTGTGCCCAAGTGCCTGAGTCACTCAGGCCAAGCACCTCCCAGACGGCACCCGACACTCCTCTAGTCTGATGGCTGAGTGGGTCCCTCCAGGTTCTGGAGTCAGGCTCCCACTCTGGTGATTTTTGTTCCCCAACAGCCTCCTCACTGGTCTCTCTTGCCTTTGTTTCACTGTGAATGAGCTGCTGTCAGCTCTGTCGCTCTGGACATCTCTCAGCCACATGTTTACACAGCTGATTTCTCTGAGCTCAGCGCTGGCCCTGGACAAGGTCTGGGGCTCAGTACCACTCCTATGCTCAAGGGCCTCCCATCTAGAGGACACCGGCTTGTCTAAAGACATCTAAAGCAGTTCTGGGAGGGGTGGAGGGTGGCAGCCGGAGTGGACACACCACAGAAGTCACATTTGAGAGCCAGCAGGATGACTCAGCCGGTAAGGGAGCTTGTCACCCATTCTGGTCACCTGACTTTGATCCCAAAGACTCCCATGGAGAAAGAAGAGAACTGACTCCTGCAAGTTGTCCTCTGACCTCCACATGTTCCCTCTGGCGCTTGTGTGTGCGTGCACATACATCAAATAAAAATGTAATCATAGCCGGGCAGTGGTGGCACACACCTTTAATCCCAGCACTTGGGAGGCAGAGGCAGGCGGATTTCTGAGTTCGAGGCCAGCCTGGTCTACAAAGTGAGTTCCAGGACAGCCAGGACTACACAGAGAAACCCTGTCTCAAAAAACCAAAAAAAAAAAAAAAATGTAATCATTTTTAAGGGAACCACATTTGAGTGAGTTGGAAACAGAATGGGAAGTGGGTGAGCATTCCAGAGGGAGGAAATGATATCAAAGGCCAGAGACGTGAGAGGGTATGGCTAAGGTTCAAGGGGCCAAGAGTAGAAGGCAAGGGCCTACTAGTGAGTGAAGCTGGACTGCCAGCCATCTGGCTGAGAACCTGGCTATGGTCTTTCAGACGTGGCCTTACCAGACTGTTTAAGCAGATGGAACATCTCTTCCACTGTGGCCCAAAGTAGGCCTCTTTTCTATACCATAATTTGCAAATATGATTTGTTTATGTTCTTTATCTTATTTACTTAGCTACACTGAAGACTGAATCCAGGGCCTCACCCATACTAGGCAAGCACCATACCACTGAGCTACACCCCCATTTCTGAACGTTGTTGGTTTTTTTGAAACAAAAGGACTTGCTATGTAGCCCAGGTTATCTCTACACTTGTACTTGCCTGCTTTGGTGCTGAGATTGTAGGTGTTCCTACAGTTTATTTTGTTAAGAGAAACAAGATACAAAGTGGTTTGGCTTGCAAGTCCAAGAGGGCTGTTGTTTGGGTATTTTGTCTGTATTGGGATATTTTCTCCTCTACACAGAAAGATTAATGTAAGAGAATGAGAAAATATCACATTTGTAGTTATGCACTTTAAAATTTGATTTCTGGTCTCCCGTGGGCCCTTGAGCGAATCCATTTTCTATCTGTGGTGTGGTTTCTCGATTATTAATGAGATAAAGTCTGACTGACAGTGTTATCATGGGCATGCAGGATACATGCCTGCCTGTCTGAAGCATCTGGGTGCTCTAGTCCCCAGCATCCCCTTCTCCTCTCAGGCTCTCCCTCTTCTGTCACAGGTCACCAGTCTGAGGACTTGCACAGCTGGTGGCTGAGTGCTGAGTACTGGTGTGAACAAGGTTTTGTCAACTGTTCATCATTTCCTGAAAGACTAGCTGTTCTTTCGCTTTGTTTGATCAGCTGATGGCTCAGGACATGACTGTCCCTTCCTTTGTGCTCTGTTAACCTAAAGAAGCTCAAAGGAGGCAGCTGTCTTAGGGCTGTGGGCAAGGCCTTCCTGGGAGCAGCTACAGGAACAGACAAGGGGAGTGGGGGATGTGTGGGGTCAGCCCTCCCCAGCCCTCCTCTGTAACCACCTTTACATTACTCTGTAAGGCCCTGGGGCTCCCTCAGCCTTGATCTCAGTGCCCTTGTCGGACATCTTTGTCTTGGTGTTTGGTGAGACTCACAGCCTGCTCAGTAATAAGCAAAGGTTAGTTTGTGTCCTTCTGTGATGCAGATGTGCTTCCTCTGTGTGTACCGAACACATCCTCCAGATGGGCTCGTAGTGTGCTTTAAATGGCAGCTGAATGCTACATGCAAAGCGCATGCCGATCACGTATGGTGAACCATCGAGCAGGTGATAACGTGCCCTTCTGGGAGGCCCATCGCTCATACTGGCTGGCGCCTTTAGTCTCTTTGTGCTTTTTTCTGTGCTTCATGAAGACAGGTTTCCTCAGTAGGAAAAGAAAGAACAAATTCAAGGCAAAGATAGGCTATACAGACACAGACTAAGCAAGCACTTGAGACTTCTGTTGTGCAGTTGGGCAGACCTGAGTTCCAACACCTGAGTGGGGCCTCACTGAAGATCTGTACTCCTGATAGAGAAGGACCCTCCAT
Source organism: Grammomys surdaster (assembly GCF_004785775.1). Lineage (NCBI taxonomy): Eukaryota > Metazoa > Chordata > Mammalia > Rodentia > Muridae > Grammomys > Grammomys surdaster. The sequence continues at coordinate 2,242,678 of NW_021604648.1, read as the reverse complement.
TGACTGGCCACGCTGGGAGGTGCTGGAGTGGGTGTGTGAGCCACACATCCTCCTGATGTGGAGAAGGGAGCAAAGTAGCCACCAAGACTGTGACTCCTGCTGCCAGGCAGTTGGCTTCTTAAGGTGTGAGTTATGTGAAGCCACTGTCACTTGGGGTGTCGGCCTAGGCAAGTGACTCAGCTTTCTGCCATGGTTCTTTGAGGGGATCTAGATCTCCAAGAACTGGAGTCACATATGGCTGTGGGTGTTGGGGATGGAACCCAGGTTCTCTGCAAGAACAACAAGTGGCCTTAGCTACTGAGCCCTCCCTCCAGCCCCAAGAAGAAGCACCATTATATTTTATGGCCTGAAAAATAGTTTCACATTTCTGTTAGAGAACACAGCTGCTGCTGTCACCCTGCCCCACCCCCAGGCAACCAGGCCCTAACAGAGAACTGCAAACAAGGTAAGAACAACCCTTCACCCCCAGGCCCCTTCTACCTGGGGATCAGAGTCAGCCAGACTATTGACTACCAAGCTCTACTCCTGCCCACAGAGTGACCCCTTTCACAGAGCCTAAATCATGCATGTCCTGTTCCCCTGCCTTGGGCATATAGTATAGGAAAGATATTAACTAAGCCTGCTTCCTCAAGATACAGGGCATCTTTCCTCAGACGCCTTTTACGGTAGGCACTTTGCTTCTTTGCTTCGTCTGACAAGGCAGATTCCTTGTTCAGACCGTCCAGCATACTGCCTACTGTGGCGGTACCAAATGCCTTTTCAACTTCATCTGTATTAAGAATGAGAGTTCCTACCACTGGGGGGGACAGTGTCTGAGCTACCTCTGCTACACAAAATGTGATGCTCGGCCATCAGAGAGAACCACGAACTGAAGGCCCTGGTGTGGGAGATGGGAGCAGACGAGCAGGGAGCCGCACCTGCGTTAACATCCAGAGCTGTTTAAAACTGCAATGACTGTAGATATTAAACTATTGCAGGTCCAAAGCCGAATCACGATGGGCTATCTTAACCTCTTAAATAGCCATTCATTGCCTATGTTTGTGTGTAACCTAACATCCTTGAGACAAGCACGTCGGCACCAGAGGAGTCCAGCAGCTTGCCTCAGAGTGCACTCCTGTGAACTGGTGACAGAGGTAAAATCCCTCTTCAGAAGAAACCCAGCCAAACAGATAACTGAAGATTGATGGAGAGGCTCTGAGACACCCCCCTGTTCTAGGTGGCAACTGTTCTTACACGCCCTCTTGTACTCTTCATGAGAGACTCCTTGCTTCCTGCAGAGTGGACTCAGTCCTTTGAGAGACTGGGAACACTTTAGTGGAGCTTTCCAATGTCATGGATTTCCTAACAATCTTCAATTCCCTCCCACATTAAACCTGCCTAAAGAATCCACTGTGTGCAGCCTTCGAATTTCTTGTCCTTCGAATTTCTCCCATTCTTGCTATTTGCTTACACTCTGATTCTAAAGCTCCCAGCACCAGCCCACGGATGGACTTGGAGAAGCATCTTCATATAAGGAAATGTGTGAGGCCAGTCTTTCTGATCTTTTATCAGTTGGTGGCTACTGGCCCAGAAAAAGACTTAAGAAAATACCCCAAAATGGAGTTTATTCCTATGTATTCCCTACTAGATGGTTGCTCACACATTTAACCTGGGACACAACTACCAAGTTCTCTTCTACATGCTACAAAAAGGCCCATAGGTGGAAAACGTCATTACTCTCTACCAATCTAATCACTCAGCTGGAGTAACCTTAGACACACTCATGACACCCCTATTAGAAATCGGTCTTTCCTGCTGGTGTGGTGGTATATTCCTGTATTCCCAGCACTTAGGAGGCAGAGGTAGGCAGATCTCCTCTGTCAGTTTGAAGGCTACAGTGAGTTCCAAGACAGCCAAAGCTACATAGAGCGATCCTGCTGCTTTCCCCCACAACCTCCCCCAACCGGTCATATATCAAAATCCATAGCTATCAAAATATCCTTCAGGGAGTTGGTACAGCCCAAAGCTTGGTCTTGTAGGTCCTTCCTGATGGTGCCTGTTCCACCCTTCACGAGTCTCTTTACCTTGGCTCCCCCTCTTCTCTACAAACTCAAAGAGTTCGTTTCTTCCAGAAGTCAACACATCTAACTCCAGATGTTTTACACGTGGACAGTGTCCTCCTGATAAATTTAGAAAACAGCCTCTGATCCAAAAATTACCATGTGACTACCCACCATGGGACGGGGATCTCCAAATCCAGCAATGCCCCAATTCAGCAGGAACTAGCCAGACTGATTTCAACGCCCACTAATCCCCCCATCTCCTTTTTAATAAAATCACCTCTCTGGTTCTTTTTGATATAAACAAAAAGGCTGGAAACAGTAGAGAACCTGGGCCTTCAACGTACACAGGCCCTAAATACATAGGACCTCAAACAAGGCAAGAACACACCCAGCATGCATGCACATATGCACACACACACCTACACCTGGCATCTGGAAGTCTGAGGCAGGCTGACTACTGCCATGTTTAATGAATCATTCATTGACTGAACTCCACTCCCTACTCAGAGAAAGAATGTTCCACTCCCCAACCCTGATCATATAGTATACTAGGCCACATGTTAATGAAACCTGCTTCCTTACGATGTAAAGCCTCCCCTTCCTTGGAAACTTAGAAGTAGATGCTCCGTTTGCACACTCAGTCCTGCCCACCGTAATGTTAATCTTGCCTAGATGATGATTCAACTCAGTGATCTCTCTTGAACTCCGTCTCTTCTCCCTCCTCAAAGCCTAACAATACATCCGTTTCCTTAGATGCTGAAAACTCTGAGTATATCTGTTACTTCTCCAAGAGTGAACAGGGGCCTGAAAACTTAGTGGAAATAGAATTGCTATATAGAAAGAAAAAGAAATTGAGTCATAAAGGCTGGTTGTGCCTAACAGAGGCGTGTAATTCCCTGACTGGAGTCCCAGCCCCATGAGCCCGAGGCTGCACTTTCTGCAAGGTGCGCCAAGGCCCTCATCACTCAGACAGGAGAGTGTGGGCTTCCAGAGGCAGAATGTAATAGGAATCACCCCAGCGATTACAAGCAGAAAAAAAAGGCATTTGGGGGTCACCAATTTAGTATGCTTACATCCAATAAATACATGATAAATAAATAATACTATTCAATAAATTCTGAAATTGAGTCCTGCCTCCCACTGTTGGCTTAGAAGACATTCATTTCTAAACAATAGCATACAAACCCCTCACTCACTACGGTAACCAGGAGCACAGGTGTTTCTTTATGATGAGTTCCTAAGCTGGAACTGCCAGCCCAAGGGACAACAGTGTGAAAGGCTCCACTCGTCAGTTCACACACTGAACAAGTAGTCAGTAATCAGCCAGATGCACCAGCCCCCTGTGCTCTCCACAGGCCCCATGCTGTCTCTGGGCCATACTGGTCTCTCCCACCTCCTCCCCAGCAGTGGGCACTGGCAGGCTTCATCCGCTTTGTCAGTCTCCGTAAGTCCAGGGATGAGCCTTCGTAGCTTAAAGACTCGGCTGCAAATGCATACATGTACAAAGAAATCGTAAGTAAATATTGATACTATTCCGGAGTCAAGAAGGACTTTGTTGTTGTTTTGAGGCAGGGTTTCTCTGTGTAGCCATGGCTGTCCTAGAACTCACTCTGTAGACCAGGCTGGCCTCCAACTCAGAGATCCTCCTGTCTCTGCCCCTCTGCCCCTCTGCCCCTTTGCTCCTGTCCCTACCCCTGCCTCTGCCGGGATTAAAGGTGTATTCCACTACCACCTGGCTCAACTGGATTTTAAGACAGCTTTATCAAAGCATAAAATTACTCACCCACTGTCATGTATTTTTTAAATGTATGTATTGTGTGTGCACCTGCCTGTCTACATGTGTGCCATGTGCATGCAGATGTCTATGGAGGCCACTGGAAACGGAGTCACATGCAGTTGTGAGTGAACCATCGGATGTGGGTTCTGGGACCCAAGCCCAGGCCTCTGCAAAAGTAGCAAGTACTCTGAACCACAGAGCCATCTCCCCAGCCCCTTGTGACTATTTTGATGAAATTTGCATCAAATTTCATATGCAGCTATGTCCAAAAGACAAGACAACCACTGCTCTTCCTGTCTCCATGGTTTGTCTTTCTAGAAATTTAGTACAGATGGGATTATATAGCATGTGCTATTTCTGTTGGTTTTCTTTCATTTATCGTATTTACATGTTTGTGCATGCATGTGTGCAAGTGCATGCGTACATGCATACATGGTATAAATGTGTGTGTAATGTGTGCAAGCACATGTGTGCATGTACATGCTGTGTGTGTGGTGTGTGTGTGCATGCTGTGAGTGTGGTGTGTATAAGTACATGTGCATGCTGTGTGTGTGTGTGTGTGTGGTATGTGCAAGCACATGTGTGTGCTGTATATGCATGTGTGTGTATAGGCCAAGTGCTCAGTCTCTCTGCCATCATTTCTGAGACAGGGTCTCACACTGAACATGGTAGAGTCACCATTTGGCTAGAGTGGCAGGATAGCAAGCCCTCAGCCCCAAGGATCATTTTGCCTCTACTTCCCTAGTGCTGGGACATCGAATGTTGCTGTGCCCAAGCTCATGCGTGTGAGAGTCCAGACTCAGGCTCTTCGGCTTGTGAGGTGCTCTACTGACCGAGCCGTCTTCTTAGCCCCTCCGTTAGCACATTTCTTTTCACTGCTGAGCTGACTTGTATGCACAGACCTGTTTTGTGTTTTCACTTGTTAGTTGAACTTGTGAGCTGTTTCTGGCTTTGGGACTGCTATCAGTGTTACTAGCACTCGTGTACAGGTTGCTTGTACATGTATGTTTTGGTTTATTTTTGCAGCTTAGGACTAGAATTGCTAGGTCACGTGCTATATGTGTGCTCAACTCGAAAAACAAAACCTTTTTCTGATGTGGTGGCCCATTGTGCATTCTCCTCAGAAATGTACTCAAGGCCCAGATGTCCCACATCCTCCAAAGCCATCAGCATCACCTGTGTTCTTCATTGCAGCCATGTTAGAGAGAGAGTGTGTCAACCGGTGTCACACTGTGGCGTTAATTTGTATTTTCTTAACTGTTCATAGCACTGAGCATCTCTCATGAGCTGCTGTATCCCTTCTCTAGTGAAGTGTCCCCAGTTCTCCTGTTTTGCAATTGGATTGCTTGTCTTAGTGAGTCAAGAGATCTTTATGTATTCTGTGTGTAGCTCTTCATCTAATATTGTTCAGCCAATGTTCCCTCCCTGAGCACGGCTTGTCTTTTCATTTTCCCATGGTATCTTGGAAACTAAGATGCTTAACGTTCATTATTTCATGATTTCCTTGTCTGAAGTCTTCGTTAACTTTACTTCTTGTTCTGTTTTGAGTCTTACTACGGTGTTCAGGCTGGCCTGGGAATGCTCGTGTCTCAGTCCCTGCGTGCTAGAGTCACAGGGATGGGCTGGTATCACACCTGGTCTTTTTAAAGATTTATTTTTGTTTTGTGTGTAGGAATGTTTTGCCTGCACGCACCTGTGCATGCTCCTTGGTTCCTCTGGAACTGGAGTCGTGGATGGTCATGAGCTATCGTATGGGTAGCTGGAGTCACAAGTGTTCTCAGCAGCTAACCCCCCACCCCCACCCCACAGCTCCCATACCTGGCTTTTAAAAGTGCTTAATTGTGATAATCTAAATTTACCTTTCTCCCACACCTTTGTGTGTGTGCACTCGTGCGTGCATGTGTGCGTGTGTGTGCGTGTGTGTGTGTGTGTGTGTGTGTGTGTGTGTGTGTATTCCCTACCCCAAGAAATATTTGCCTACTCTGAGGCCACAAAGATATCCTTCTGTTTTGTTTGTTTTTCTTAGAGATTGAGGATTTTGAGGGTTTGAGGGATTTGGCTTTTTTTTGGGGGGGGGCATTGTTGTTTTTAGGTTTGTAATCCATTTCTGATTCATCCTTGTCTGTGTCATGAGTGAGCAGCCGAGGTGCTTTCCATTTATTTGACTATCCGTCTTCCCCAACGCTGTTGAGACCTTTATCCTTTCCTCTATGAGCTGCTTCAGCACATCTGTCCAGAGTAAACAGACCACGTCCGTAAACCACATCTGTAAGCCAGCGGTTTCATGGGAAATGTTTAACAAGTACTTGTTGGAACAAAGGAGGGGACCTGTGGGTGGTGTTGGCCACTTTCCTGCTGTGACTAGTCTCAGTGGCTGAGGCTGCTGATCCTTTAGCAATTGGTCCACCCAATCCCTGAGAGTGTGTCTGCTCTGTAAGCCAGTGTGAGTCTGCCACGACCCACATCTGCTGTCTCCTTCCCCTTCCCATTCATGTGCCGGGAGCCTGTCCTCATGCTGGCAATGCATTTGGTTACCATAACATTCTAAGGTTTGAAATCAGGTATCAAAAACCCTCAAAACTGTTTCATCCATTTCTATATATATAATCAGCTTTCCATTTTCTACGAGGAGCTCTGCTAGGATAGTTAATGGTTGCTTTAATTCATAGACCAATTTCTAGGTAACTGCCATCTTAACGATATTGAGTCTGTTCATAGCAGCCCTTTCGTTTTTCTCCTCAGCTGTTGCCGTTGCTTATTTGTAGTGCAGCATGTGGAATACTGGGCTTTGCACATTCACGTGATCACCAACAACCTCCCTAAATTCCATTCTTCTACCGGCTTTTTCTCAGATCCCTGGGGAATTAAACTGATTCCTGATTTCTATTTTTAGCTACCTAGCCTCATGGCCCTCTATACATGCTGCACACATGAGCTGTCTTTGTTTCAGACCGTTGCCCAGGTGCACAGGGGCCTGTGAGCTGCATGCAGCCTACCAGTGGACATTGATGGCAGCTAGTGCAGAATGTCACTTCCTTAATGAGGGCACTGGTGCCTTGACACCTGTCATTCCCAGCTGTTACACATGCATTCCTTCCATGGATGATATACAGCTTTGAGAGGTGGGGAGGAAAGGGAGATGGGAGGGGGGATGGGAAGAGAAAGAGAGAGAGATGGAGAGAGAGAGAGAGAGAGAGAGAGAGAGAGAGAGAGAGAGAGAGAGAATTCTTTCCTTGTTTAGAATACGATTACAGCGGTCTATTCACATGGCATAATGAGTTTGTTCGATTGTAAAGGGTTAGGAGAACTCCTTAGTGACCAGAGCACTGCATGCACTGCATTTTCAGTCTAGACATCCTTTATGCTTTTCGCACAAAAGCTCTGAAGGTGCTTGCAAGCCTGTTGCCCAGACACTGATCTGAAAGCTGTGCCTTGACCTCACTGTTTCTGCAGGATTCAGTCTTCTATTCCCTCTGTAAGAACAAAGGCTCCCTAAACTGCACTAACACCAGGACCAGGATTGTTCCATTTCTTTTAATCTATACGTCCTCCCTCCTCTAACCAGCCCTGACAAGAGCCTGGCAGCTGACAGCGCTCATTGCCTGCCTGTGCCAGGGTTCATGACCTAACCTCCTTCCTTCCACAGAGGACATGTTAATATAGCAAATGCAGACAAGACTTTTGAACAGAGACCTGATATGTTTCCATGGCAACATAAATTACTTATGAAAATCTGTAGGAAGATTTGGGACCATTACAAGTTAAGTGCGGTCTTCTTCCTGCACAACTGGGAGATGTTGAAATTTTTATTATGCAGAGGCTAGGGGACAAATTTTGATTTCCCAAGGATTTAAATACATAATAAATAAATCTGGGGCTTGTGGGAAGAAGAGAAATGAAATTTTTACACTGTAGTAATTAGCAGCAATCTCTTATTTTAAGTCAATGCCATTGTAAGAAACAGTCGCTCTTCACACAATAAAACTTGTTTCTCAAACAATTCTGTTTCATTGTTACTCATAAATGTCAGTCCTTTTCAAACTGGAAACAAAATAACGGCTTCAATCCTCTTCCTTCACATTTCTCCCTTTCTGAGGCCACACCCTGTCCCCCGTTCTCCAGTCTGCTTTCTTCTCCTCCCTCTTTTGGGACTCAGCTTGGCAGTGACAGGGTTCTAGCAGCTGTCTGTGGTCTACACCTCTGTAATTGCTCTTTCAGAATCCGTCCTAGGCCTCTACAACCAGATGTGCTGAAGTGGGACAGGGCTTTATTAAGTGAGGGAACATCTGTTTATAGTGGGTTCAGTATCGGAGGCTCAGTTCATCGGCTGTTCACTGAATGCTGCCTTGTGCAATCTGACTTGAAGTGTGCTCAGCAGGAAGCCTGCTCCTGGAAGCTGCTGTCCCGATTCTGCCCACCCTGGGCACCAGAATATTGTCTTTCAGAGGTCAGAAGTATAATACTAGCTGGATAAGTATCTGATTGTCTATAACCATTTACATCTCCTCATGTAACAACACAGGCTGGGAGACAGAGACTGCATTCGTGCCTAGAATACAAGGCAGCTGAGATCATTTTTCTTAAATACACACCTCTAATGAAAACCAAATATATTTATTATCTAATTATCCACCAATGGCTTTGTGATTCTGACAGGAACCCATATTCTGCCTTTTAGCCCTGTAATGAGCCAATCGACCCCAAATGGCTAGAGGACCAGAGCTGAGACGGCTTGTCCTTCTCTCTTTCTGAGACAGGGTCTCATTATGTAGCTTTAGCTGTCTTTGAACTCACTGTGTAGACCAGGTTGGCCTGGAACTCACAAGGATCTCCCCACCTCTTCCTCCAGACTGCTGAGATTAAAGGCTTGTACCAACACACCAAGCCTATGGATTTCTTCTAAAGACCCACCTCTTTGTTCTGGCCCGGGCTCAGCAGCAGTGTCTGTGGTTTAGCTTGACTTGAAGGCATTGAGCTTACCGTGACAGCTGTGTGGCATTGCTTCTGTTATCTATGAGTTGGACCAACACAGTGTGTCTTTATCAGCTTGGCTGGGCAGGAAACTTTGCTATCTTGTTTTTATTTTTTGCATGGGTATACTTGTGCATGTGTGTGCACATGCCCATGGAGGTCACAGGTCAACCTCAAGCATTGTTCCTCGGGCACCATGTTTCACTGGCCTGAAACTCACCAAGTAGACTAGGCTTGCTGGCTACCAAGCGCCATGGATCCACTCTTCGAGGCATACACGGCACAGGGTAGCCAGCACATATCATCATGCCCAGCATGTTTGCTTGCTTGCTTTAACAAATATTCTGGGGACTGAATTGAGGTTCTGGTGCTTGGAAGGCAAACACTTTACTGATTGGGTTATCTCCACAGCAGGACTGTGAAGAGAAACTCTGTCAAAAAAAAAAGAAAGAAAGAAAGAAAGGAAGGAAGGAAGGAAGGAAGGAAGGAAGGAAGGAAGGAAAAAAGAAAGAAAGGCAAGAAAAGATAAAAGAAATAGCCACATAGCCAGGCCTAGTGGTGCAGGCAGGATCCTGCCACCCAGCTATGCAGGGGGCAGAGGCAGGAGGATGCAAGTTCACAGCCAGCTTGAGCAACAGGGAGCTCAAATCTTGGGCAACATAATGTGGTAAAAAGTAAGAAGAGGGCCGTGAGCAGGGTCAGGAGACCGAGGGTGCTTGCCTAGCACCTGAGAGCAGGCCTTAGGCTCAATACCTAGAACCACAAATCAGCTGAGTGGGATCCACAAGAGAGGCTGCTAGGAGTAGAAACACGGACGGGGCGGGGCAGCGATGGGAGTCACATAAGGGACAGGATAGTAGTCACTTACATGCACATGATGGCCATCCTACACACACACACACACAGAGAAAGAGAGAGAGAGAGAGAGAGAGAGCGCCAACACAAGCTATGATGTTCAAATGATGCAGGGGGACGTGCTATGTACTAAGACATGTCACAGGGATTCCCAACTAAAGGGACCTGGTTGTTAGTGTTCTGGCACCATAAGAAGCAAGCAAGTGAAGGATAACCCTGAAGATCTGGACAGCAAAGGTTCTTCACTGTGAAAAGTAAGGGGAAAGTGACTGGAGGCTGGAGGTCAGCAAGAGCAGCTCCTGCCTCTGGTACCCAGAGCCCTGAGCTGATCATCATCACAAAAGTGGTGAGGGGGACTGGGCACGTATTACAAGGTTACAGTCTGCCTGTCTCAGCAAGTCCAAGTCTAGCCTTGCACATACAGGCATCCCATGTTGAGCTCCTAAACCACTGACTGGGCTGGTGTCTCAGTCTCCTTTTAGAGCCTGGGCACACAAGTCTTGAAGGTGAAAGCGGTTGTTCTGGATCCCCCAAGTCTAGGTCTGGAAAGGACCCTAAGCCCTTTCTCTGAGATCTCTACTGCCATCTCCAGACCTGGGTCAACTATAAAAGAAAGAAAACTGCTGGTCTCTGCGAGGCTCACTCCCAGCCTTCCCTCAGTCAGCTCCACGGTGTGTGTCAGGAGCTGGCTTCAAGTGTAGCTGGAATAGGGAACGTTTCTCTGCTGTGTGATATTTCTCACCACTGATGTTTTCTTTGACTCACAGGAACGAATTCAGAGCATGGACAGACATCAAGCCTGTGAAACCGATCAAAGCCAAGCCCCAGTACAAGCCCCCAGATGACAAGATGGTTCACGAGACCAGCTACAGCGCCCAGTTCAAAGGAGAGGCCAATAAGCCCACTGCAGCGGACAACAAGGCCATGGATCGCAGAAGAATACGAAGCCTCTACAGTGAGCCCTTCAAGGAATCCCCGAAGGTAAGACAGCTCTTACTGCACATCCTGGAGGAAGCAGAACATCCGGCTAGTCCTCAGGAGCTCCTGACGAATCATACCCTTCTTCCTCAGCACCCTGGCCCAGGGGCATCTCCACCAGGTTAGGTCCTGTTAAAGTCCGAGGGCGCATTATAAAGAACTCCATGAACGTAGCTTACTTGGACACCAGACTCTATATTTGAAAAATGAAGAGTAAACGTGAGAGAAAAGCCTCACCCTGGTGCTACAGCCCCTTTCCTGGCCTGTTCCACAAGCCTGGCTTTGGCCGCTGCCCCTCTACCCCTCTCCAGTCCCTGGACCCTTCCTTCCTTCCAGGCTCTGGAACACATTCACCTCCACTCAGCCTTTCCCTATCAGCGCCATCCAACAGTGTTCAGTGTGTGACAGAAAATGTGCCTGTCACATAGAGAACAAGAAATGTCCCCAGGTATTTATTACCAGTGTAGCAGTTTCTACATGAGGATTTGGGTTGTTTTTTTTTTGGGGGGGGGGTTGGGTTTTTTTTTTTTTTAATGCTAACACTACCCAACCTATTTTCATCTCAGTATGGGTTTGTTAATAGGAGAGACAGGCTGGACAGAGTTAGCAAAGTGCCCTCACAGGCCCATTTGCTGTGCTTCAGGCCAGACGAGGCTGGGCACATACCACTTTCCCATAATAGCAGAACACATCCGAGGAGCAAAATAACTCCAGAGCCTAAGTGGCCTCCCTCTCCTCTTGATCTCAAGTCTAGCACTCAGTTGGCATTTTCATTGTCAGAACCAGCTTGTAGCTAAGGTAACCGCCTGACCTAGTTTGTCTGGGATGCAACTAGTTTTCGCACTGAAAGTTTCACGTTCCCGGGAACTGCCACCCCAATCCAAGCAATTCACAACTAGATCACTGGGCCTCCGTTAGTGAATGGCACAGCCTGGGAGGCCCAGCATCAGCTCTGTCCATCCACAGACGAAATAGGTCCTGGGATATACGCTGGCATTGAATGAAAGAAGATTCCAACTGAGGAAGGAAATAGGACAGGGGAAGTCAGGGATGGACAGCAGGGTTTGCTGTATGGTCTCATCAAGCCCAGTGGCCCCAGAGTCCTCTGAGAAAGAGAAGGCAAGACTGCCTCTTCAGAACGAAAGGAAAGATCAGAAGGGAGGCCTGGAGACTGAGTGGCTGCTCTGGAGAAGCAGGCAAGATCCAGTCAGAGATAAGCAGGAAGCTAGTAGTGCCCACTGCCTGCCTGACACCTGAGTTGTTCCAAAACTATGCCCTAACGATGTCCACCACCGTTCGCCCTTGTGAATGCCTACCTGCCCTCTTTAGTCTGGAACGTGGATGACTGAGCATCTCCTCTCTGAGATGCTCAAAGAGCAGCTTGCCTCACTCACTACAACAAACCACATGCCCTGGCCTGAGCGGGGTGAGACATAATAATTCCAAGGAGGAGGGACAAGAGATGCTGTAACCATTGTCTAAGCCGCCAACCACCTGGCCTGCTCCTGGGGAGAAATAGCAGGGTGGGAAGCACAGGGCAGGTGAGTGCTGCCACAGGCTGCCTGTGGATTCAGACCAAAGAAGCCAGGTGCCCAGACACTGTGAAATCCTGTTCTTGCTCTGCCTGTGTGCTCCGCCACTAGCCACTATCGTGACTCTTCTGTTAATACTTCGATGTCTTTCTCTAAATCCCCTCCCTCTCCTGCTCCCTCCCTTCTGTGTTTCTATATGTGTGCTCTGTCTGTCTGTCTCCCCATGCAGGTAGAGAAGCCTAGTGTTCAGAGTTCCAAACCAAAAAAGACCTCAACGAGTCATAAGCCCCCGAGGAAGGCCAAAGACAAGCAGGTGGTGTCGGGCCAGGCTGCCAAGAAAAAGACCACAGAGGGCCCCAGTGCCACCAAACCTGACGACAAGGAACAAAGCAAAGAGATGAACAATAAACTGGCTGAGGCGAAAGAGTAAATGTCACCGCACTTTCCTTTTCTCCCTTCCCCCACCCCCATATTTAAACCAACAAACAAAAAAAGGCCACAAAACTAATTAGAGACTTCACATCTGCCTTGGTTCCAAGTGTCCCAGGAGCCCTGTGGTTGGTTTCTTATGGGAGAAATCAGGTTTCTGAGGCCACTGACTCTTACCACAAGTGGCACGGCATCTAGCCAAGGACCCCCCTGGGAAACCAGGAAGCAGTGTGCACTGGTTGTGCCCTTCCTGTGGGTCTGGGTTGGGTCAGGTCTTAGTCACTACCTAGCCCAGCCCCAGGTGGGACTTGGAAGTGTCTGCTGCAGGGTATTTTCCCCCTGCGCCTCCCACAGTTTGCATCACTCCATTTTGGACTTCAGGCAAATGTTCTTTCCCAAGTTCATTGGATGCTTGCATGCTACCCAAGTTCAGCTTGGGCTTCAGCCGCTAGAACTTGTGAAAATATTCAAGACAAAAGAACAAGAAACCAACCTTGGCCTTACTGTCAGTGAAATGGAATTGTGTCTGTTAACTAGAAGAAACCCTTTCCTAGAACCTCTGTTAGGCGTGTGTGCCTGTGCTTTGTGCCTGTCGGTGGGCTTTGAATAGTGAGTGTATCAAGTAATAGGCCGCTGGCTGAGGCCAGCCAGGAGTGACGGAGAGTGAGTATTTGGGATGCTGTAGATGGGGTAGGAGGAGCCATGAGCAGTGGAGCCCGCTCTTCTCTCCCCTTAGCATATTGCTGATGTGCCGGTTGCAAGAGAATGGCACATAGCACGCTTATTGTGAGTTTCTGTTCCCGAAGTGTGCAGGTGGAGTGTGTAGACATGACAGCGAGGGTGGCAATGCACCCTCCAGCCCCAAGCTCTTGCGCTGCTCCACAGAGAGGTCAGTGTGCTGAACATCTGGCCCGAGTGCGTGGTGAGTCCTGCCAAGAGCTAGCAAGCATCTGTGACTTCTGATGCTTAGAAACTGCTTGATGTACTCCGTGTTGCAGCATTGCGTGTGTGCGGCCAAAGCCCCCTAGAGTTGTGTTGTAGGAATTAGGGAATAGTTATGAAAGGAATCTGCCCTCCTTACTTATGAGAGAACCCAAACTGTCCACCAGAAATGTCCTGGTGAAATATATGTTGCTCCTGTCCTGGAAGTTCTCATTTGCGCAGTGCTCTGAGTAGCTGGGATGGTATACCCCTGCTTGCTTTCTCCTGTGATGAGTGGTCCAGAGGGCAGGTCTGGTAGCTCCTTGGTCCCTTCAGGTCCCTGAAGTTTGGGAAGGTGGAACTCCCAAGCGCCAATTCATTCTCTCTGTGCAGACAGGGAAGGCTTCATTTGCGCCTTGTGGGCCTGCGTGAGACGTGTTTGGAAATGAACGCGCCAGTGCTGGGCAAGCCGCTGGTGTTTAGCAGAGTAGACTAGAAATGAAGTCTACGGCATAACCTGATGCCATCTTTTCTGACTCAGGGCACAGGCTATGAAGGAGACAGCCTGGAGAAGGGAGGAGACATGGATGAGTCTCATTACCACAACTCACAGGTTTCACAGGCCTGTCCTGGCTACCTGTTAGCCAGCCTTACTGTTTACCAGAGAACTCTATCAAGCGCTCCAACTGTAGCTGCCAGTGTGTGTTCCTCTCAAGCCCTGGCATCAGTCACATCTGCTGTTAGCCACACTTTGATTTCACTGTAGAATAACTGTATGTTTTGTAGTTCGAGTAAGTCAGAGTTTACAGTCCACAGGGATCCTTCATTCGGTGTTCATGTTCTGCATACCTTGTGCCAGGCTTGGTGAGCGGACAGATCTCTATAGCAACACATCCAGACAGAGGTGCATGACTGACTCCCCCACATGTGCTGTGACTGAGTTGAGTTGGTGTTGTGCGCACTGTAGTTTGCCATAGCTTACCACAAGGACCCCCAGAGCCTTGGGGGCTGAATTCCTTACCCTGCCCTGCCTGAGGCTTTAGGTGACCTGGATAATGTTCTTTTCAGGCTTTCAGGGTCCCCCTCTTTTTCACACATCCACCTAACGAACACCGTTTGCTCTTGAATGTTTCACTCCACTGACAAGAAACGTCCTTTGATTCCTACTGTTTACAACAAAACTCTGCCGGTCTTGTTCTGTCTCTCAAGTTTACTGGACAGAACTGCCCATGGCTCCTCAAGCAGTGTTTGGTGTCGCCTCTCTGAAGGTGACCAAGCCTGCTCCTCATTCTGTACATTTCTCTTCTGTTCTCTGTCCACCCCTGGGGCAAGAGAGCTGGAACGGAGACTTTTTTTTTTTTTTTTAAAACTTGGCCTGCCTGCAAAACTCCCAGAAGCTATGCCTGGCTTTCTGTTCTCTGCCCCAGCTCCTAGACAGCAGGTAAAGCTGTATCATGCTGAGGCAGAGAGGAAGTGTCTAATTAGGATTTTGTGGCCCAGGTTTTGTTGCATACCACAGATTGTCTATGTATCATGTAGTGCCCCCCTCTCTTGGTGCTATTTCATTCCTGATGTTAGTAAAAGAATGACAAAGAACAATTCATGTATAGCCAATTGATTGTGATGTCTCATGGTCTGTGCTTGCTCAGAAAGCAAACCAACGGGTTCCCCCCGCCCACCCAGTTATAAATAAATGCTAAAGACGAACACCACTTTCTTGATCGTATTTCCTTGGTGAGGCCCAGCCTGAGTAGTGTAAAGGCAACAGCTTTTGGTATCTGAGCCTCTCTGGACAAGATGAGTGGTCCCCTGCAGGTTCCCCTGGGGTCTCCATAATGCAGCTTGCCTCTGTTAGATTGCCTCTCAGGTACTAAGTGCAAGCAGTCAGAGCTAAATGTTGGGAAAGGCGAAGATGGACCCGGAGACGCCCTGGCCAACAAGGTAGTGTCATATTTTCATGCCGTGTCCCTGGAACAGCGACTGCCTGAGCCACTTACTGCCTCATTGCAGTGAGAAGCTGTCACCTAACTCTCCTGTGGCAGCAGCAGCAGCAGTAGTATTGTCCCTGGCCTCCTTTCTTGCAGGGATGGTAGACATCTCAACTTGCTCATTTAACCCCTGGTCATGTTACAGGTTGCACCCAGGGGCTGGCTCTGTGTGTCATGCATGTGCCTGACATGGGAATGAAAAAATGGTCATGAGAATAGTGGCTCAGACAAGGACGCAGGGAGTCAGGGAGCTCGGGAGCTCAATGGAGAACAGCTTTTCCCATGGGGGTGGTAAGTCAGAAGAAACTGCCTGTCTGAGGGCACTAAGAAGGGCGGCAGGATCTAAGTGTGCTGGGCGTGTGGGGCAGGTGTCAAGGCAGCAGAGTAGATTCAGGGATGGGAAGGGGTGGAGTTGGTGGGAACCTCAGGACGAGAACCACCACAGCTCACTCTGTTGTCCTTCTAGTAAAGCAGGAGACAAAGACTTTGATCTCGTCATTTCTCCAACATGTGTCTATTGGATACTGTTGTATGCCAGGCTCTGTGCTAGGCACTAGGGGAGCCAGGAGACTGAGACCATACCTCTGATCACAGTGGGCATGGAGGAGGAGTCTGTTCTAGCTGGTTCCATGGATGAGAAAGGACTCAGCAGATGGGTAGGTGTTGATCAGGTGAACAGAATGGAACCTACCCAAGGCATGCCAAACAGAGGGATGTGCCCAAGCAAAGGTGTGGATGGCCATGAGCCCGATGAGTTCAGGTTCTGGGGGTAGTCCACTTGAGGGTGGGGGTGGCAAGGGCAGGAGAGTGCAGAGTTCCGTGGTGGGAAGGCCTAATGTTCCACTGTGGGCGGCTACTGACTGGGCTCCATTCCACGTACCCAGGTTGCACCCGTGTCCTGCATGCCCGCCTTCATGCTTCTTGCTTCACCAGGCCACAGCCACAGGTCCTCTCCTGTTCCACCCAAGAGCCCTAGGGCGGCACTTCCATTGCTGGCCCTACCCCTGCATTTGGGCCCTACCCCTGCATTTGGGAATGCAGTGTTAAAAATCAATCTAGGGGATTAATATTTTGAAATTACTATATATTTGTTTTCCGGATGAATGGAAGACATTTGCACTCACCTGTTTCTTTTATATAAGACAGGATACAGGAAAAACGCTCAACAACTGAAGACATAGATAGGTATTAGTCAGTTTTGCTTCCCCTCAGCTAAGGGAGAGAGACTAATTAGGCTTGGGAGATAGGACAGGAGAGGTCGGAGGTGCAGAGAGAGGCGAAAGACAGAACAGAAGGAAAGTACGCCTCAGAACATCAGAACGTGAGCTCAGAACATCAGAACACCAAGAGTGAGCCCAGAGAGGAAGAGAAGAGATGCTGTCAGAACCAGACCCAGGGTAAGAACTGTCCAAGGGAGGAGGTCGGAGATCGGGTCAACCTGGCCGGCTTCATCTGGTATCACCCAGGTGACCCAGTTCAAGCCCACACAGCTGTGGCTCCCAACACAGCTGAGAGCCTCAACACAAGCATCTTCAACCCTAACTCATATCACGTTCCCAAGACAACCAACAACTAAACAAGGCCCGTAGCTTTAGAACAGGTCATTGTTGCTAAACTAGTTAGAAGTGAGTTTCAGTTCTTGCTTCAGGTTTATATATTTTTGGTTCGATTCCACCCAGGGTCAGTCCCATCTCACAAAGACTGTGAACCCCTGTGGTAGTTTCTAGGGCCATGGACTGCTCAAATGCTGAAGTGCTCACATTTCAGGGATCAGAAGTTTCAGGATGCACCCTGTAGGCCGTCAAGCAGTTAAAGCAGGCTGATGCTCCTTAAACTCTGTCCCTGAACAGCCTGGGCAATGGCTGAAACCACTGAGGCCATCGTGGCAGAAATGCCCTTTCCTGGACCGCACTTCACAGTTTGATAGGTACCCAGATTTTTACCCCAGAACCTACAGGGCTCACAGTAACCCCTAACGTTTAGGTCATTCTACACGCAGCATCAGGAGAGCAAGACTCAGGCGTTTTCTCAGGGAGTTTGGCTGAGGTGGAAAGTGCTTTCAGACACTGTGGAGTTGGCAGTAGAAGCTGGGTCTTCACTGGCCTCTTCAAGTCTTGGTACCTTTCCTAGGAGGAGGGACAGTAAGAATGGAGAGGTAACACCGGAGTGCAAGGGACACGGACACTAGGCAGATTGTTTCAGTACCGTGTAGTACTGGTGACAGTGCGTGATGACTTCTCCATCGATAGAAATGCAGCTGACTGAGAACCAGTTATATTAGAGGCTGAATGAGTCAGACAGTCCAAAGACAACCGCCTTGAAAGAATTCCAGCTATTGGATTCTTTGGAGTCCATGGACTGAATAATCTCCGAACAATTTATACTTTAATTGCTTACAAGGCAGTCTGTCTTTGAGTGCAGTGGGCCAGGCATTTGCCCAAGTGTCAGATGAGGAAGGGTAACTCCAAGGGGAAGACGCTGGCCAGCTTGGCCCAGCTTGAAAGACAGGAAGCTAGCTGGAATGAATCAGGTTCCAAACAACTGGGACCCTTAAGGAAAATTACATCCAAAGCCCACAAAATGACACTGTGGCCTGGCCATCGCAAGCCCTCCAGCGAGTTTGCCCAGCACTTTCTTTAGATATTGGGATCCAGTGCAAACTGGGAGAAAATCAGAATTGGACCAGGTCTTCTGTTACCAACTGTGTGATGGAATCCAGAGGATGCTTCGTTCCTAAGCAACACAGTTGGTATTGGAGAAGCCATGATAAAACAGGGATCTGATCCCTGCGGCTGCAGACTGGAGGCTGCTCCTTGGTGCTTTTTATTCCCAACACTGGAGTTGAGCTGAGATGTCTGTCTCTGTCCTCATGTGAGTGGTACTTGCCCACTTGCCCACTAGGGATCATACTCAGCTGTTTCAACAGAGAGTCTCAGGCATCCTACCTGGGGCCAACGAAATTTCAAGTGCATAGAAAAGTAAATTATTGCCACTGCTATGGGCTGACGCTGCTGGAGGGCTCTTAAAGGGGCCTTGCAAGCCTGACCATGTCATCCCTTGCTTGAAACCATCGGCTCCGGTTCCCACGGCCTGCAGAAGCTTATTCTCAGTCACCACGCTGCTTCTCACCTCCATGCCTTCCCCACGCTGTCCCTCCTACCCAGAATGCCCTTCTCCTGCTTCTCACCTGGCTAACTCATCCTTCAAGACTCGGCTCAGGGGACTGCTCCAGGAAGCCTTGCCTGCACCTTCCAGGCTGGGTAAGATGCTCCCTGTGTGTGTGTCTTCATCGTGGAACTCATCCCATGTCCTGTGTCATCAGCTCACATGTATGTGTCCTCCCCCCTAAAACTGGATCATGCTTCTCCAGGGGAAGGGTCAGCTCCTTCTGTCATCTACTTCCTGGTCCAATGTCTACCACAGAGAATGTCTTCTGAAGTGTTGAGTGACTCCTGAATGCGTGGATGGGTGAGTGACCATAAGCACTATGTGCACACGTTCACCATGGTGCCTCCACAAGGCTTCTTTACTCTGCCTCGTAACTTCCCCTGCTCATAAGGAAGGCGTGGTTGTGGCATATGTGTCATGGCAACAACAAAGCAGAGGTCAGCTGCCTTTATGTTGGCCAGCCTCTGTCTTGGTCAGCATCCCTTTGCACTTGACGTAGTTGCTACCTCTTCTAGGCAGTCTTAAATTCAGAAAATCACAAGCTCTCAGATACAAAGTAATCTTTTTGTTTTATTTGTGTTGGTGTCGTTTTTTGAGACAAGGTTTCCCTGTGTAGTACTGGCTGTCCTGAAACTAGCTCTGTAGATTATTAGGCTGGCCTCGAACTCAGAGATCCACCTGTCTCTGTCTCTGCTGGGATTAAAGGTGTGCTCCACCTCTGCCCAGTTCAGAGTAATCCTAAAAGGTGGCCTCATCTGATTCCCTGCTCAGAGCAGAGCCCTCTCTTCTCTGGCATAGCAAAGGGGTGTCTCCTTCTACCACCCGCTCTGAACTTGAGCCAGTAGCAGCCCTGTTTCCTAATCCAAACTGGTGTTTGCTAACTGTGTGACCTTGGCTAAGTCTCAGAATTTCTAAAAGCCTCAAAGTTATTGTTATAATACTGGATTGTATCATCCTCTAAACTGATGTGGTATCCAAATTCAGGAAGTGCAGATTGGGTCAGTCAGGAGTAGTGTGTTCTTAGAATCTGTTTGGTGCTGGAGCTTGCAGGTGGCAGCTGGGACGAGTGCTGACAGCAAGGGCACCTGTCATGGGACCCTGTCCTGTTGTGAGAGACTGGTGCAGATGGATGGAAGGCGGACCACCTTTGGCAATAGTTTAATTCCTGATGCTTTGCTGCAGACTACTTCTCTCCCATCTCCTCCCTCTCACCTCCTTGAGTCACAGTGTGGCAGCTGCAGCCACTCTCTCCACAGCAGGACTGAGATCCAGACTGTCTATCTAGAGATGGCTCTCACTGCCCCACCCCGCTCCGGCCCTCCATGGCCTCCGTCCTCTCTGAGTGCCTCTATAAATCACCTGTGCGGATTCCAGTCTTGCAATTACACGTCTTTTTACACGGAATCTCTCTGGACACCCAGAACAGATCTTGATTAATTGCTGAAGATACTATCCTTTGCTTTTGCTTTACGGGGTGGGGGGGAGGAGGGAGCACACAAAAAGATCAATTTGCAGATTCCCAGGAGCACAGAGTTAGATAAGAGCTGAGCCATTTCCGTCTGGCAACCTCAGTCCAGTGCACTATATTTTTAAAAGAGTCAATAGCAGTATTATCAAGTTCTTGGCAACCCATTCAGAAAATCAATTCTGCCCTTGACTTTGCCTTCTTGGAGTTAAAACAACCAAAGATGCTTTTGATAATACTTCTTATATATACAACTGGGGATTCATTTCATTCTTAGAAGGTCAAATCTACAAAATATATTTAACGATTTTTTTTAAATAAATAAGTAAATACATTTATAGGGCCACTTAGCCACTTAGCTGACTTCAGAAGCCCATGCCCACGTGGAGATATGGAGTCCCCAAGTCTTAGAGGAATCTGGGAACCAGGAACCTGACCCTGGAGGCTGGTTTTTGTAAGTTGCAGAGCTGGCCCAGCCCACCGGAAGGGAGTAAGCACTGATTTTGCTTTTACCTGACTTGGTCTCACAATAAGGCTCTTTACAGATAAAGAAATCAAAATTCAGTGATTAGGTCACAAAAATCAGACAGCCTGTGAGTGTGAGCCTGGATTTGAAGCCAATGGTTGATGCTACAGATCGTTCTTGGTCCAGCCCTTGGGTGCAGCTAGGATTCCTACTATCCCAGAACACCTGCACCCTACTGTAAGCAGCCTTCCCCTGCCCCCTTCTCAAGGACTACAGTAACCTTTCATCAGAGGCCCAGGATTCCTAGGCACATTGGGGGCGGGGCACCTGAGGGCAAGCCTTGTGGATGCAGCCTCCCCCTCCCTACCTGTGATTCCAGCTTCTTGTCCACGTGTTGAGGCACCATGGGTGGATTCTGCCCGGCTGATGTCCCTTCTGCTACTGTGCTCAGGTAGGCTAGCCCTTGAGCCAGGAAACTGCTGCTTCCTGAACTGTTTTCCCTGTTAGGGTGTGTTGCATGCTGGCGGCGAACTTGGGGATGGCACAGTCTGGCATGGTAAATTCAGGAAGGGCTAAGGAGAAGGGGCACTGAGCTGGCACTGCTTAGGGATCTGTTCTAAAAGATGCATTTCTCAGGAGGTGTAATTGCGGCCTCAGAGCCTGAGTCCTGTAGAAGTCATGGAAGACAGCCAGGACTAGTCAGCTGCAGTGCAAGCCAAGCTTGGTTCTGAGCAGTAGATGTATTTGGGTGCTGGTATTCGCAGAGAGGAGCAAGCCCCTCTATGGAGTCGTGCATTGCATGTACTGTCTGCGAAACTCTGGGCAACTCATGTTTCCCTTCTGAGCCTCCTTTCCTCTTCTAGGAAGTTTAAGTGAGAACAATCCCAAGCTGCAGGGCCTGTACAATTGAAAACAACAAAAAAACTGTATCCTATCACAGGTTCTCTTAAACTTAGATAGTCCTGTTGAAGAAGACCAGAGATCCTGCATCAAGCAAAGCTAGGAAAATGTGCGTGTCATTAGAATTGGATGGAGTGCAAGTTACTTTGCAGCTTCCCGGTTAGGATGCCAGCCCCTACTGTGTACCAGCCCGTGCCACAGCTCCCTGTGTCTCAACTATATTCAGTGGCCACACACTCAGTAGGCATGTGTGAAATGTTAGGGGAAGGAAGGAGGGAAGGGAGGGAAACAGCAAGCATCGTCCGTGTCCTTAGAGACAGCTACAGCCTAGTTATCGCCTGACAGGAGCAGCAGACGTGGAGGAATGAGGACACAGAGTGGGAGTCAGAGATGGTCTCACTGGGTCGGCGGCCTGAGACCTGAGTCTTCATTCCTGAGGCCTGTCTCCAGGCCAGGCAGGCAAGGAGAGCAGGAAGGCCAGTTGGTAGGGGTGCGTTCAGAGCTAAGAAGTTGTGTTCTGTTTGGAGGTCGCGCTTAGCTGTCAGTTCTGAGTGGTGGGAGCTGCCTAAGCCCTGTAAGGGATAGTAGTCTGGCCAGTGATGGCTGCTGAGCTCTTAGCTGTGGGGTATATGCTACCCAGAGGGGCTGGGGCAAGGACATGACTGCTGTCTCTTCTGGGGCAGGCAGTGTGGTGGTCCTGGAAGGGTGGCCACATTGTGCCAAACACCAGTCACTATTCAGATCTAACCACTGTGCAGTGGGAATACGTACCCACCCCAGGACACTAAAGGCAACTAGGGCCAGACAGATGACAGCAGAGACCAGGAAGCCTGATGGCCCCAGGTACCAGGAGTCTGGCTATGTGGGGATACACGCTTATGGAGCAAAAGAGAAAAGACATCCCAGAAAAGTGATGTCTTTGACCCTAGAGAGAACTTTGAATCTGTTTGAAGAGACACAGGGTTAAGGCCAGGCAGGGCTGTCATGGTTCCCGTTCACTAATGGTAATGTTGTGTTCTGAGTGTGTTCACTAGTGTGTCTGGGGCTGCTCTAGGCATAGCCTGGGTCTCACTTCTGTGGGCCTGGCACAGGGCTGAGTAGAGT
Organism: Grammomys surdaster; assembly: GCF_004785775.1. Lineage (NCBI taxonomy): Eukaryota > Metazoa > Chordata > Mammalia > Rodentia > Muridae > Grammomys > Grammomys surdaster. The sequence continues at coordinate 2,220,082 of NW_021604648.1, read as the reverse complement.
GTACACGCCATAGAGTTAGCCCAATGAGTGGATAAAAGAGAAAAATAAATCAGAGAACAAAGAAGCCACACCCCAGCTGTTATTGTCCTTCCATGTCTGCTAGATACGCTGAAATGCAGATGAACAAAACATAGCCCACGGTCTAGAGGGAAAGGCAGACAACATGGTGATTACCCAAGCAGAGGCTCCCACCATGTCCCGGCAGAGGGAGAGAATAGGAGAGCCCTCCTCATCTCCATGGATCTTCCTAAGAATAGTGAGCCTTCCAAAGACAGTTTCTTTGGCAATGCCTCTCAGGTGCTATATTTCCCATCTCTAACTTAGGAACTATTGTACCCAGGAAACACTTGAGTGTGGGGACCTTGGAGTAGGCAGGCAGTGAAGGGTCAAAGCTATGACGTCCATCAGTCTGTCTGCTGTCCACCAGCTGCTGGGTGCTGTTGACCTGGTTGGCCTGGTCTCTGGTCTTCAAGCCCTTTGCTCCAATTGTATATCCAAGGCCACCCACTCACCAAGGTGCTGGAAGGATCGTATTTCTGACCCCAGCTTGCTGTCCATGGTGGAAACTACTGGCCCACCCTCACTAGACGAGGGGGTCTCTCTTTGGGGCTGCCATTCACTAAACATGACCTGTGTTGCAGGGGTCACACTAAGCAGTCTATTGGCCAATCCCCTTTTATAGATTAGGAGACCACAGCTTAGAGAATAGTGTGTCCATGCGTCCTCCCATAGCCAGGAAGGAGCCCCGTCAGCAGCTGAGCTCAGCCCTTCACGTCTGAGCCAGCCCTTCACGTCTGAGCCAGCCCTTACACTCTTCTCTCTGTGAGTTTGTTTCTTACATTATGTGAAGAAGTATCGGGATGGTGCAGCCGGGCGCACAGGTTTTGCTCAGTTAACGAGGCTCTTTTTCTCCTACCGGGCTCTTCCTGGGCAGGACTCTATGCAATTGAGCACATTACCCTATCTTTGATATACTGAGGAAATCTAGGAAGAAAGAAGATTAGGCTTGCGTGGGCAGGGGTGGGGGTGCGGGACACCAGTGGCAGCCAGTGCAGTTCCTTTTACAGCTAGTCCAGGCCAGGACTCAGTAGTCTGACTTCTAGATTCTGGGTTAGGTTTTGGTTTGATTTTTTTGGTTTTGTTTTTTTATTTGTCTGGTTTTGGTTTTGGGGTGTGTGTGTGTGTGTGTGTGTGTGTCAGAGAGGAAGAGGGAGAGAGGTAGTTATTTTGTTATTTGGATTTTATTGGGTTTTGTTTTTAAGACAAGAGTTTACCATGTGGTTCAAGCTGGCCTTGAACTTAGTATGTATCCTCAGATAGCTTAGAACTTCCAACAAACCCTCCTGCTTCAGCTTCCCAAGTGCTGGGATTACAGGCACACACTACCACACCCACATTCACATCCAGATTCTGGGAGAATGGATCCAGTGTCACTGTGCTCTGGAGTCTCTGACTGTCTGTCTCCATGGAAACAAGATGCTGTGGGTGAAGTGTCTGAGCCTCGGTGTCTTATGCATTCTTGAAATGTGAATTTGAAACGGGAGAGTCTAGCACAGAGATTCGTGTTCATCCATTCACTGGACAAACATCCAGCCTTATAGTTTGACCCAGTCTCTGAGTGAGATCTTGTTTAAGGTGCAGAGGATACAGTTGTGACTGAATAGCCTGGTCTCCACCCTCTGAACACATCCAGATAGCATGGGAAAAAATACCCAAAAGAGTATGCAAGTAATTGACTAAGAAAAGAGGCAGAGCTGGCGGTTCCCCTGTGGCCATGACTCAGGGCAGGGCAGGTTCTCCAGGGCAGCCGCAGTGAGCTGAGAAATGCCCTCAGGATGGGAGGCTTTATTCAGGTGAAGAGCTAAGGGAGCATTTGGGGAGACAGGGTGGGGTGGGCGTTAGAAGACTTAGCCAGTGCAAAAGCTAGAAAGCTCAAAGGAGAGGGGCACATGTGCAGGAGAGAAGAGTAGACTGCTGTCCCTCGTCCTGGCAGATCCTGCTCTCTGTCCCCAGTGCAGAGAAAAGCCCCTGGAAGATTGAAGCAGGGACAGGGTGGGACCGGGTCTGCTTTCCTGAAGATTCTTATCTCTGTGTGGAGCATACACTGGAGGACAAGACAGAAAGGAACTATGTTAGTGTTTGGGACAGTGCTCTGGTGGCAGGTGGGAGAGGTGTAGAATGAGAGGAGCTGGGATGATAGGACCCAATGAAAAGAAGGAAGAGTCTAAGGGGGGAAGACACCAAGGGTGATTGACACCAAGGGTGGTGAACTCGGGGTGAGCCAGGTATTGGGACCAGTATCTGTAAATCTTTCCACTTGGCCCTCTTCATTCTGGATACTGTGCTGGGTATTGGATCTTCTTCAGACAAGGCACATGGTCCCACCCTCAGGCACTGAGGGTCTGATGAGAGAATATAAGCGTGAGGGAGAGTCAGACAAGGGGTGTGCGTAAGAGATGTGAGCAAATAACTTGTGAGGAAGTTTAGTCCACCCAGCCAAGTCTTCAGGGACAGGCAGGGAAGAGAATGTGGGGAGGTTGGACCAGGAAGCAGAAACCACAGACGAAGGTAGCATCAGGAGGCTCTAGTCAGCATTGGACAACCGAGGAGGACAAAGACAAAGGTCACAGGAAGGCCCACCTTTCTGCAGGGATCCATGGGAGTTGAAAGAGATAAACCATTACTACAATTACCCTGGGGTTGGGTGTGCCTGTGTCAAACAGCACTTGACAAATATAGTTCAGTTCCCAATAGTGATCCTCTGTTTCTCTGCCGTAACAGTCCCTAATAACCGGTATCCCCATTTTACAGGTGAGGAAACCAAGGCCCATGTGGTTCAGTAATTGTCCAAGACCTCTCAGGCAATAAGCAGCACAGAAGGGAAGATCAGGCCAACCTGTCTGTCTCACTTCCAGAGGTTTGCGCTGTGGGGCCCCGAGGCTGGGAGGTAGGAGGACCATATCACGGAGGATCTCAAGCTGGCTCAGGGGAGCAGATCCAGTTGTACAGACTATCCATACCGAAGACAAAGAGCCGCCTTGTGTCCCAGAGGGACTGAGCCCAGACACTTTGCTAGCCTGTCACCTCCCCAGCCCCCATTGGAGGGGCCCTTTGTCTCTTGTATGCAGCACTGTGAGTGACCCCAGCTGCCCTAGAGGCAGTGGGCACATGTCACAAGGAAGGCTGGCAGAGACAGCAGAGCCACGCTGTGACTGCCTGGGGATAGTGAGGGCTTGCAATAACCATGAGAGTGGTTCTGCTCATGGGAAACCCGGTCAAAATAACACCTGATTTTCAAAATCGGTGCCTAACTTATAAAAGTAAGAAAACCAAATATCCAGCTAAATGTAGCAGTCCCCATTTAAGGAAGATTTATGTCTCAACCCTCCTGAATTATTCAAACCAAATCATAAATAATATAAGGAAAGGAATCCTGCAGCTTGGTGGGTTATAAATGTTCCGTCAATGTTTACAGACTTTGTAAAACCACCTGAGGTTCTTTAATTTTAAATGACATGTCTCATTTAACAGGCAAACGGCTGGCTTAGACACAGTGTGCTGCTGCTCGGGACAGGGACAGGCACTTCTCTTCCCGTAGAGGCCTGAGGCACACTGGGGCATACTTACCTCTGCCTCATTGACATCAGACACCAGGAGTGGTAGCCATTCTGTAATCTTTAAACATGTATATCTGCTTGTTTTTATTTTTAATTATTTGAGGTGAGGGACTTCCTGTGTAGCTCTGATTGTCCTGGAACTCAGCCAAACTGACCTGAAACTTACAGAGATCTGCCTCTGCCTCTGCCTCTGCCTCTGCCTCTGCTTCCTAAGTGCTGGGAATAAAGGTGTATGTTTACACCTGGAATATTTGCTTATTCTTGTGTGCCACTCACCAGAAGTGTTGAGGGTTTACTGGGAAGTCCCCGTGTTGCTAATCTTTCCCTAGCCTGACTGGATGACTCACTCCCCGGAGCCGCTTTTACTCCCAGATGTTACTTCTGATAAGATATAGGGATGCTTGCTTGGTTTTCCCTTAGAAGCATCCAAAATCAGAAGATGGTATTGGTTTTGTGTTTTGATGTAAGATTTCATATAGCCCAGGCTAGCTTCTAACCTTTAATTAGTCCAGGATAACCTTAAACTCATGATCCTCCTGCTGCCTCTGCCTTCACCAGATAAGTGCTGGGGTTACGGACCTGGGCCTCTGTGTCTAGTTTATGTAATACTGGGATAGAGCCCAGGCTTGGTACATGCTAGGCAAGCACGCTGCCAACCAAATGACAACCTCGATTTCCCAGAAGAATTTTTTAAATTATTTGTTCATATCCTGATTGTATTTGCAAAAAGGACATAAAAATGAAATAATTTATAAACTAATTTCATTACATGCTTTATATTTTTTTTAAAAATCACAACGCTAATTTGGATAATCTAATTCACCAAACTACCTTGAACTTTTGACTCACACAGACTTTTTTCAAAGCTAATTAAAAAAAAGAGAGAAAAGGAAAAAAGGGCATGTTTTAGGTTTATTTAACTCATTTCTAATCCTTTTAAATATGAATTTTGTGTGTGTGTGTGTGTGTGTATACCACGTGTGTGCAGTAATCTACTCAAGTCAGAAGAGGTTTCAGATGTCCTGGAACTGGAGTTACAGACTGCCATGAGCCACCATGTGGGTGCTGGGAACTGAACTTGGATTCTCTGGGAAAGCAGCAAGTGCTCTTAACAACTGAGCCACCTCTCCAGCCCTCTTTTCTAATGTTTAAAAGTTTTAATTGCATTTATGTAGGTGTGTATGGACACGTGCATTCCACAGCACACATGTGGAAGTTGGTTCTTCCCTCCAACGTGAGGGTTCTGGAGAATGACCCTATGTATGAGTGTCAGGCTTGGAGCTGGGTCATCTTACTGGCCCTCCTTTCCAATCTTAATTCTAGCGTTCATGAGATTTAACGTAGTTAAAGAGTAGTTAATGAGCAGTTACAGAGATTTAACTACTAAGGTAAGATGTTTGCTGGCAGATCAATATGAGGTTAGGTCCATATTAATGAAAATGGCTGAGAGTAGGCTGAGAGCCAAGGCTACAGGCACCCAGGGCACACAGTTCTCAGCCCAGGCTCAAGGACTGCTCTTGTGTGTGACTTTATGTCAGCAGGGGGCGCCAACGCCCTGTCAGTGGGCTAGGACAGCACCTAAACTTTAAGGTCGTACCTGGTCACCCAAAGATCTGAGAGGATACATCTAACAGACTTCACACTCGAGTCTTTTCTAAGTCCAGCTTTTACTTTCCCTCTGACCACCACCCAGCACTGGAGGGGTGTTAGTGCCGTGTTTGGATTCTGCATGTCTCCTGGCCTTGCCTGGCTCTCCTCACTCTTAGTTTCCCTAGTGACAGCCTGGACAGGACAGCTGCCTAACTGTGATGTTGAGCCAGAAGGCTGCCCTGGTTTTCTCTTACCCCTGTGTTGTTCAAGGATAGCAGTGAGGACAGGACAGACAGGCTGCTTACATCGTCACTGTGCAATCTGCTGAGTCAGCGACTCCCCAGGTAACTTGAGATGCTGAATACAGTAAAGAGCCTGTAGATCAAGCGGGGACTGCAGAAGAAAAATAACCTGAGTGAGGAAGGGGCGCTTCTAATGAAACAGATCAGCATTCTACCACCTAATGCTGGCCATGGTGCGAAATGCTGTGTCCCTATCTGCCTGCCAATCATATATTTCTGGGTTAATGTCATTACAAATAGATGATAAGCCCGACACCCAGAGAGTTAAACCATAATGAGCCAAGAAAATATCCTGAGGTGTAGAGATGGGCTAGGGGTGTATCAGGAAGCAGAGTACGTGCCTAGGTCAATTCTCAGCACTATTAAAAACAAACAGTGTGGTAGTAACACATCTGTGATCCTAAACACTCCAGTGGTGGAGGCAGGAGTTCAAAGTCATCCTCAGCTATGTCACCAGTTCAAAGTCAACCTGGACTACAAGAGACTTTGTTTAAGATAGATAGATAGATAGATAGATAGATAGATAGATAGATAGATGATAGATAGATGATAGATAGATAGATAGATAGATAGATAGATAGATAGATAGATAGGGCAATAAAAAGAGAGAAAATTAGAAATGGTCTCAGTAGACTATCTCTAAGAAGCAGTAGGGCTAGGCTCAGTGGTACCCCGAATGTTTACCTTATATGTCTAAACCCTGAGTTCCAGCCCCAATATCACCAAAAAGAAAAGGGAAAACATAGAATAAAAGAAGCAGGCAAAAAGAATTCCTCTAAAAGCCTGTCAGGGGGCTGGAGAGCTTTCAGCAGTTACATTCATTGTCCTTCCAGAGGATCTGGGTTAGATTTCCAGAACCTACCATCTGCAACTCCAGTTCCAGAGGATCTGACTCCCTCTCCTGGCCTTCCTTGGCATGACACACATGTGACACACACATGCAGACAGACTGGACACACACGCACACCCTGTCAGGTCTGTTAAAATGCTAACAGATTTTGTTGCTGTGAAGTATAAACGAATGATACCAAGAACAGCCTTGTACTGAAGACTGCCACGAGCCAGGCCCTCTGGGGGAAATACACAGGCCCCAGAAGCAGAAAGATCTAGGATCTAGTTCCTGCAGGTGCCTCAGCTCCTCATTGATGGCTCTCTCCAGACCTCAGCTTCTAGCTCCAACAAACAGGGTGGTAAACCCCTTACTGTGTGCCTCGCAACAATGAATTTCACAGGGCTTCTGCGTTGCTGGCATGAGCTGTAGAAAGAAGGGATCTGGAAGGAGGAATGTGCTGAGGTGTGCCAGGGTCTGTGACACTGGCTGCACAATGCCACTCTAAAGTGGTAACTGTCGGTCTGGCCTACACAGAAGGTGCACTATAGACCAGAGGGCTCAAGGATGGCCAGGTCTGAGTTGGCAACGCTTGTCCTCAGGTGGCAGTATTTGCGCATGCTCTCTTCAATGAGGGTGCACCAAGGGATGGAGTAGGTGGCTGCAGTCAGCCACACAGGGCAAGTATCCCATGAGGGCTCTAGGGAGGGGCTTGGACACTTGGATTTGGGAAATAAACCCAGGGGTCTCAGAGCAAGTGTGTGCAAGAGTCTGAGGGAGTGGAAGTGGGGATAGAGAAAGGGACCAGGGCCTGAATGGGGAGCCCCAGCTAGTTATGTACCAAAGGCCTGTGGGGGGCAGACAATATGGGGCACACTGGATGCAAAGAATTAAAAAGCAATCATATTAAAAAGAATTCACTTATTATTATTGTTATTATGTTGTTGTTGATGATGGTGATGATGATGTGTGGACCTTTCTAAATGTGAGTAATGAAATACTCTTCCTCTTGGACAGTAGTTCTCAACCTTCCCAATGCTGTGACCCTTTAATACAGTTCCTCATGTACGGTGACCCCCCCACCATAAAATTATTTTCATTGCTACTTCCTAACTGTAACTTTGCTTTCGTTATAAATTGTAATGTAAAGATCTGATATGCAGGCTATCTGATGTGTGACCCACAGGTTGAGAGCTGCAGCTCTTGAGTATGTGTGGCAGGGTAGATAAGAAGGATCTTCTTGCCCCTTTTCTGATACACCATAGACCCTTTGTTCTTGCCAATAGCCATCCCTTAATAGAGTCAGGGGGAAAAAGAAACTTGGAAGGGCCTAGAAAAAACAACAGAGAAGTTGGGTCTCTGGGAGCATTGGGTAGGTAGTAATACAGGGCTCCAAGGATGGGCCTGCCATACAGGAAGAAGTGGGGCTATGTGGAGTATATGCTGGGCAGGCTGCTGGGGTACCCGCTGGATGGTTCAAGTCTGGGGACATTCCTGCTGTCGTCTCCCTGGTACTGTGCCCTCTGCCATCTGCAGGTTCTAATCAATTGGCAAACACATTGAATGACCAGTTTCCTGGGCTGCCCTGCCCCTACTCTGCATTCCCTATTGATGCAGAAATCCAATTTCTTCTTAGCTCCTCCACTAAGAGCTACCCTGCCCAGGCCCCATGAGGCCAAGTCTCATCAGGCAATCTGTGTTCTGCTCTCTCCCTGGCTGGTACTTGGCCCTCAGTGATCATCTCTCTCTCCTTTGCAGGAGCCGGGTCAAACCCACCAGTGATGCACAAAAGAATCAAGGTCCTGTAGCCAAAGAGCCACACAAGGATCAAGGTCCTGTGGCCCCAGGTCTTCCAAAAGACCAAGGTCCTGTGGTCCAAGAGCCTTTGAAGGATCAAGGCCCCGTGGTGCCAGGACTGCCAAAGGATCAAGTTCCGGTAGTCCCAGGGTCCTTAAAGGGTCAAGGCCCTACAGCCCCGGGCCCTCCAAAGGATCAAGGTACTGTGCTCTTAGGGCCTGTGAAGGACCTAGGTCCAGTGGCCCCAGCACCCATCAAGGATCAAGACCACATGGTGTCTGAGCTTTTAAAGAATAAAGATTCTGTCACCTTAGCACCAGCCAAAGCCCAAAGCCCTCTGTTGCCAGAGCCTCTGAAGAATCAGAGTCCTGTGGTTCCAGCAAGAGCTACGGATCAAAGCTTCCCAGCACCAGCACCAGCACCTCTGAAGGACCCAGGTCCTGTGATCCCCGAGCCTGAGAGAGAGCGTGCTCCCATGGTCCCAGAGCGTAGGAAGGACCAGAATGCTTCCATCATGGCGTCCTTGAAGAACGAAGCACCTGCAGTCTCTGAGTCTGTGAAGAATCAAGGCTTAGCAGGCCCAGAGTCAGTCAAAGATACAGGTACAGATACCACAGCCCCCAGGCATCTGAAGGGACATGATTCTGTGTTTGTAGCACCTGTGAAGAGCCAAGGTCCAGTGGTCCCTGAGCCAGTGAAGAGCCAAGACCCCATTATCCCAGCATCAGCCAAGGACCAAGGTCCCATGCTCCCAGAGCCTCCAAAAAATCAAAGCCCTGTGGTCCTTGGGCCTATAAAGAATCAAAACCCTATAATTCCAGTACCTCTGAAGGGTCAGGATCCCCTGGTGCCACTCCCAACAAAGGACCAAGGTCCTACAGCCCCTGACCCTCTGAAGACTCAAGGTCCCAGAGGCCCTCAAGTGCCCACGGTCTCATCTTCACCCCCAGTCATGATCCCAACGGTTCCCCATACGGAATATATTGAGGGATCCCCTTGATTCCCTGAAATGCCATGATGGAGCTGGCAGTGTATGTGCTTCCCTCCTGGGGAAGCAAAGATATATATTTAATCTGCATGAAACTGTGCTGTATAGTCTTGCTGGAATCTAATAAAATTGGTTCCTTTGGCTCAGCAGTGTCTCTGGCTCTGTGGTGTTGGAGTGCATGTGCATGTGTGTATGCATGCCATGTACACTGAGAATGAATAAGGCTATCGAGTCAGAAACACACAATTCTTACGGTTTGTCAGCATGACCTAGGGATAGGCAGGTGCTGGGTAGTTTTCCTTGGAGAGACTGAACAAATGTCCACTTGCCCCTAATGGGACAGAACAAAGAGATGATTCCCCCCCCACACCTAATTTAGTAACCATTGAGTTCATTGGGTTCACCTAAGAGGACTATGGATGCAGCATTACTTACAGGAGCATGTCTGGCACAAAGGCAGTTGTATCACCCATAAATCCAAGACTCATTAAAGCTGTATCCCTGAAGATCTTTGTCTGACTTACTGGAGAACCTTCCTGCTCTAGAGATCCTTATTTATACAGCCTTAGCCTTGTGAATCTTGTATGTTTCAGGAGTCTCTGATCCTTACTTATATATCCTTGTGAATCTTGCCTGTTTCAGGAGTTTCCTGAGACTTTTAAAATTCCATTCACTTTCTGAGTCTTTATAGCATTCCTCCAAGAGGAGATGTTTCAATTCCCAGGAAACACATATGGGGTTATTTGTTGTTTGTTTGTCTGATTGTCTGATACTGGAAGATTGGGGGGGGGGCACCACAAAGGTAGCTAGACACCACAAAGAACTGAGCCATGAAAGCTCACAAGAGGCAAATCCCAGCAGACTGGGCTCTGGATGGGTCAGAGTTGAAGCCCACAGATGAAATCGAAGCAGGCTTTCAACTGAACTGGGACAATCTGTGGTGATAGTTATTGGTCATGGCATCAGCTCATCCAATACAGGCCTCACGTTTGTTGATATGCGTCTTGGGACTCTGTAATGAGGCTCAAAGCAAACACTGCTGGTGCTCATTCTGTGTCCATGACAGCTGAATGTGGGGCTTATAAATATTACCTTAGCTGGGCACAGTGCTACAGGCCTGTAGTCCCAGCTACCCAAGAGACCGAAGCAGGAGGATGGCTTGAGCCCAGGTTAGGCTACATAGTGGGTGGGGTCTTATCTGTGTAACCCAGGCTGGCCTTGAACTCAAGATCCTTCTGCCTCTGCCTTCTAAGTACTTGAATTACAGACAAGTGTATGCTACTGTGCCCAGACAAAATAAGGTTTCTTGTCTTTTTTTAAAAAAAAAGTTTAAAATTTTAAATGCTTCAAGTTCCCCGCCCATTCACATATGTAGCGGACATTTCCTCGAGCATGTGCTCAGTGGAGAAGCGGGGTCACTGCTGTAAGGAACCTCAATCGACTTCTGTTGTTGCTAGATAGGTTTGGGGGGTTATTTGTTGTCTGTTTGTCTGATTGTTTTGAGGTAGGATCTCTCCAGCTTTGGGGACTTCTGCCTTGGCCTCCCTAGTGCTGGGGTTACAGGTGTCCTATCATGCCTAGTAAAGGGATTCTAGTCTTATAACAATAAGATTTAAAGGGACTTGAGGCTGAAGTCAAGGACTGGCATGTGGTAGGCAGGGCAGGAAGACTACCTGGAGAGACGGCCATAGCGCTCTGAAAGGGTGCTGGATGCACCAGGAGGCCATAGAAGGGGGCTATCTATGCGAGTTTGGGTGTGGCTGGAGGGTCTGGTCAGCACCTCTGGCTTTAATCCAAGGAACTTGGTTTGTGTAAGGACTTGACCAAGTGACATGGTTTGAATATACCTGGCCCAGGGAGTGGCACTATTTGGAGGTGTGGCCTTGTTAGAGTGGGTGTGTCACTGTGGGTGTGGCTAAAAGAGCCTCATCCTAGCTTCTTGGAAGCCAGTCCTCACCTGATTGCATTGGGTTCAAGACGTAGAACTCTCAGCTCCCCCTGCACCATGCCTGCCTGGATGCTGCCATGTTCCCGCCTTGATAATGGACTGAACTTCTGAACCTATAAGCCAGTCCCAATTAAACGTTGTTCTTATAAGAGGTGCCTTGGTCATGGTGTCTGTTCACAGCAGTAAAACACTAAGTAAGACACCAAGGGACTGTAGGTCTGGAGGCAGGGGTAGGGGTGGGGGTTGGTGAGGGCTTAATTGCAACCACCCAGAATGGTCTGTTCTGTGTTCAGTCCCAGGGCTGGGAGGGTATTGCTACAGGACAGAGGACCACAGCCAGACTGTGGGGAAGAAATTGGGGGTGGGGGGGTGCCAGAAGCTCTGAGGCTCAGCCTCGGTCAGAAGCAAGGCCTGCCACTCCTCCACTGATAAGGGCCTCAAAGCCTTCATGGATATCCCCGCTGTTTTGTTTTTCTTCCAAAATATGCTGTATATTTAATAAGCATACTTAAAATGATTAAATATGTTACATGTCTTAATTAAAGCCCAGAGCAGGGCTGAGAAGATAGTTCAGGAGGTAAAGGGATTGCCACATAAACCTGAGGACCCAAGTTTGGATTCCCCAGTACCCATGAAAGAACCAAAGCTGGACACAGGAATGCACACATCTGTAATCTCAGCGTATCCCTACGATCGGACAGAGGCAGGAGAATTGCTGGAAGCTCTGTGGCTGGGCTAATGGGTCATGTGCAGCATAACAACAATATCCTTATCAAACAAGGTGCGTACCCCCCCTGAGGTCCTCTAACACACTTGGTGTTTCTGACACAAATACACCCTCACTCAAACACAGTAAATAAATGCAAGGGGGGGGGGGGAGAAGGAAGAGGAGGAAGAGGAGGAAGAGGAGGAGAAAGCCCACAGCCCCAGGGAAATTGGAGGGGTAACAGGATGCTAGACTGTTGCCTCTCTAAAGTTGGCCTCCCAAACCATCATTGTAAAGTCATGCCACCTTTCAGAGTAGCTCAGCCGGTTTCTTGCAGAGAGACCATCACAGACTATGCTAATGACCGTATTCCCCCAGCAAGCCTCCCCCAGGAAGCTGGCTGGAGCTGGCCCCTCTGCCCACTCACACGACACTAGGGTTTCCTGTCCCAGAGCTTGTGGCCCTATGGGGGTTTGCAGTTAGTTAAGGAGGTCTGAAGGCAGGAAAATGTCACTTGTGTTCACCTGTTCCTCTTCAGTTCAGGTCTTCCTCACATACAGCAGGTAGATGGTGGTGTCATCTCTGCCAGCACTCTCTGAGGGCCTCCAGGCAGCCAGGGGCACGTGTTCGAGAAGCTAATGGCTACCAGATAGGCTGCCTGGAGGCAGGTCTGGCCATGGTTGTGCTGTGAAGAGAGTGGTTCCTGCAGCAAGATCACAAGAGGAAGTAGACTTCCTTTAGAGATGGAGTCAGAGTGGAGGAAAGGCCAGGGCAATGCTCAGGAGATGTAAGGGACCAGAGGAGAAATGCTGAGGACAGTGAGAAGGGCCAGCCCAGAGCCACAAGAAGGACCAGTGTCACAAGTGCCAGACTGACAGTGTCACAAGAGAGCTGAGAGATAGTACAAATGTAATAGAAGGGCTGGAAGCTAAGATCTAGAAGCCCAGGGAAGTCCATCTCAGTATCCTACTTTGTAAAAGAGCCTGATGATGATGATGATGTTGTTGTTGCTGCTGCTGCCTTTCTGTTAAGACAAGGTTTTGCTTCGTAGTCCTGGAACTCACTCTGTAGAACAGGCTGGCCTCTGCCTCCCAGTTTTGGGATTAAAGACGTGTGCCACCAATCCCAAGCTCTGTGAAATAGTCTTAAGGATAGAGATTAAAGAACAACAATAACGACAACAACAACCTGCAGCACAGGGATAAGGATGAGGCTCAGTCTATGAGCAGCAGGCTATGCATGCATGCATACATGTGCACATGCACACACACACATGAACACACACACAAACACACATGCACCAGACCTCCACTGCATCAGAAGGCAGAGAGTGGACCTCATTCTCTCGTCCCTTAGGGGCTGACTTCATTCATGGCCTGGCTCTTCCCTAAAGCAGCTCGTTGTCCTCCAGCCTCCCAGTATGGCCTGCGGACCTGCAGAAGCCTCACAAGGCTCAGGAGACCCTCACCAAGTCCAAGCATGCACTGAGGAAGGAAGGTGGGCAAATGGAGGTTTGGAGAAAGGAAGGCTCCTTACTGCTGGCCTGGGGACAAATCAGACCCACAGAGATGGTAGGCTGGTGGCAGAATGGGACAAAGCAATTCTATCCCAAAGGTTTCCAGGCTCGGAGGATGACTCGGCACACACTAGTCCCAGCTCACGCCCTAGCTCAGCTCTAGGCCTGAGACAGGCTCACCGTGCTGCCCTGCTTAAGACCATATGCTTGTATGCACACCCTCCAACCCCAGGGGCTCCCACTCTGCCCATGAAGTCCTGGAATGTAGGAACAAGGCAATGGGAAGCGTTAGCATGTTAACATTTCCGCTAGGCTCCACCCAATAGTTACCTAGCAGCAGCCAGGTAGGAGCCTAGCTTGCTATAAAAGGACTGTCTGGCGTCTCTCTTGCTCTCTGACTCCCTCCTCCCCCTCTGATCCCTTTCTCTCTGGTCTCTCTCTCCCTCCTTCACCTCTCTGTCTCTCCACATGTCTCTCCTCTTCTTTCACTCTTCTCTCACTTTCTCTCTCTCTGTTCTTCTCTGTCCCACCCCCCCCCCCGCCCTTTCTCTGCCTCTACTCCCTTCTCAGGTCCCCAAATAAATTTCACTTTATACTAGACCAATTGTACAGCTGGTACCTCAAGGAGAGGATGTCTCAGCATGGGCTCGCTAAAGCACCCCCCTCCCACCTCATCACACCATGCTTTACAAAACATATCAGGAAGGACAATGTTGGGGAAAAATTGGCACAGAAGACGTATCAAGAGCTGTAAGGTGAAGATCTATTCCCTGCCTACAGCCCTGGTGAAGTGTGGTCCATCTGCAGCCCAAGCTAGGAGACCCCCTCTGTGAGTTTGGCTTGCTAGAACTCATGATGGATATGTTCTCACAAAGAGATTCCCTCCCAGAAGAGATGCCGGTGCCCTGCCAGTAAAAAGGATGCTCAATGTGGGTGAGGGCAGGGAGAGGAAGCGGGGTCCTGTTGGAGCAATACCTTCTGTGCTTTGTCACAGATCACCAGAGGAAAGTTGCAGGCTGATCTAGCATATGGGTTACAGCATGGCGCTGGAGTGTAAGAAACTCGAACTTCAGCTGGGCCTGGCAGACAGACCTGTACTCCCAGCTACTCCAGAGGTTGAGTGACTGGACCCAATGTTCAAGGGCAGCCTGGGCAACTTTGAGACCTTGACTCAAAATGAGAAGTAAAAAGATGTTTGGTGCCGGGTGATGGTGGCACACGCCTTTAATCCCAGCACTTGGGAGGCAGAGGCAGGCGGATTTCAGAGTTCGAGAGTTCGAGGCTAGCCTGGTCTACAGAGTGAGTTCCAGGACAGCCAGGGCTACACAGAAAATCCCTGTCTCAAAAAACCAAACCAAAAAAAAAAAAGATGTTTGGGGATATAGGTCAGGGGCAGAGTGCTTCTCCCTAGCATACTCGGGGCCCTGGGATTTATCGCTAGCTCCCCCCTGCCCCCCAGGGTGGAGGGGAGGGCAGGATAGGGGAGAAAAAGAAAAAGGAAGCAGGGAAGATTGCTCAACCAGTATAGTACTCACTACCCACACTGGTTAGTTTTTATTGTCACTGTGATATAAGCTTAGAGTCACCTTGGGAAAGCAGACATCACTTGAGGAATTACTGAGACCAGATATGGGCCTGTGGTCATATTTGTAAGAGAGTGTTTTGAGAGGGCCCAGTCCTAGGCAGGCCTATAGTCCTGTCTCTGGGCCAGGGCTATATACCAGCCAGCCAGCTGAACATAAGCCTGTAAAGGAGCCGGTGAACAGCATCCCTTCACGGCTTCAGATCCTACTTGAGTTCCTGCCCTGACCTCTCTCGATGGACCATTACCTAGAAGTAAAAGAGGATATAAACCATTCCCTCCCTTACTTTTGTTCAGAGTGTTTCTTCCACAGCAACAGAAAGGACAAACGTGAGGACCCATGTTCGGATCCCAGCACCCACATAAAAACCAGGCACATGCACCTGTAATCCCAGCACTGAGAAGGTGGAGGAGGAAAGATCCCTCCAACACAAAGGTGAATGGGAGCTAGACAGACCATCCACAGGAAAGAGCGCTTGCTGCTCTTACAGACAACCCTCATCCACATCAGGCAGCTCATAACTGCCTGTGACTCCAGAGGATCAACTCCTTCTGGCATCTGCAGGCACCCACAACACACACACACACACACACACACACAGAGAGAGACAGACAGAGACAGACAGACAGAGACAGAGGCAGACAGAGAGACAGAGAGACAGAGACAGAAAGTCATACCATACACACAAATAGAAATAAGATATCCTAGGAGTAAAACAGACCGAGGTATCTGATAGGTTCGTGGAAGTTCGTTGTACTGTTCTCTCGGTTTCATTTATGTTCACAAACTTTCCTGTTTCTAAATAAGGTTTCTATAGTGTCTACTGGCCAAAAGTAACAGTTACTGGTAACCTTGCCAATCCCCAACTCTCTAGAGTAGAGGGAACAGAAACTTGAGTCTACTGGACAGGACACAAGTAAGAGGAGAAACCAAGTGTTTCCCTACATGACACATAGTTTACTGAAGTCCCATTTAGTGGTCAGAGGACACACACCAGGATCACCTGGAAAGAGAGAAGAGTCTGTGACTTCCCAAGTCTCTTGGTGCCTCCCACACAGGGACCATTCGTTCTCAGCTTGCTCTGTGGGGAGACAAGCACTCAGCTTCACAGCCAGCTCCTTCCCCCAGGGTTTACATGGTTCCACACGTGATCCCCACCGGCTGCCCATAACCTTTGGGTCTTCTGCATCACTGGCCCACAAGGCAGAGCAGCTTGTCCTTCATCTTAAGCGACTCAGCATCTCCCACTTTCCTGGACTGGCTATCTTCCTGGATACTCAACAGTGGGTCAGAACAGCACACCCAATCTGACCTGTGTTGCCTCTAAAACATACAGAAGCCCAATAAGGGTTGTACAGCATTTCTACCGCCAACGAAAGACAGAAAGGCCAGAAAGGCATTCTGTACTCTGTGGGGTCTTTCCTGGAATGATCCAGTTTACCGGACACCCAGAGGCTTCACTCGGGTACAGGTCTCTCCTGACTGTGGAGCTTGTTCTCCATGCTCAGGGGCATCTACATCTCTTTGATGCATCTAACAGACTGCTGCTCACTAGGACCGTGGGATAACTGATGTAATGGGCAGGATGCTGTCCTGAGATGAATGAAGAGAGACTCAAAATCTCCATCAATTAAATAACAGAAAGGCAGAGACTTGATGAGTCAAGATGAGAAAGGTAAACTGTTGACCCTATCAAGAGGAAGAAAACTTCATCAGGAATACCTTAGAGAAAGAGAGAAACTGTTTTACACCAAGTGACAACTATGCTCTCATGAGAACATGATATCTAGAATGGCCTAAAAGTCACCATTAGCCTAGTCTCACAGCCGTGCCCTGTCATCCTCTAAGAACTCTGCCAATCGCTGGGCAGTGGTGGTGCAGGCCTTTGATGCCAGCACTTGGGAGGCAGAGGCAGGCAGATTTCTGAGTTCGAGGCTGGCCTGGTCTACAGGGTGAGTTCCAGGACAGCCAGGGCTACACAGAGAAACCTTGTCTTGAAAAAACAAAAACAACAACAACAACAAAAAGAACTCTGCAAATCTATGTAGAAAAACACAGGAATAAAGTTAATGTGACAGAAATCACCTGCCAAGGGCAGGTGAATAGACTCACCAGGCTTGGGAAGCCTGAAGACCTGAGTTTGATCTCTGGAACTCACATAAAGTTCCTTTACACGTGCACCTGTGTACACATACACTCACATGCACAAACACATAGATATCCATCACACACACACACACACACACACACACCCCCCAACCTTTTTTTTTTTTAAATAATCCCTGCATTTCTCAAGTCTTTGGTGACAGCAATGTCTGTGATTTCTTTCAAGATCCCACCTTTCTTGCTGATTGATTACACTGGTGAGAAGACTTGGGGTAGGGTCTTTTAGATAATATTTTCCACCATGACACTGCACAGGCATGGCTGGAGGTTCCAGTAGGAATTGAGCCTTTAAATTCTAACTACATATCTTGAAACAAGGACGGCAACTACAAGAAGAGCCAGCGCTCCACTGGGCTCACCAGCCTGGACTTGGGCCCTAACCACCTGGGTGTATAGTGGCATTCTGGGATCTCAGGAATTAACGTCACAGAGTTTGACCTCTCACCCCTGCAGAGTCTACTGTAGATTGTCCTTACAGAGTGCAAGTGGCTCGGGACCCTTTGTTCTCAAAAGAGCTAGCTACAGTGTGCATCTGGGAGCAACTGAAGGGCCTGGCAGAGTGCTGGTCCCTTCTTCATCTTAGAGATTCTAGACCTCTTTCAGAGAAGCTCAAGTCAGCCTTCTGTGTGCCAGACCAGCAAGGACTTGGCCTGTGCTCACGTTAGAGGTTCAGGACCTCAGCAAAGACTGGTCACCATTGGCCAGATGGAGTCATCTTTCTAAAGACACCCATGGGTTGAACAATGCTGATGGCCTTTGGGGATTGTGGTCCAGAATGCTGTTACATGTTCTCCAGAGATTCATCATTTCCATTGACATCCTGGAGATATTTCCATGGAAGCATCTTCCCCCTGCCTCACTGGCCCTCACAGAACACAGCAACCTATTTTAAAGATGTCCCTCCCTGATGTGTTTCAGGGTGCCTCAGTAAAGGTACTTTCAGGGTCTGTAAGAAGATGCTAAATGCATGGAACTTAGCCCAGGGCACCCCAGTCATGCATCCCCTCACAAGCTCAGCATCTCATCAATGTGAATATCTGAGTAAACAAGGCAAAGTCAGAACTGGCCACAGAAGGGAAGAATCTAAGAGTTGCAGGATAGGAAGAGGTCTGTGTGCAACTGAGAACAGGTACCTACACAAGACTGGAGCAACATCGAGACCAGGAAAAGGAGGCATAAACAGTTAATGGTTGCTGATGGAGAAGGAATCATTCTTCACTGGTGTTGCTAAGCACCACAGAACCACTGGACCACTTCCTTTGACTGTATTAGGCACAGTGTGCTGGACACTATGCAGGATATAGTACATAGTGTCCTAGTGTTTCAAAGGCAGGGAAATGAGAAAACACGGCAGAGAAGCTGGAGTAGGCAGAGAACAGCTGTGTTGGATGGTCACAGATGGATTCTCAAGAGCAGACGACACCCAATGCAAAGGCCTCATTGGAACGCAGTGAGTCCTGAGCGCATGCACTGGCCACTGACTCCAAGTCTCCACATCCAGATGAAGCCCCCCAAGAGTGGAAATCAAATCTATCAAGTTCAAAGTGCAGGTCAGGCTTGGGATTCTAAGGTTCTGTTCAAACTCCATGTGGTAGCACTGAGAGAGAGCTGGCCCACTACAGCTCTGTCTACAACTGGTAGGCTTGTGTGGCCAAGGTAAGGGACCTTATATGGCCCCAAGCCCTCAGGAGGACTTGATGGTAGAAGGAATGTGGAGAAAGGAGTGAGCTACCAAGGTCACAGCCAGCAGAGGTAGGGCTTAGTGTCAGTTTCCCCTGCCTCTCTGACTACAGAATCCTGTTCTGTACACCTGTCTCTTTCCTGAGGCATAGTCCTAAAGACCACAGGAGGCAAACATGAAGACAGGGGGCCATGGGTTCCCCCTTCTTTATCACAAACCCAACGTGAGGTACCTGAGGATTCCCACTAGACTCCTCTGTTCAGCCTAGGTCAAGTCAGTAAGCCTGTTAACTACCCATGTCCCTGCTTGCCTTCTCTGGCCCCTGGGTTGTGATCAACTTGCAATGAAAGCAGAGGGCTGACAAGCAGGATCCCTCAGAGTGGAGGACTGGGGTACCCAGACTTCTACTCGATGTTCAGGCCCCACAGCCGGAAAGCAGACCACAGAACACAGCACACAGTAACCACACGCCATTGTCTGGTTGTCTACCAGAGCTTCAGAGCTGGAGACACTCTGCTTAAACCACAGACTTTGTCGTAGAAAGAATGATGTGGGAACCTCCTTCTTTAATCTGTTTCCACACACCTGTAACGTTTCATTGGAAAAGTTTTATTCAAAAAAAAAAATTGTACAAACTGTTCTTGTTTTGAAAGCAACAAAGGCTCATATTCCCCTTCCCCCATCCTTGAAAAACTAAAAAAGGGAGAAAAACAGAAGTTCATGACTGTGATACCCAATGTAACAGCTCCAGGGTGGGGTATGCCAGGGAGCCCCTCCTATGTGCCGTCTCCCAGCTGCCTCTGCCGGGCAAGGATCATTTTAAGGGTGGGCAGTTCTGGGGCTGCAGCACCTAATTTTGTGGTTAAAGGGAGGGTGAACAGGAAAACTGAGATGGGCTCAGGGCATGGTGACAGAGAGGGCTAGACTGCCTCACCCCCAACTCGGTTGTCTCTCAAATAGAATGCCTGACCATAAATATGAACACTGATTGACTGTTGAGGCAGATCGGGTCTAAAACTCGCAGGGCAGGACAAAGTGGCTGGGACACCCCTGAATGTGGTGTCATAGTATCTGGGCTCCATGCCGTAACGGAGTGGATTCTGTCTAAAAATACTCACTCAGACATATGGGAATACCATCTGCACTGCCATCACCCCCACCCGTGGACTATCCAGGGTTGGTGCCTCCCCCTCCCCCCCACAATAGCACCCATGTGTCTCAGGAACCTTTGGCTACTTCCTGCCGTGCCATGCCCACTCTTGGACTCTACAATTCATCTCGCATTTTGTCTCCCTTGGGCCGGACCAGGCGCCCAATGAACAGCAAGGAGCCACTCTGGTTATCTCGCACCAGGAAGATGAAGGGGTGGTCAGCATAGAACAGCTTGGGGCTGCGCAGCTCCTCACGCCCATAGATGTCTTGATCAAAGGGGTTGCCCTCTGTGTCCCACTCAAAGGCAGTGGCGTGGAACACACTGGCCAGGTACAGGTCCTTCTTGCCAGACATGCGCGATAAGTCTGCCTTGTTCTTGTCGATGGCCTCGGTCAGGCCCAGTCCGGCCAGATGTTTCTGTGGGAGCAGGTGGCTGTGTGAGCCTACACGTGCCAAGCTCTCATACCCTTACCTTCCATTCACGTCACCCTGGAGGCTCCTCCAAACAGAGACAGCCACTCCCCAGACAGCTGCTAGGTGCTGCAAGCCACTGTTCCTTTCGTTCCTCTGCACACCACCAGCACCCATGCCCTCCTACTCCCATTAGCTTACGGTCAACTTGACACAGTCTAGCACTATCTCAGAGGAAAGCCTTCAATATGGAACCACCTGAGACCAGACTGGCCTGTAGGCATGTCCATGAGGGATTTTCTTGAGAGGGTTCAGCCCACTGTGGGATCTGGCCAGGGACAACACCCAGTAGCTGTTCAACTGTTTTCAGCCCATCCTTCCAAGGGCAAAGCCCACTTCTCCCCAGGAGAGCCCAGTACTGCCTGGATGCTTTATGGATACAGGACCGACCTGCTGAGCAACTGGGTGAAACCTGCCCTAGCCGCTCCCTCTGGGTCTCACCTGCAGGTCATGGGTCACCTCCACCACTCCCTTGGGCAGGGAGATAGCGACAGCCTTCTTCTGCAGCTTCCCCATCCAGACCTTCAGCTGCTCCTTGGTCAGCAGCTTCTCCAGGCGCTCGAGCGGCTCCACGTGGTGGGGCATGAGGATGATGAGGCTGGAGAGCTTGTGAGCCAGCGGCATCTCCACCATCTGCAGCTTCTCCTTCTCATCATCATAGTAGTTGTAGAGGCCTGTGTGGATGAAGGGCAGAGGACGCTGAGCACACCGAGGGATGAGGGCAAACCAGAGCTGGGCAGCCTGCGACCCCCACACCTTGACCCCTCCCTCCATCTGGCAAGATGTCTACCTGTCCGGTGCATCATTGTAACACCCACAGTATAGGAGCGGGTCACCATGAAGCCACGGTTGTCCACCATCTTGTGGTGAAACTTCTCATCCCAGTGCGCTGTGGTGGAGAAATAAAACCAGGTGTCAATGAGCTGTGTCCCCGAGACATGATCAGCCCACAACCATCCCACTGCGTGCCCTAGACTCCACCCATGCCCCGTGCTTTCTCCCTATGCGTGGCAAGCCCTCAGTCCATTGAGTACATGTTCCCTGTCTGGGCACATTGGCCCCTCTATCACTTCCAACTGCAAGAAGCTTGCATCCTCGTGCTTGGGTGGCATTTGTCAGAGTCTGGGAAACTAGCTGAGACAGGCTGTCTTCCCCGCAGGATAACTGAGGTGGGGTCTGTGCCTTGGGCAGGAATAAACAAAGGCCACCCTTAAGTTTTCTTCACAAGCTCAAGGCTGGACAGGTGGCTCGGTGGCTATGAGTGCTTACTGCTTCTGAAGAGGACCTGGTTCGGTCCCCAGCACCCATGTGGCAGCTCAGTAGTCACTTATAGCTCAACTACCCTCATAGTACACAGAAATTCATGCAGGCACATCCACACACATAAAAATAGCAAATAAATCAGTTAATTAAAAAATTATTTCTTCTCTTTAAGTTCTGTGTGCCCAGAAATATGACCAAAAGCAACGCATGCGTGACAGAAGTCCAAGTCCCAACCAGACCTGCATCCTAGTCCAGACAGACTAGGTACAATTAGACTTCTCACCTAGGCGCACCTGTTTGTAAAGCAGAAGTCACCTTCACCTGCCATCAAGATCTCAGGTCACACCCCCATAACTAGATAAACTCACACAAAACCATCAACCCCAGATCTAACCTTCAGTCAATTCAGATGTACATGTCCCTAGTCTTGTCTCTACTTCGTCCTACCCGGGCCTCAGTCTCCTTAGCTGTGAAATGGAGCTAACACTACCTCTATGGTTCCTTAATTCATTCTGTTGAAGCAGAACCAGTCACCAAGTCTCATAGGTTCCAACTTACAAAAGCAAGAACCCTAATGTGGTAGAGTCCTACCCTAGAGATTCCTACCTAGTTCCTGAATCTGGTTTCTAGCATGTAGAAGGGGTTTCCCAATAGTCCTGCCCCTGCCTGTTGTGGCAGTGCTCACATGAGAAGCAAAGAAAGATTGAGCATAAGGAGAACCAAGCTCAGGGGACTGGGAAACGGTCCCGCCCCCTCCTTCACCCCATCCCTGAGACTCACGCTTAAAGAACATGGCGTTAACGAGCAGTGCCCCATCCGTGCGCTCCACATCCTTGGTGACTTCTGGCAGCTTGCCGTCCGTGGTCTGCGCGGCCCACTCGTTGATGGACTGCAGGGCGCTGCGCTTGTCTCGGAAGTTGATCTTGGAGTGTTCGCAGTTGTAGTGTTGCTTGCTGCTGCGCACGAAGTCATCGGCGAAGCTCACGGAGCTGGGCCCGTACAGGCGGCTGCCCAGTTTCCAGGTCACGTTGCGCGCCGTGGAGTTACTGAGGGAGCGCAGCAGCTCACCTAGCCCCGTGTGCACTTCCTCATCCCGCAGCTTCTCAGCGCTCAGCACTGCCTTTGCCTGCGACGCTGTGGTGGCTTTACCACCCAGTGACACAAGACCCAGGGATGAGGCCACCACCAAGGGTGACAGGAGGATATTCTCCACCGCCTGGTCTTTGGCCATCGCCTGATACAGGCTGAAGGCCAGGCCTGTGCTGCGCTCTGCCAGTGTGGTAGCCTTGGAACTCAGCTTCTCCGCAGTACCGGGGGCTGCCACCTCTAAGGGTTTCTTCACCTCGGCTGCCAGGGCCACAGCCAGGAGGCAGAAGGTGCCCAGAAGGAGAGAGCGCATGGCTGGGAGGTGGGCTGTGTGCACCACAGAGGACCTGTGAGGGCTACAGAGAAAGAGAGAGCCACCCTGAAGCTTATGCTATTCTCCCTAGTGGACCCACCAAGTCACCAAGTGGACGGGGCTCGAGAACTCAGTTCTGTAGCCCAGACCTGACTCAGGGCTACCCAGCCTCTCAGAGGCCTTCTTGGACTTCCTTACCTAAAACAAAGCTCTTGGCATATTAATAGGCCACCTACAGGACATTCAACACTTACACATAATTATAAGTTTATTATGAATCTGTAGGTGTCCTGAAGTAGGCTGAAGCCACTAGAGCTAGAAACCTAGCATATCTGGTTCCCTACAACATCCCAATGCCTAGATTGGCATAGCTGTTTCTAAGGGTCAGGGCCACTGGCCAGAATGGCACCCAAATTGGCCTATGTGAAATCCAGTTCTAGTTTCATAGAGCCTCGGGGCCTTTGTTGGTTAGGAAAAGGCAGCATCTGGGCTGGGGGTCTGCAGGAAGCCCAGGATGTCTGAGCAGAGGACACCACGTGGGATGGAGCTGTCGGCTGGTCCTCTCCGTGCCTTGCATTCTGCCCTGAGACATTAATAAGTTACTGCCCGGTTCACTATTAAAAAATGGGGGAACCCAGATGCTCCACTCTGCTGCCCCTAGGGTGACCTTGAGTGTGCACATGCATGCACTACTGGCCAGCCTCAGACTCTTTCCTTAGCAGTACGGGTCTCCCTTAGCAGACACTTGGCCTGCCCACCTACCTAAAAAAAAGCCCTGAACTGGATGGGAAATCCCATGACAAATGCTCCTGAGACCAAGTCTTTAGAAGCTTCAAGTGGCATGCATGGGCCTCCTAAGGGAGCAGCAAGGGCGAGATCCCGAGGAAGGGGGTGAGTCACAGCTCAGTGGAGCTCGGACCCTTCCCCTTTATTCTTTAGGAAGTCAGAGCCACACATTCCATTCTGCCCTCCCGTGGGACAGCCACGGCCACATCACCATCTGTTCTAGAACCTCAAAGACGCCTTCAAGTTCCTTTCCCAAACTCCAGCAGTAGCCAGAGTCCCCAAGACCAGCCCCGAAACCTTTCATGAAGTCACTGGTCACAAAGGTCTCGTTCCCACACCCTCCTAGGCTGGTCTGTCCCCATCTCCACTTCATGCAGCAGTTCAGGGAAGTAGACCACAGAGCCAAAAGTTCAGGAAGAACCCCAGAGGAGGACGGGGTCCCCCTGACCGGGAAGACCCATTTTCATAGTCTTTTAGGAAGATAGAAAATTCCAAACCCTTCGGGAAGCCCTTTGAGAGCCAAGCCTACCTGAAGGAGCAAGGGATTTTGGAGATGAACCTACCGCTGGCATCTAAGGTTGGCCTGGCCCCTTACCTCCTCAGCTGCTTCCCTTCTAGGGAGCTTGAAAAACAGTGCAAAGGCCCTGGAGGGGGAGAGGGAATGGAGGACCACAGCCTCACAGCTGCCTGGGAGACCTCTCACTCTTAAGGGAGGCAGGGTCCCCAAGTCCAGATTGGCTCCTTCCTCACTAGACCTCAAAGACGGGGTTACATGTAATTCATGGTACACTCAAAGATGAGAGTAAAATAGTAAAATGATGCTTTCCAGGCCATATCATAGCAACAGACTATGGCAACCCTATTCATTGATCCAGCAGAGGCCGTCAGCCTCCCTAAGGAAGGGGAGGGGAAGCCTAACCCTGCCACGTGGCGCCCACCATCTTGACAGCCCCCACGCTCAGCCAACCAGGGCCTGGGAGGGGCTTCTCCAAAAAAGCTCCAAATGACTAGTTTGGGATTCCTCGGACAGCCGCAAGGCCCCTGGTGACGTGGCAGGCAGAAGCTGCTGTATCTACATAGGCCAGCGGAGGGTTAGAAAACTGGAAGCCTGGCTTGGGAACTGGGGGTGCAGAGGATTTGCCTGGAGAATCCAGGAGCCTCACAGGCTTTAGCTTTACAGCTGCACTTCAGAAATCTGAGGGGGGGGGGCAGGGCTGGGGAGAAGGGCCACCCGGTTAAGCCCAGCATTAGGAACGAAAGTAGGCAAGTCTCTGCAAGCAAGCCAACCTCCCACAGCCCAGCCCATCTGCCACAGAGAAATGCCAGCCCTCCGGCCAAGGTTAGACATTTTACAGTTCCATTAAAACAAAACAAAAAATAAGATACCACAGAGCCAAAGGCTATGTCCACCACTGGCCCTGGGAGCCTGTGACTGGACAGAAGGGGAGGGAGCAGATGCCAGGAGGCAAGGAGGAACACCAGGGGATTTCTCAGACACTTGAAGGGTCTGAAGTACCTTGAAAATGCCTCAGAGGGAGATCATTGCCTGCCTTTTTCATTCTGAAAGAAAACAGAAGAGTGAAGAAATGGGACCCCCTAGAGACATGGGGAGCAGAGGCCTGTCGGGCCCCCAATGGAGTAAGGAGTAAGGAGATGGATAACTTCCTTTGCAGAAGGAGAAACCAGAGCCCAACTTGGGCCTCCTCAGCTCAAGCAGGTCAGGCTTCCTAGTGGGGGGCTCTGCCTTCAGCAAAGCTCACTGGCCAACCACTGTGGTGTCCTGTTACACAGCAACCCACTACAAAAAAACACCTCTGCAGGGAATCCTGGGACAGAGACAAAGGACCAGACGGAAATGGGGGATGGGTTCAGAACTATCAGAGAGCAGGGTGTGGCCTCGGCCTTACTTCCAGGCAATCAAAGCCCCCAGTTTTACAGGGGCCTCCATTCGTGCCCTGGGTACCAAAGGGCCCAGAAGGAAACACGGAAAGTGGAGAGCTAGGCCTTTAGACTGAACAGCCTTCTTCCTTTTGTCTGGAGGCTCGGGAATGTCCCCAAGCTAGAGCCAGGATACTTCAGGGCCTCAGAGGAAGTCCTCACCCTACGGGAACCAAATGGATGGACAGAAGGACCAGGATGACTCAAATCACCCAGGGCCTGTGGACCCTGATGACACCCCTTTCAGGTGAAGTGAAAGCAGAGCTAGTCAAGTCCGGCCACCTTCTACATAGGATACTGACTTAAAAGCGACTGCTTCCCCAAAGCAAGGGGAGTCCTTAACAGCTAGAGAGCCCCACTCCCGGTCAAGAGAAACCAAGGCTACGACATCTCCTGTGCTAGGTTCAGAGGCCCCTACACAAAATCACTGCGGGTCCCTGGGCCTTCACTCCTGAGTTAGGGACTGCAGAGCTGGCCCTTCCCCTCGGACGATGGTATAGTCAGGTCTCCCACACACTCTCGGTTGTGCAGAAGGTCACCAGCATTTAGTCCCAGCTCTACTCAGCCCCTTTCACCACCTTTAACCTTCCCCGAGCTGCAGAGACTCCTCTGCACTTTTCCAGTCAGTCTGCGTACTAGACCACAACTCCCAGGGACCCCAGGGATCCCAGGCATGATTGTTCGATCTTTCACTGCCCTCCTGTGTCAGGACCCCAAGCTTTAGAGCGATCCGTTTACCCTTGGTCAATGCGCAACCCTAAATCGCCCGGCCGCCCCCGCCCCTCACCTGGGCCGGGCTGGGCTGCTCCGGGACCGACGGGACACTCGCTCCTCAGACAGGCTCTACTCAGCTCACTGCCTCGGGCCCTGGATCTATATATGGCTGGCCCCACCCCCTCCTGCCTGTCCTAAGAAACTTCTGGAAAGTTGGAAACGCTTCCGGAGGGCGCCGTGGCTAGGAGAGGAGAAAAAAAAGCCAAAGACCTCCCCCAAACCACTCTGGTTCCCGCCCCTGTGCCTGCGGGCGCTCTCCCAGTCCCTGGGTCCTACTGCCCCCTCGTCCTACCAGGTTGAGGGAACTCTCCTCCCGCACCAGCTAGACCTTGGGAGCCAGGGCATTCTTGGGATTCCGCAGTCCTGGAAGTGGGAAAGCAGGGTTTAGACTACAGAGTGAACTGAAGGCAGACGGGCTCCAAAGTCCTGCTCCTGGGGACTAGAGTTCCCTTCTCGGGGTTGTCCACACAAGCCTGCTCTGATCACACATCCCTTCTGCCACACATTTCCCTGTCCTGCCCCAGTAGGTCCACTGCCTACTGTTGTCAAGCTTTAATCAGGGACCCCTGTCTCTACTCCTTAGTCAGGGGCCCTCTCCTTTGCTTTAGGTAAGAGGAGAGTCAGAGGCAGGAGTCCCTCTCCAGTTCTGGGTTCACCCTCGAATCGTCCCTGGGGAGGAGAGGCCCTGAGAGTTCAGGTTGAACTCTCACCCTGGCAGCCAAGTCTTGAACTGATTTCAGACAGACATCTAGGTGGTCCCACTGGGCATGAAGAGGTGTACAGGAGGGAACACCCTGGACGTATTAAGTACTGTGTTGTGTGACCTTCCTTCTGGGCCAGTGTCCTTGATTGATAAGTGATGTTAAATCCTAACTGCCCCTTTCTCCATCTCAAGTTGGCCATCCCTGCTATCTCCCTCCCTCCCTATCTCCATCTGCTCTTAGGACTCAGAGTCTCACTGTCTGCTCTCCAGCCCCACCCCTCCCCTTCCCACCCTCTTACACTGAGATAGCTTCTTGAGCCTTGAGTTAACTGATAGTATTCTTTACTATTCTGGTGTCTTGCATGTGCACAAATCTGCACAATGGACAAAGTCCCTGCCCTCAGGACGGCCTTTCTAAGGGATGTGTGCAGCTAGTGGAGACTTCAGTAGGTGAGGTCAGTCGTTTTAGGATCCCCTATCTTCTGATAGTGGAATGATAGACAACAGATGGACATCCCTAGAGAGAAGGGGAGGGGTGAGAGGCTTTTTCCCCTCTTTTCAGTGTACTGGGGTTTGATCCCAGATCCTCAGGAAAGTATACTGCCACTGAGCCACAGCCCCAGAGAGACCCTGTGTTCAGTCACTCACATTCAATCAACAGACTCCTAAGTATCTTCTTTCTCCCAGATACAGAGCCTGTGGGGCAGATGTATCCTTGCACCCAGGGTCCCAAAAGATGATTTCTCTGGAGTCTTGGCATCAAACAGTTATAGAGAACAGTGGGGGAGGGAACAGACATCCCGCCCAGTTTCTCTACAGAGACCTGGCTGTTTCTGCCCAGCCTTCCACTCTACAGGCTGAGGGAAATATTAGATTCTAAAAGACTTAGACCTCAACCAAAGGGTCAGAGAGAATATGAATTCTCAAGTGACTGCCACAGGTGATAATCTCATACAGGAGCTCCATATTTGGACCTCATGAAGAATCTTAGCTTGGTAGAATCTCAGAGTTGCGAAGAAGAAAAAAAAAATCATGGTACCAGGCCTTGTGTCACATGCCTGAAGTCCCAGGATGCTGGAGGTAGGATGTTGAGGTCAAGGTGAGCCTAAGGTAAAAGCTTAGGACTTCATTCCTATCTGCACACTTAGCATTCTCCTGAATGTCCCCCAAAGGCAAGGCCCTGCCTCTCCCTAAGAACAGTGACCTGGCAGCCCACTACTGAGTTGTAGAACAGAGCTGACCTTGAGCAAACTTTGTAGGCATAGGGAGGGCAGTATCCATCCCTGTGGTGGCTGATTCTCCTTTGCTTCCTCCTGCATCCTTTGCTTCCTCCTGCATCCTTTGCTTCCTCCTGCATCCTGTGTATATAAAGATAAATCTGTGCTAGGTAAGGATTCCACCTAGATCCCAGACCAGATCGCACTTCCTGTCATCATCCGCAGCTTGGCTCTTGGGGTCCTTTGGGGTTCAATTGGTAGACTGTGAGCTGAAGGAGCCGTGGAAAGCTCATCAAAGCTGGAGGGGTATACTGGAGGTTTGCTGGGTTTCCAGCAGGTCTAATATAAAAAATCGCTTACAGCCCCACCCCCACTTTCCATCTGACAGTATCCAGGCCTCCATTGGAAGCATCCAGGCTAGCACTGGAAGGGGATGCTAACAGGGCTATGACTTTCCTGATTGGCAGAGGGTAAACTGAGGCTCCCTGTGTTAGACAAATCCAGAACCCTAGCAGGAGTAGGAGTAGAGACAGAAGTCCCCTATTTGCAGTCAGTGAAGCTGAAACCTGGAGTAGGGTGCAGGGCTGGGGCCTCCTGTAGCTTCACAGAACCCTCATATAGGTCACCTGGCCAGAAGCCTCCTCTATGCCTGTCAGGCTGCGGTGCCTGTTGGGTGTCTATGCTATCTCACCCAGATTGTTAGTGAATGTCACTGGGGACTTTGAAAGGGCGGGAGAGGTCTCACCCTCCTCCCTCTGGGTCTCTAGCTCCCAGTCCAGGGTCTGACATAAAAAAATTTATCTGGTGAAAATCTTAGCTGAGCCAATGAGAGACACGTGGGAAGCGGCTGACTCAATCTCCTTAGAAAAGAAAAGGCCACGGCTCCTTTAAATTTCCAACATCAGCAAAAAAAAAGTCAAGATCCTTGGCCACATTATTCTTAGCTCCGAGCCCAGCCCCAGACACTGGGAGCCCTTCCCCCACACTCCAGGCAGCTTGCTCGGAGAAAGCGTCTTTTGAAGGGAGTGGGAGGAGATTCAAACAGGTCCGGAAACTCTCCTGTTCAAGCCTGGATTCCTTTAGCGACTGCAGCACTGCTCCGGGCGGCCCTGGCCTGCCTAAGGGCAGGAGCCTAGCTAGACGTCCTCAAGGTCCAGGAGCACAGCAGTGGAACCAGAACTCCTTCCAGTCCACTCCATCCACACTTGCCAGAAAGGAAAACTGAGCCCCAGACGGGCGTGTTTGCATTGGGTCTCACAGCATGTGTGAGCTGGAGCCAAGCTGGAGACCATGTCCTGATCCTATTCTACTCCAGCACCCTTTTCTAACCCTGCTGTAAGCTGGCCACAGTTTGGTCAGGGACAGTTTGGTTAGTTCCCTGTGACTAGATTCAGTCTTCATGCCATGGACTCGTAAGACAGGCACTAACCTGCCATCTAAGTATCCACACTACCCACAGCTTCCAATTCTATCTGATTCTTCCAGACGGTGAACATGTTTCCATTTTCAGCAGCCTGGGATAAGCGAGTGAGAGAGTGAACAGCACCAGCAAGGCTCACAGCATTCGGGAAAAGAAGGCCAGAACCAGACAAAGGTTAGTGAGCATTTGTCCCAGACCCTGGGATGGTCCCCTCAGGCTGTTTCATTTTAGAAGAGGAAGTGCAATCCCCTTCTTTGACTTGGAGAAGCCGCCCTGGAGGCAGGCCTACAGACAAACACTCTGTGACAGTTGTCCAAAGGCCAAGTGAGCTCTCAGCCCAATCGTGAGTCAGGAATTCTGCAATCTCTAACCCTCCCAAGAATGCTTGCTAGGGCTTTCCATCTAAGGGGGCTGTGCTGCAGGCTGCCACGAGGGAAAGCGAAGTGGTGGGGGTTGGGGGTGGCAATGAAGACTGGGAAGCTCCCTTCCCCTCCTCCCAGAGCAGGCCCCACTCCCAGCCATCTGCAACTACTCAGGAACTCTAGTGCCCTCACCCACACCTCTGGCACAATACCGAAGGGACCCAAGGCCACTGAGTGCCATAGAGACATGTGTGTGTCCACGTGGCCATGCAATATACACAGTATTCAAGACATCTATGCGCATACATTTATTGCCCAAATGAGATATACATGCATATACGGATGTTGGCAGGCACACAGGCTGGCACTTTGTCTTTTCCTAGCTCTTCCCTCTCACTCAGGGAAAGGTCAGGCCTTCGGGACTCTTAAGGTTGGACACAGAAATTAACATTGCCCTGTCACTTCTCTTCCCTTCTGCTTCTTTCTCCCGGGTGGTGCACTGCCCAGAATAACAGTGATGGCGAGGTTGGCAACAGAATTGTTCTCCTTGTCAGAGCATCTCTTGATAGTCAGAAAGGAGCTATGACCTGTGCTCACCCCACTCCCAGGCTCTAATGTGCCTGGTGCAGCACCCTAGTGTTACGAAATGCAGGGGCCTCATCCTGGTTCTGCTGCTGCTTGGCTAGGTGCCCACGACCTTGTCTGCCTCACTGGCTACACTGCTGTCTCAAGGAAACCCAGGTCAGGATCTCCAGTTCACACCCTGCTCACCCTCACAGGCTCTCCCTTGAGGAACTGCCAATGACCTTTCTTGCTCTGTTAGTCTGAACGTTCACAAACGTTTCACACCCATGCTTTGTGAGTGCACATGGGTGCACGTGTGTGTGTGTGCGTGCGCACACAGAGAGAGAGAGGGAGAGGGAGAGGGAGAGGGAGAGGGAGAGGGAGAGAGGGAGAGGGAGAGGGAGAGAGGGAGAGCACACCAAGGGTTCATTCTCGAATGAGAACTTCCCTCAGAGGCAGAGAATTCTGTATCAGGATCTATTCCACTCCTCCCTCCGGCCCTGCTCCTCCACAGATTACCTGTTGACTTTGGAGACCGGCTAACCCAGCGGTTGTCAACCTGTGGGTCTTGATGACTTAGGGGTGGGGTTGGTTGACTCTTTCATAAGAGTCCTGTATCAGATAGCCTGCATATCAGATATCTACATTACCATTCATAGCAGTCGCAAAATTACCGTTATGAAGTAGCAATGGAATAATTTTATGGTTGGTGGTCACCACAGCATGAGGGTCACAGCATTAGGAAGGTTAAGAATCACCTCACTAACCTCTGCAGCTCAGCTCCACTTCCTCCTCTGCTGTCTGGATGGATCAGAGGGATCTTGTCTGAAAAGAGAAGGAAGCTCATTCACCCTCCTGGCAGGATTAATCCTAGCAAAGGAGAAAGGGAGGACAGAAAAGAAGAAAAGACCAGATACAGAAGGGGTGTGTGTGGAAACATCCCATAAGTAAGTACAGAGCACTCCTTGCTTCTGCCTGGGGCCATCCCTGGCAGGTCACTGAGAAACTCCAACCAGGCCCATTGACCATCGCTGCAGAGTGCTGGGTGTGCGGAGTGAGGGCAACGTGCAAGACTCTCTCTCTCATGCTGGACATGAGTTTGGGGACTGTGTTAATGTTTTATCTATCCATACACTTCAAAAATATGAAATGATTTGTATTCCTTGGGAAAAAATCACTATCAGGAATTTATCTCATGGAAATGATTTTTGGGTATAAGCAAATGTGTCTAGAACTTATTTTTTTTAATGTTCACCCTTGGCTTTTTTTTTTTTTTGTAGTATCTAAATATTGGAGACAAAGGTTGGGCATGCTGGTGCATGATTTTGAACCTAGAAGTCAGAAAGAGGCAGGAAGCTCTCTGTGAGTTCAAGTCCAGACTAATCTATATAGTATGTTCCAGAACAACTGGGACTGCATAGTGAGACCCTGTCTCAAACAAAGTGGAGACAAAGTCAGTGAGGAATAGAGTATTGGGGATGTCAGAGCCAGTACAGAGTCCTTTGAACTCCAGTTTGAGAACGGTTTGAGCTTTGTGGATTGGCAGATGAAAAACAAGGTGGTTTACAAAACAGTATGCTTGTGAACATTCCATGTCCAGAGAGAGATGTTCATACATCACACACGTGCACACGTGCACACACATACACACACAAAGCCAACTTTAGCTACTGTTTGATTTCCAGTTGATTTTGAAAGTATTTCTGCTAGGTAAAGATTTGAGTTTGTTTACTTTTGTTTGTTTGTTTGTTTGTTTTGAGACAGGGTCTCACTATGTAGCCCTGGCTGGCCTTGAACTCAGATATTTGCCTTCCTCTGTTCCCAGGTGCTGGGGTTAGAGGCGTACTGCCACACCCAGCCTTGTGAGTTTGTTTACTTTTTAAAAATGTTTATTGTAAGCAGTTAATAAAATGTACATACATACATACATACATACATACATACAAGGATGTGTATTCACAGAGAAAGGCTCAGGAGAAGTATCCTTAAGCAACTTAGCATTGTCACTGGACTGGAGACAAATGTAAATCACCTCTTTTTCTTTTCTCTGTTCTGTAGTCTTTTCAATAGCATCTACTTCTTAATCACCTCAAAACATCAATAATATAAATTAAAAACCAACGACAACAGCCAATGGGAAGCCATGCTTTCGCCTAAACAGGTCCGGGGAGGGAGTGACGCTGGAGAAGCCTCTGGCCTTTGGAGACCCCTTGAATAGAATTACTTCACTGCTGCCCTGGTGGGGGATAAAGGTCCCTCCAGCCAGAGCTGGCTTTTCCTATCAGCCCAGGTTACAGCATGGGGAGAAGCAGCCCAGAGCAAGAGGCTAGAGCCTTGACTGACAAGAATGCCGAGCCAAGAATGTGTGGTGGTGGATTGGGCCTGGAAGCCACAGAAGAGAAAGGAGAAAGGCCTCCCTCTATGTGGCTGGGTGTGGAGGTGGTCCTTTCCCTGAGATGGAGACTAAGTAGGAAGCCCTGTGAGAGGCAGTGGGCTTCCCTAGTCCCCAGGAGGGCAAACTACGAGGCTAGAAGGGTCCCTGCGGAGGAGGCTGAGGCTGGAGGCGATGCAGGATGCTAAACAGAGCAGATGCTTCCCCTGTTCCTCCTCCTGGGCTGAGAAGGCCGTGGGTGGACCATGCTGCCTGAGTGATCCTTGGTGGGTGGGGTGGGCCAGCGCTGGGGTCTGTACACTCGGCTGGCTCTCATTGGCTGTCAGGACTGGAGCGGCACAGAGACAGGCCAAGCTGATGCAACGTGGGCCTATCATTGCAGGCCCTGTGGAGGGGATGCAGCTGTGCTGGCTGCTGCCCAGCGGTTCCAGCAGGGAGGTGGGGAAGGGCTCTTAAGGAAGGCTGGAGCCTGGGACTGCAGCCCAGCCAGGCCCAAAGGCTGGCTGTTCTCAGTCTGCTCTGACTCAGGAGGGAAGCACGCCTTTCATGGAAGCACTCGGATCTCTGCTCTGTGTGTGTGTGTGTGTGTGTGTGTGTGTGTGTGTGTTCAGCACAGGGAAGGAGACCCAGCTGATGTTGGGCTACAGCTGTTCCTCATGGCTCAGAACTCGATGACCAGATGGAAAGGAGGGTAAAGGAAAAGTATAAGGAGCAGGGCCTGGGCCGTCTGCCACCTCTTGTGTGGGGGACTTTGGGCAAGTCCTCATCTGAAACTTAGGATCCACATGTTCTTTGCTGGAAGAACTGTAAAAGAAAACTCAGAAGCCAGAGGAGGAAAGGGAAGGAGATGCTCCTAAGGGCACAGTGGGCCAGTCTGAGCCTTGAAACAAGACAAAGACAAAGAAAAGGATTCCTCCTCGTGCTCCTTTTCCTCCTCCTCCTCTTCTTCCTCCTCTTCCTCCTCCTCTCTTCCTCCTTTTGTGTATTTTTCCTTTATTTCTTTTTTTCTGTTTTGCTTGTTTCAATGTGTCGAGACGGGGTTTCATGTATTCCGAGCTGGCATCAAACTCCCTATACAGTGGAGGGATGACCCTTGAACTCTTGATCCCCCTGCCTCAGCCTCCCAGGTGCTGTGATATAAGGTGTCACCTTGCCAGTCTTAAAGAGGTGTCACATGAAACCCATCTTCTTGTACCTCCCCTCTTCCACCTTGTCTCTTCCCTGCTGTGTGGCTTCAAAGGAAATGTTTCCTCTAGCAGCCAAGAAATGACACTTGTGGCTTTGAAATCACACTTGTGGCTTTGAAATCAGGCCTCTGGTCGGTGGGCTACACCAGAGGGCACCAGCAGGCTCCTGTTGGCTTCTGGGTGGCTTTGTCTATAAGTTGATTACGTTGTTAATTCTCCCCAGGCCCTAGGCAGAGCCTTTGAGGTGTTGGGAGATGAGGAAGGGAGAGCTGGAGACGTGGTAGCAGGGGTCGAGGGATCTTGTCCAGCACTTGAGGGTTCCAAAGGCTACATTAGGACTCAGGGTATCAGGAACCTATGTGGAGTTCTGAGGAAGGTTTGAGGGGGCAGTCAGAGCCTCGAGTGCCTCAGGGCCCAACACTTTCCAGAAAGATACCTGAATGCCCCTTCCAACCCCACCTCTCAAATCAGTGTCTCAAGCAGGGTCACCACGAAGTGAGAAGAATAATGGCTCTCTCTCTCTCTCTCTCTCTCTCTCTCTCTCTCTCTCACACACACACACACACACACACTCACACACAGAGTCACACAAAAATATACATACACACACATACAAACACACACTAAAACACACACATACACATGTGTATGTGTGCACTCACTCATGTGTGCATGCCAGAACACACATGTGGAGGTCAGAGAATAACTTGCTACAGGCAGTTCTCTCTTCCCACCGTGCTGCTCCCGGGGATGGAGCTCAGGCTCTCAGGTTTGGCAGCAAGCAACGAGTTTCTGAGGTTTTGGGTTTTGGTTGTGGTTGTTTTTTGTTTTGTTTTGTTTTTGAGACAGGGTTTCTCTATATATTCCTGACTGTCTGGTAACTCACTTTGTAGACCAGGCTAGCCCAAGCTCACAGAGACCCACCCGCCTCTGCCTCCGGAGTGCTGGCATACACCATCAAGCCCAACCCAAACCCACAGTTCTTAGAAGTCTGTCTCCCAGTTGCTTTGTGGGACAAAGAAAAGTAAACAAAACAAACCACTGGTTTGAGACGGTGGATAAGCTGGACATGTCCATTTCAGGAAGACACACCCCTCCCCCTTCCCTTGCCTTTCTCCTCCATTTCTAGCAGTTCAGAGACTCTCTTCTGCCTTCCCAGAGTCTGGGACAGGGGGAATCCTTCCAGTCAGCCAAAGAGCTTCCCATCTCTGAGCACTAAGTACTAGCAAGTCCCTGCACGTTCTTTGTTTCTCTCTTCTCTTCAGAGTAGCAGATACGCTCTGAGTATGCCCCATGGACCAGGACAGGGTTGTGAATCTGTGTTTATTTGTTATTTTTCTTAATGCTGTGACAAAATAATCCAGGAAAGACAACTTGAGGCAGGAAGGAAGGGTTTCCTTTGGCTATGATTTGAGGGGATACAGTCCGCCATAGCAGTGAAGTCAGCCATAGCAGTGAAGTCATCGCCGCAGCTGTGTGGGGCTCCATTGTGTTTGCAGTCAGGAAGGAGAAAGGTGGGGAGGGAAGAAGAGAGGAAAGGAGGGAGGGAGGAAGAGGGGGGTTGGTGCTCAGCTCACATTCTTCTCTCTTTTTCTAAGTCCAAGCTTCCCGCCCATGAGATTATTCTGCCCACAATACTCACTCAGAGATGTATCTCCTAGGTGATTCCAAATCTAGTCAAATTGATAAGGACAATCACCTGCCACCTTGTCCTTTTCAGCCACAAGGTCCCTATGGTTCTGTGACTCTCTCAGCCTCTGCCTCGGCCTCCAAAACCAGCTTCACAGCCAGGTGGTGGTAGTACTTTAATCCCAGTACTTGGGAGGCAGAGGCAGGAAGATCTCTGAGTTGGAGGCTAGCCTGGTCTACAGAGTAGTTCTAGGACAGCCAGGGCTACCTCATCTTGAAACAGAAACAAAGAACAACAAAAACCTCCCAGCAGCACTGGGTCCCCTTCCTAGGTGACCTGCATCTTTCGGATCATCTCCTTATCTGGGTCCAACTTCCTCTCGTAAAGATCCTGACTGTTAGTCTCTCTTCTCAAAATCCTAACTCAGTCACACATGGGAAGTCTCCTCACTACAAAGCAAGATGTATTTCTCGGTTCCAAGGATTAGGACACAAGCATTTCCCAGGAAGCCATTATTCTTACCATCAATGAAGCCAACTCCCGACCCCTACGACCCCTACGGGCAGCTCTTGCTGGAAGAGGCCAGTATCCCCTCACAGGAAAGTGCAAGAGCAGAGGAGCCCAGGCCAGAACAACTGAGGCATGGTCCAGGGGCAGCAAGAAGGCTAGCTTTCAAGACAGCAAAGCTCTGCTCAGCTTGATTTCAGCAATCCGTTCCCAAGGCCAATCCTACCTCTGCATACAATCATGGTGTGCTCCAGGAATCCAGAGCATCAGGGCACTGAGGACATTCAAAGTGACCTCTTCCAAGTCCCTGCTCCTGGCTATCACCCTGGTGTGGAGCTTAGCATGAGAGCCCTGGATGCTTGTAGGATCTGTGGCCACTCCTCTGCCCAGACTTACAAGGAGCATGCATATCCCTTGGTACCCAGGTATAATCTCGGTCCGTCTTCCTCAGTAAAGGCCAAGATTGTGTGGCTGAGGGAGGATGGGCCAAGAAAGCTGGTCTGAGGCCGTGGAAAGAACCCTCAATAGCTCTCTTGTTGGCTCTGGGCTGTGGCAGGAGAGGCACCAGGGTCTGCTGAATGAATCGTTTGTGCTTGCTGAAGTGGGGTGCCCAGATGAGGAACTCTCTTGGGAGAGCCCTCCTACTTCCCTTCCTAATCCTGTTCAACCCAGCCCCTGCCTTTTGGCTTGCTATGCATCCCTCAGGGATCAGGTAACAAGTCAGCTCTCTGTGCTACTGGCTATTGAACTGTGGTCTTCCTTGTTGGGAGGTAAGCTCTGTAGATAAGCCAGCTTTCATCAGCACCAGTACCACCCAGCATCTGGCACCAATCCAGAGCTGGACTCAGAGAAGCGTTGCATGTTCTGTCTGTGATGGATCATGCATGTATGGATTCATAGACACAGCGATGGGTGCAGAGGTTGATGGCACTGCCATCCTTGCTTTACCTGGTCACGTCCTTCTCTGACCTTTGCCCCTAATATGTACATACTAGCTTCCAGCCCCCTTCACACTGTTGCCAGGGGATCGTTCCAGCGCACCATCTAGTGAGAAACTTTCTGGAATTACCAGCCACTCTGGAAAGGTAGTCACTCCCAGCCCAGCACCAAAGCTTCCTCTTTGCCTGCTAGCTTTAGCAGCCTCCTCCCAGGTTCACTCTTCCACCCCAAGCACTCAGGTGTTTCCAGAATGCCCTTCTCACGATGTCTGCTCTGCCAGAGACCTCCTGCGCCCACCCACTTCCCTGGGCTTCTCTCACCTCAGGACCAGCTGTAACTTCCGGTTAGCATACCTGCCTTCCTTTCCATAACCTGAGACCCAAGTGGCAGAAACTGAGTCTGATCCATGTCTTTTTTTCCCCTGGGACCTTAGGCGTGGCCACACACAGCAAACGAGAAGCAGATGTGTTAGGACCAGCCCCAAGACACTGGGTGGGACAAGACCTGACCAGTGGACACTTCTGCCCTCTGGTGTCCATTTTCAGCCACTGCACTTTCCTGACGCTTTCAGACCAGTAATTTGATTGAGATCAAATCTGTTTGAAGGACACTTACTGGATCCCACCTTAGATCTACGAATCAGAAATTTTAGGAGGTGTGGTTCACTAGGCTTTGTGTTAATGAGCCCTCCAAGTGGTGTGGATACGGGCTAAAGTTTGCAAAAGATTCTCCTGGTACCTGGGCAGGAACCCTCCTGGAAGGCTCAGAAGACGGAAGAGAAAGGAGGTGCCTGGAAGCAAGGCTAGAGAGATACACAGTGCTTACTTAATTAAGGCTGACTTTCAAATAAAATGAAACATTTTTTTTTTTACAAATGTTGCTTTAGATGCCCAAACTGTTTTTAAAAATTGCTTCTCTGAAAGCTCCTCTTTAGGTGTGTTTTCTTTCCAAAGCTTTCAGCCGTATGCAAAATTCAGGCACAATTCTCTGCTGTGACCACCTGGAATCCTTTATATTTTAAGTTTTTATTATTTATTATTTGTGGGGGAGAGCTAGGGTGTGCAGGGCACTTGTGTGTTCACAGAGGGTGTAAGTATGCCAGGGAGTGTGTGCAGAGGGTAGAGGACACTTTTCAGGAGTTCATTTTCTCCTTCTGCCTTGGATTTTGAAGCTGGAACTCGGGCTGTCAAGCGAGCATTTTTGCCAGCTAAGCCACCTCACCAGCCCACATTTTGAATTCTTAGTAGTTTTTGTTTGTGGGTTTTTGTTGTTGTCGCTGCTATTGTTTTAGACAGGGTCTCACGTGTAGCTGATTGTCCTGGAATTGACTATGGAGACCAGGATAGCTTCAGATCAGCCTCAAACTCACAAACATCTGTCTGCCTTTGCCTCCTAAGCGCTGGGATTAAAGGAATATGCCACCATGCCTGACCTTAATATTAAGCCAAGTACAATGGCAAACTCTTATAATCTCATTAGGCTTTTGAGCGCTCAGCACTGAGAATTCCAGGCCAGCCTAGGCTAGACATGCAGCCCCAGATGAGTCTCAACTACATAGCAAGACCTTGTCTCCAAATAGTTTTGCCGTTTCTGTTTTTTTTTTTTTTTTAACAAAAAACCCTGCATTTTCTTTATGAGCTGGGTCCTGCAGACTGTAGCTGGTCCTAGATGGTCCTTTACAATGTCTTACCCAAAGCACCAGGACCCAGAGCTCAAAGGTGCTGGCAGGGTGGGGTGACCTCCCACCCTGACCTCCCAGAGCTGGGCTGCGCCTGTTCTCTCTGCTCAGCTCACAAAGGTTTCTCCCTTTGCCCTTACTACAGTGCCTCTCCTCACCACCTCACACCGTCACCCTGTCCTTCTCTGTCCGCCTTTCACATAGGTCAGTTACCTTTCACATCACCACCAGCTTTAAGATTGGTCCGCTAATCTCCTCACTATCAATTTTTATGACAGCCAATGACACCTTCATAGGGCACCAAGCAAGTAGTGCCTTCCTTCACTGCCCTTACTCTGCAAACAACTGGGGCCTCTGACTGCCTCTGGGTGTGTGTGCTGTGGGCAGGATCGGCCAGCGGCTTGGAGGAGAGCTGAGTGTGGGCTCTAGTTAATGTCCAACTGGGGAAGAGCCACTACCCAGGCAGGCAACCCAGCAGTATGGCTGCCGAATGACTGACTTACCGAGCATCTGCTGTGTGCCCAGCACTGTCCCGGAGAGTAGAGACTTAAAGGTGAAAAAAAAAAAAAGTACTGAACTTCCACAGAATGTCCTTTCCATTCTGCGAGCCTGACTCAGGTTTGTGCCTTGACCCTACTGTCCTAGACAAACAGAGGGCACAGAGTCTTTAATTTGCAGAGGGAAGCAGAAGTCACTGCACTCTTCCTCAGAGCTTTAACTCAAAGGGCTGAGGAGATGCCTGAGTAGGCAGAGTGTCTGATGATGCGACCACTGGCCTTTCTTCTCCCTCCATAACCATCCTTGCTGCTACCTGTGGCCTGGGGTAGGTGCAGTAGAGAGGGCAGAAATCACCCTCCTTGTCTGGGGGTAAAGGGGATGGTCACTCCTTTAATTCAGCACTCAGGAGGCAGATCTCTGAGTTTGAGGCCAGACTCGTCTACAGAGAGTTCTAGGACAGCCAAGACTATGCAGAGAAACCCTGTCTGGGAAATCCAAAGATAGATAGATAGATAGATAGATAGATAGATAGATAGATAGATGGAAGGAGAGAAAGAAAGAAAGGAAGCACAAAGGTGGGAAAGAAGCCAGAGCAGAAAGACAATTTCCTCTCAAAAAAAATCTCTTTCAAGCAGAGTAGCTATCAGGCAGTGGTTGGCAGGTCAGGTCTGAGGTCACCCTGTGGTGCTCAGCA
The DNA here is from genome assembly GCF_004785775.1 of Grammomys surdaster. Classification (NCBI taxonomy): domain Eukaryota; kingdom Metazoa; phylum Chordata; class Mammalia; order Rodentia; family Muridae; genus Grammomys; species Grammomys surdaster. Next base: position 2,179,785 of record NW_021604648.1, on the reverse strand, counting down.
CAAGGTGTGGGATGCTCTGGTCTCTGATTTTTAGAGCCCCTGCTAAGACCTCAGGGACAGGAAGATCCCTGAGGCTGGGAGAGGACAGAATCCTGTGTTTAGAGAAGCTGCAAGAACTGTCCTCCTGTCCCAACCCTCCTGGCTGCACTCTAGTCTTCAGGGTTGGCTCACCCCTCTTCCACTCCTACTAGTTGAGGCCACCTCCTTTCTATGTTTTACACCATCCCCAATTTCCACCCCATCCCAGCAACTGATATGTCTTGAAATTTGTCTTTGTGTCCCAACTCTGTCAGCTTGAGTGTTTCTTCAGGTGTCCTGGGAGGGTGCTGACCTGCTGTTGGGTTCTGGTACCCACAAGGGCTGCCTGGTGACATGTTCTTTACAGCAAAAGCAGCAACAGAACAGGAGAATCTGCACTCAGCCCTGGCTGTGTGCCAGACATTTGCCATGTTGCCCCAGCCCTTGCTACTGTCACCTGAGCAGTCAGGAAACAAGCTCAGAGGCAAACACCTCTGGCCAGGACATCTTAGAAGGAAGACGGAGGAGGCTGGCTTTGGCCGGAGTCGTTCTGGCACAGAGGCCAGTGTCAAGGAGATGGTTCCCCTGGGCTGGCTGGAATCTAGATGGATGCCTGCTCACTTGAGACCCCTCTGGGCAGGGGTACTGTGCAGCAACTCAGAAGACAAGAAAGGTTAAGACGGGTGACTGACTTCCAAGTGAGTGCCGGGCACCTCCAGCCTCCTCTGGGCTGGTGTTTGCTGCCAGTAATGACAAGCTTTATCTCTCTAATGGCTCAACCCTGCCCAGAGTCCAGAGTTTCCTAGCAGGGCCAGGAAACAAAGACATAGAAACCACCAGGCAGTGGCTGTCTGTGGAAACAGTGGCAGGTCCCCACTGGGCTAGAGCTCAAATCCAGCAGAACTTATTTGCCCAGGAATGAGGGATATGAGACTTAAGGCTGAAATGGGGACAGTCTTGGGAAAACTAGAGCAGCGGGTTGTCTTTTAACAGCTGTGATCCAACAATGCCTCCTGCCCATCAGAGGCATCTGGACCATGGGTAAAGGACACCTGGGAAGAGGAGGTGATGTCATGGTCCAGACCCACAGGCACACACCTGCCTGTCAGTCTCAGAGTGGTGGCCTCAGGCTTCATAGAAACAGCAGGGGCCAGTGATGAGCGTGAACAGGACTTGATCACACTTTAGCTTCACGGTGGCTGAGTAACCTCAGATCACCCGCTTAACGTCTCTGAGCCTCCTAGTCTCTCTCTTAAAATGAGGTTACAGCCACTTGGCAGAGACATTGTAAGGATGACAATAAGATGCCTCAGGACAAGTGAGGTGGGCTCAATGTTAACAGAACCACAGAATAACAGAGACTCAAATAAATGTTTCTCACTTGGATAAAGACTGGAAATAGGGGCTGGAGAGATGGCTCAGTGGTTAAGAATACTGGCTGCTCTTCCAGAGGTCCCAGGTTCAATTCTCAGCAACCAGATGACCGTTCACACCTGTCTATAACCCCAGTTCCAGGGCTTCTGACACCCTCACACAGACATTCATGCAGGTAAAACACCAATGAACATTGTGTGTGTGTGTCTGTGTGTGTGTAATATATTATGTATACATATATAATATATGTTTAAAAGAAATTAAAAAAAAAAAGCCTGGAGATAGTGCAGAGGTGATACAGGGCCTTTGCTTCATCCATCTCTTATCCCAAGGGTGTGCTTTTTGTCTCCAAAAACCAAGATGGCAACCAGAACACATGCCATTACATCCAGTTTTTAGACTGTAGATAGAAAGAGGACCAAATAATTGCACACTCGTCTCTCTAGGGGCACTTGTCAGAAGTCATAAACAGCAATTCTGCCTACATTCCATTTGTTATAGCTTTAGTCCTGGGAACACAGATAGCGTAAAAGAGTCTCTGGAAGGCACTTTTTGTTTTGAAGGACCATAACTGGGGGGGGGGGGCAGGAATCAGAAATGTTGTCACTGTGGCAGGAGCAAGGCATAGGTATTAGAATTCCTAGTCCAAAGCCTGACCACAGCAGAAGCATTCAGAAAATGTACACTTTTTTCCCTTTAATATTTGCTGACCTTTCTCCAACCTAAGAAAGACAGCGGCTTTGTGCCCGAGGCTAGCACATCCCATTCTGAGTGTCCCGGAGGGAGTAAGGGAACCGGAAAACAGAGCTGGAGCTAAGCAGTAAGAGTCAGAGACATTCCCGGATGGGTCTGGCTGTTCACAATAACCTACGTCAGCATGTGCTGTCCCCAAACTAAAGGGCCCTTCCTGGCTCTCAGTTGAACATTCAGTTGTGGGGTTCCAGATGCCACAAGTCCAGAAGTCCTCGGGGGCTGCCCAGGACTTGAGAGGAGGCTCTGGTTAGGGGACACGGACGGCGCCCACCAGGTTCCCAGCTCTACACAGCAAGCTGTGAAGTGGGTCCCCTGGACAGTGTCCCACCTTCCTGGAGGACTGGCTTGAAGAGGAAAAAGAAGAGACAGCCATGCTGTTAGATGTCCACTGCACACATGCATGCCACAATGGAACAGAGAGGGTCAGCTCAGCCTAAGTATGTAAATCCAGGCCTGAGCCTCCTCCTGGCCAGACAGCCACTTCCCATAGAGCTGCCTGGGTCCAATCCTGGGTGGGAATGCCCTGCACTCTGCTGAAGTGGTTGTGTGGCTCAGTCACATCTGCCAGTCTCAGGAGCCTGTACCATCAGATCTAACTCTCCAACACACACTCTCTCTCTCCCTCCAGGGTAACCATCTCCTGCCTTCCCCTCCCATTCATGTCTCCACCAACCCTCAACCAGCCGGGAGTCTCATTCTGTGATTCAGAGAAACCTGAAGAAGCTACCAGGAAAAAGCTTTCCATCGGCCCCAGTGCCCTGGCCTGCTCGCATGGACGGACGGGTGGCCTCTCCATCTCCAGGAGGCAGCCGTGCCACTCTGCCTGAGTTTGAACCCCAGCCTCCCACTTCCTGGAGTTCACCGCTGCTCCTCTCTTCTCACCCCTCCCATCAACAGACTCACTGCTTAGGAAACCCTTGTCCTCTCTCCCTGTACCAGCGGCTCTCAGCCCTCCCAATGCTATGACCCTTTAACACACTTCCTCATGTTGTGACCCCCCAGCCATAAAATTATTTTCATTGCTATCCATAACTGCAATTTTGTTACTGCTATGAATGGTAATGTAAATATTTCTGGAGCTAGAGGTCTAGGAAGGGGGTCGAGACCCACAGGTTGAGAACCAGTACTCTGAAGAGAGAGGTTTGTGTGCTTGTTTCTGATTCTCTTACCTTTGCAGCAGACAGGGATCATGGCTGACTCTCCACTGAACTTTCATTCCAAGGTCGGAGAGGCTCTTGAGACTCTAGGTCCAGAGTCTGGGGAGGGGGAATCTCCATGCACTGGCCACTGGCCACCCCTCTCTGGCCCCTCTCTGGCTACTGCTCTCAGGCTACCCTTCTCCCCCTTCTCTGGGTCCCTCTCACTTGATCTTTAACCTCCTGGGCCCTGCTGCTGGCTCTCCTCTGTCCTGACTCCAGGCAATCCTATAGCTTGCTCCTTTCTCTTCTCTGGCCACCAATCTTGCCTTGCTAATCCCAGCTGATTGCCTTTCTCTGTGCCTGAAACACCCAGGTTTCAAGAACTCTCCCTGATCCTAGACTTGTTTGTCCGATGGTGGGCCCAACCTTTTGATTTTATTTTATTTTTTAACTGAGCTACATAAAGGTCACCTGGAAATGAAAGTTTCCAAATGTGAATGCTGCCTATCTACCTCATTTTCCTCTTGTACTAGCTAATTGTGGTGCCTTCGATCCCCACTTTTTCTTACAACATACTGAAGGATTTTACAATTCATCAGAAAATCCTGGGACTGGGGAGATAGCTCAGACAATAAAATGTTTGCCTGGTGAGTATGGAGACCTGAGTTCGATTCCAGGATTCTTCATAACTACAGTCACACAGGCAGGGAGGTGAGTGGATCCCCTGGAGCTCACTGGCCAGCCACACCCAGCCTGTGTGATGAACTTAGGCCAGTGAGAGACCCTGTCCAAAAAGACAAGGGGGGGGTTGTCTGAGGAGGGCCTCCTGAGGTTCTCTTCTGCCCCTAACTTCTGAAAGACACATCCAAGGGTCTGGCTGCCCTCCCTGCTGTCACCGTGATCTGTCCCACTGCGCTGGACACACCTTGTCACCTTGCCCTTACCCCTCAGTTAATTATCCTTACCACCTTCTCACAGGAACCCGAGAAGAAGCCAGGCTCCCAGCATAGCCTCCATGACCTGGTCTCTTCTGTCTCTTTCGTTCCCACTAGTCGCTCCTTCCCTTCCAGCCACGCGGACGCCAGGCACTGTCACCTCAGATCTTTGCTCCTGTTACCTGCTTCAGTGTTGACTTGAATGCCAGGTCCCTCTTCCTCCCGAGTGGCAGGTGCACACCATCTCCTTTCCTCTCCTACAAGGCACAGATGTGTCCACTGTGCCAGCACTACAATAACACCAGACACCAAGGAGTCCCTGAGAGTAAACTCCCAAGAATTCAGAAAGGACGGATGCTGTGAGCAGGTGAGCCAACAACTCTTGCCACCCTGGGTGGGCTGCCCAGAAAGGGCAGCAGGAAGAGAGAACCCGGTTGTCTGCATGAGCAGCGAGTGCTCTGGAGCCCCGAGACATCCCTGTAGCCCCCAAATGTGTCTTTTATCCAAGTATGATGTTGAAGAATACACTGTCTTTTAAGATGAAAATCTCCTTCACTATATATCACCGCTGACCTTGTTGGCTGTTAGACTCTCACAGTAACACAAGGTTCCCCAAGTTCTGATTTCTTTCCCTTGAAAGCCTGGATTTTATCACTGACAATAAGTGTTATCGATTTGCCTGGAAATATGGCTGATACACTTCCCTCATTTTTAAGTAAATGTCTGCAGACACCCAAGTCTTCATAGCTGTAATTCAATTGTCAGTATTTCTTTTAAGTGGTAATGATGTTCTGTGAAAAGGGTGGCCACAGGTCACACTTTAAACAACTGCGTGGATGCCTGTCCTGAATACAGTTGTCAAAGTATATCCTCTGTGACAAAATGCTGTGTGACACTTCCCATGCTGTCACTCAGAATACACCAAAGATCCCTGGGGCTGTAGGTATCTCAGTGATAGAGCAAGGGTTAGTGCAAGGCTCCAGGTCCTCTGTGGCAACATACAGAGGTCCCTACCTGTGTGTGTGTGTGTGTGTGTGTGTGTGTGTAGTAATGCATGTGTGTGCATGAGTGTGTGCGTTTGTGCACATGTGTATGTGTGAGTGTGTGCATGTGTGAGTGTGTGCACGTTTGTGTGCAAGTGCGTGTGCATGTGTAGATAGATAGACAGATATGATATGTATTAAAGACAGGTATTGAAAGGACAATGGAATAAAGAGAAAATGGAAGGAGAAGTTGTGAATCACTCAGTGAGTTCTTGCATAGTTAGAAACAACCCAGTGACAGAGTGGCATTGGCAAGTGATATTTTCTTTTCTTGTTTTTTTTTTTTTGTTGTTGTTATTTTTGTTTGCTTGCTTATTTTTGCCAGAGGATCTCACTATGTAGCCCAAGCCAGACTCAAACCTCCAATCCCCTGTTTCAGTCATTCTCCTGAATTTGGAAATTATAGGCTTGCACCACCATCTCTTTCTTTGAATGACGCTTTCATACTATTAAGAAAATTTGAAAGCTGGTTATATGGCTCAGCAGGTAAAGGTGCCTGCCACCAAGACAGTCTACTTAAGTTTGAACCCTGAAAGCTAAGTGGTGGAGGGAGAGAACTTATTCCTTTAATCTCCACACAAGTGCAGTGGCATGAACAAATATATATACAAATAAAAATAAGAAAAAAACGTTTCTAAAGAGCTGGAGCCAGGCTGGAGGGACGTCTCAGTGGTTAAGAGCACTGATTGCTGTTCCAGAGGTCCTGAGTTCACTCACACACACTCACACATAAACATTCGCACCTACACACATGCACACACACACACAAATACACACTCACTCATACACATTCACACATACACACGCACACACATATATCCCCACCCCTGTGTGCTGCCACAGAAGAAACTGGAGCCTTGCACACACTAACCCCTTGCTCTACCACTGAGTTACCCAGCAATTGCATGGTGGCTCACAACCATCTGTAACCAGATCTGGTGCCCTCTTCTGGTGTGCTGAAGGCAGCACAGTGTACTCATGTACATAAAATAAATAAATAATTATTTATAAAGAAGAAAGAGCTTGAACCGTCTTGTGGATGGTTCTGCAGGGTCTTGAGCACTGGGCATGGTTTACACACTTTGCAAGGCCACCACACCCAGGCAGAGCACACACACATTGTGCTACATTGTCACCAATCATTGTGTCTCCATCTTGCCAAGTCGAAGCTCTGCACCAACTAGACACTGGCCTCCCGTGCTGCTCCCTGAGCTCTGAGGACTATGGTTCCTCTTGCCTGCTCCTCTCTTCCCTGGGTGCCTAATGTACAGAATCATCTGCCGTCTGTCCATCTGTGTCTGGCTTTCACTCAGCCTGACGTGTCCAAGGCTCATCCAGGTCACATCATTATGTTAAAATCCCCTTGTCCTTAGTGATGAAGACTGTTCCCCCTTTCCTTACCTGTTTGTCTGGTTCGCTCCCACCCTCTGCCTTGGGAAACAGTGCTACGAACACCTGTGTGCAAATAGTCGTTAACAGCTCTGCTTCTGTGGTTGTTGCTGCACTCACAGTGGCTTGCTGGATTTTCTTATGTTTATTATTTCCTGCATGTCTGTGGGCACATTATGTGCTATTGTATACGTGTCGGTCAGAGGATGACTAGCTGGAGGCAACTCTCTCCTTCCACCATACGGGTCCTGGGAATTGAACTCAGGCTGTCAAACTTGGTAGCAAGCACCTTTATCTGTCTCATTAGCTCTCACAATGTTTTTTTATTTGGAAGAATATAGCTATCTTTCCTAAAGCATGCTATTTTAATGCTTGATTTGAAATTACAGAAAATTTAAATTTGCCCATTTTTATTTATTGTAATGGAAGTGTAGATATATGTGTATATGCATGTAAATATATAAAAATCCAAAAATCGTGGTTTATTGGGGTTCTCAAAAGTTTTAGTTGTTACAGTTTGAGAACCAGTTAGCTTATATTGCAGTAGCCAGTGTCAGGCAGCAGGGGGAGGCAGAGGTAGCCCAATGCAGGCACCTGCTTTCATCAGAAAATGTGCACACGTCTGCAGATTGTGACCTATGCCCTACACTAAGGGCACTGAAGTAGATCTGACAAGGAGTCCATGGTCCAGGGGCTAACAACACTGCAACTAAGAGTGACAGGGACAAAGTAACACCAGTTCCAATGAGCAGGCAAGGGTGCAGGTGAAGGACCCAGTCAGTACGGAGTCAGAGTTCCCAGTCTTGAGCCAGGCAAGATTACAATAAGAGAGGAACTGATCTTTTTTTTTTAACCTTACCAGGTAGTATGATCAGGAATCCAGGAGAAGAGAGGGCCAGGTATGTGTCATTAGCCTGACACAGACTTACCCTACCCTGTTTCAAGTCAAAGGCGGCACGTAGAGCTTCTTCATCTGTCCTTGTGCCGTCTGTGGTCCTCCATTCTTAAATGATCTCCTCCCCAGCCGAAGGCACTGCATCTTCCTAGAGCCAAATTAGCCTCCTGTCCTCTGTTGCACCATCCTCCTTCTGTCCTCCTCTGACTCCACCCTAACCTGTGGTCCTTTGTCAGCTGACCCATCACTAACAATGTTCCTGCTTGCTCCTCCCTCTTTGCTCACATCTGTTCTGTCCCATCATCCGTGGCCCCAGAGATCCACAGAATGTCTCAGCCCTGGACCTTCCTGTCTTAGTTACACTTCTTTTGCTTTGAAGAGACACCATGACCGAGGGAATTTCTGAAAGAAAGCATTTCATTGAGAATTTGCTTACAGTTTCTGAGGGTGAGTCCACAACATCATGGTAGGAAGCATTAGACCAGGCAGTGACACTGGAGCAGTAGCTGAGAGCTTACATCTCATCCACAAGCTGCAAACAGAGTGTGTGTTAGACTGGATCTGGTGTGAGCATTTGAAACCTCAAAGCCCTTCTCCAGTGACACATCTCCAACAAGCCCACACCTCCTAATCCTTCTCAAACACTCCCACCAACTTCAGCCCAAGCATTCAAATATATGAGCCTATGGGGCCCATTCTCATTCAAACCCCCACACTAACCTTCCAGCAGGCCATGCTTGTTCACCTCTACTTTGATCTCAGAGAAGTTGAGGCTGACAACAGGGCTCAGACACTTAGAAGGACCTAGTGTCCCAGACCATTTACACCTCCCCCTGACCCCACTTGGGGCCCTAAAGTTTTCTTGGTGTATGACCCCAGCTTCTACAGTCCTGCTTTATACAGATTGTAGCTTCAGGGCCACAAGGGACATATTTGGTGAGGGAGGTGGAGGGCCAGCAGACTGGAGCCCTCAGAGGCCCTGTGATCCATGTAGGTGAAGAAACAAGGACTGTCTGTCCAAGTGAAGCTTCCTCAGGATGAAGCCCACACTCAACCCTGCCCCACCAAAGCCCACCAGGTCCTCCATCGGCATTCCGTCTATCAGGCGCCCATATGGGGCCCACCATGTATTGACATAAGAAAAACTCACTTGATCCCTTGAGATATCCTGAGTTAAGTTCCCACCTTCCAGATGAGGAAACGGAAGCACAGAGAGATCACAGAGCTAACACAGGCAGAGTCCTGGTTCCCGATTGGGCCATGTGTCTCCAGAGTCAGTCTCTAACTGCTCCGTGAGGCAGCCTTAGTTTCTCCATTTTGCCCCAGTCTTGTTGTACAAATGGATCGACATTTTTATCCATCACTCAACAGTTCCCTGTTCATGTCTTTGACCAGAATCCCCTGATTATCTTACTTCTGCATATCATTAGAGATTGCATGTTGCTCTTTTTTTTTGTTTTTTGTTTTTGTTGTTGTTGTTGCTTTTTTGAGACAGGGCTGTTCTGTGTAGCCCTGGCTGTCCTGGAACTCACTCTGTAGACCAGGCTGGCCTCAAACTCAGAAATCCGCCTGCCTCTGCCTCCCAAGTGCTGGGTTTAAAGGCATGCACCACCACTGCCCGGTTGCATGTTGCTCTTTTAATTGCTGTGACTAAAAGCATCTTAAGGAAGGAAGGAAAGGTTTATTTTGGTTCGCAGCATGAGGCTCAGTTCCTCATGGCCAGGAAGTCAAGGCAGCAGTATCGTGAGCCAGTGGGTCACACTGCAGTAACAGTCGGACCGAGACTGATGAATGATGGCGCTCTGTTTGCTTCCTCCACTTTATTCATACTGACACGCCAGCCTCAGGATGGCACTGCTCATACTGACACCCCAGCCTCGGGATGGCACTGCCTATACTTAGGGTGGGACTTCTCACTTTAATAAATCCAAGGCAGGGCTGAAGAGATAGCTCAGTGGTTAAGAGCACCAACTATTCTTCCAGAGGTCCTGAGTTCAATTCCCAGCAACCACATGGTGGCTCACAACCATCTGTAATGGGATCCGATGCCCTCTTCTGGTGTGTCTGAAGACAGCTACAGTGTACTCACATAAATAAAAATAAATCTTTCAAAAAATAAATCCAACGTCAAAGCTCCCTCTCAGACATGCCCAGAGGCTTGGTCCCTGGGTGATTCTAAATCTGGTCATGTTGACAATATTAACCAGTACAGGTATCCAGGGCTCCTGTGCTCTCTCCATGGCAATGCTGTTGTTGCACCAGCCAGCTAAATGAGAAGCCTCTGTGCTCACAGAGAACTTGACATACCAATGCATGCAGAGAGTCTTGGACCAAGGTTCTGCCTAGAGGGTGTCACTGTCCCAGCCTGGGTGTCCAATATGTGGCATATGACTTGGTCTAGTGCAGGGCACACGGGGAAGTAGAATGAGAGAATGAAACACAGTATCTCAGGGCGGGGTCAGGGGGCGTGTCCCATCCCTTTTCCTTAGACGCTCATAACTGGGTTGGGAAACTGACTCCCACCACCCCTAATTCATGGGCATAAGTTACAAGAGAGGGGCAAGAGCTTCCATTGCAGTAGAGCCCAGAGTAAACATGGCGCTGCCCACTGAGAGACCTGGAGAGGCTTCTTGGAGAAGCCAGCCAGTATAGTAAGTCTTGAGGGATGGGGCATTTCCCTGCTGGAAAGTGATACATACATGTGCTGGTGGAGACAGAGACCAGGGTAGAAAAGCATCAAGAATCTGCAGGCTGAGCTCAGCTGAGCCCACCAACCCCGTTAGACATGAGGACAGGATCACCACTACCTGTTGATTCTCAATAACCCTCCCTGCCCGCCCCACCCCACCATCACCCTCCCTGCCCGCCCCCCGACCCCCACCATCACCGAGCACGGTCCCTCCCCATCACACACAGAGTATGAAGTCATCCAGCGAAGAAGCTTTATACACAGAGGTGGCCTATTTAGAGAAGGAATGCAAAGTGACTGATAACTGTCAGCCTGCAAGCGAGTGTCCATCTGGGATGAGAACACCAAGTGCCCGCTGCACAGACACTACAGAGTTTCTGCAGATCGCTCTGGCGAGATGCACAAGGCTCTCAGGAGCAGTGGGGTGCACAGAAGGCTACTGTTTCCTGTCAGCCTCCAGGCATGGCTCTAAAGCCAATCCATGCACTGACATCCTCCCAGACAAAGCCACTACCACTACTGTCACTCTGTGGCCTCCCTCGCCACAAAAGGCCAGATTGCCCCAGATCAGAAGACTCCTTCTCCTCCATAGGGGCAGCCAGAGGGCAAACGTGGGTGTTTTAAGACCTGAGGGCTGTTCACCACTTGCTGACCTTAAGTGGGCCTCAGGAGTCACTGAGGAAGCTGTGTTCTGAAAAGCTTTTTTCTTCTTGACATTCTGTCCATCTGACCCCCTGAGGAGGTTGTCCCAACAGCCGGGCAGCTCCACTCTGAGAGCCTCATTCTCTCATCTCCTAATGCTGAGGTCTCTCAGGGGCCATGGTGGGTGGGAACATACATCCACAGAGGAGCTCCCAGCCATGAGGAGGAAATGAGGCATGGACATTCCTAAAGAATCTTTCATGCAAGTGAACCAGAATAATGGCTGCCTGGGAGTTCAGGATGGCATCTTAGAGAAGGTGACATTTGTAACTCAATTACTGTGTGCCAAGCAAGGCTCTAAGACACAGCAGTCAAGAAAGTTAGTGAGTACTGGGTCTCAAACTCTCACCTCAGTCCTGCAGGGAAGCAGGAATAAACTCTAGGTGAGATACAGGACAGCCCAGGTGGACCACAAGGGCAGACACTCAGAGGAACTGTGCATAGACAAGAGGTGTGATGGAGAGGCGGAGAGAAGAGGTAAAAAGAGGAGGGGCTACAAAGCAGGCTAAGAGTCCAAGGCTCCACGGTGCTGACAGCTCAAAGCTGAAGAAGATTCTTGGCAAAGGGGAAGGTATCACGGATCTCAGCACCATTACTAACGGGTGTCTTCAGCCCTCAGGCCCTTGTCACTCATCTCCTAGGCTCTGTGTTTTAAGGACACTTGTTTTCCGACAGAACTCCATCCCACTGACAGTACATTGGAAACTTCTCACAGCCCTCTGCCAACGGAATCCAAACTCTAAGCTCCTCTTGGCTTGACCTTCATCATCACCTGGCTGGGCTGTGGGCTCCGGAGGATCTTAAGAGATCTTTGGTCCTTTGGATAAGTCTGAACTCCCTACTACCTGCCTTGCTGGAATCTACCACTTTGACTTTTGCTCTATTGCTACCAGGATTTCTCAGGAGCACTGTCCATTCTTATTAACCTTGCTAACTATTTTTGACCTCAGTTTGCCTGTCACCTTCTCAGGGAAGCCTCTGCTAAACAATATGAAGCAGAGATCCCTGGAGGTGTCCTTTGCATGCACTGTCCTTTCTGTTAGGAATCTTCTAAGCCCACTGTCCACGTGGTTCCTCTTGCCTGTCAAGCTGCAGCATCTTGGGTTTCTTTAAGGTGGCTCTATTATGTCTTGTGAGACAGGCTCAGGCTGGTTTTGATTCACTGTGTAGTCAAAGATGACCTTGGACCGATTGAACATCACCATAGGAAGCTAAAGTCTTCCAAGACCAGTCTAGCCCAGAAATGTCAGAGTTGGTTGGTAGAATCCTCTACCTGCAACGGCAATCTGGAAAACACCACGTGGCCCCTACAATCTTGGTCCACAGCAATGACAAGGGGATTCCATGCAGAAGATTGATTTGAGGTTTACAGATGGGCTGCCTCATTCTAGGGCTCCCCAAGCCAATTATTGACATAAGCCCCGCCCACACGCACTCACAACATTCATCCATATATCTGTGAATATATGTTCACGCCTGTTCAGTGCCCCGCACAGGACGCTGGGACCTCAAAGACAGGGCGGGGTGGGGAAGAAGGTGCACAGCCAACAGAAGTCACGATTCTAGGTGCGTTGTCCTCACGCACCTCCGCTCTTATTTTTGAAACTGGTAACGACGTTCCTCCTCGAGCCGCCGAACGCTGGGAAAGGGGAAGTGTGGGAAACAGATCTGCTTTTTATTTTTACAAACTTCTTTTGCACCGCTTCCTAAAATCTGAACCTTTCACGGCTCTCAAATGCTGCGCTGTGCAAGGAGCCCTAGTAACTTGAGAGGAGCAAAAGGCTGGCAGTAACACGCTACGCCCCAGGTTCCGCCATCTAGGGACATCCCAGCACCATCCTCGCCTCCTCTATGCTTCGCCCTCGCCCACTGCTGGCCTCGTGCTCCGTCACGGTTACCCCAGGCCCCCGCGCCTCTCCCACCATCCCGGTCCCCAGGAGGATGGCTTCCTGGCTAAGCGCAGCTTTCATTGTCCTCCAGCCGCACCAGACCACGCTCCCCAGAGTTCCTCCCCCTTTCCACTATCCCATTGGCTCTTCCTGTCCAAGCGCGCGGGGACCCGCCTATCAGTGTCCTATATGCCCCGCCTTTGCTAGGAGCCCGGCCAGGGGCGGGGGTTCTGTTGGCCCCACCCTTTGGGGGCGGGGCCAGGCTCGCAAGCGCTCGGGAGCTGCCTCGGCAGGGCTCGGCTCGGCTCGGCTCGGTTTGCAGCTCGGGTGGGGGTGGGTGGCTAGGGTGACAGCGGCGGTAGCAGAGGCTGCGGCGCGGGGCTGAGCAAGCGGCGAGCGCGGAGCCGGTAGGAGGAGGAAGTGAAGCGGCGGCCCGGAGCTCTGGAGTCCGCTGCCGGGGCAGGTCCGCCCAGATTTGCAGAGTGAGCCGCGTCCGGACCTGGGCAGACTTCTTCGCCTTGCTCCGGCCGCTGGCGCTCTGCCTGCCCTGCCCTGCCCTGCCCTGCCCTGCTGGTCCGAGCCCCGCATTCCGCGCCTGGACTTTCCCAGCCCGGTGGTCCGGAGTTGCTGGGACGTTCGAGCGCCGGCCTTGATCCGGAGCTTCGAGACGGGACGTTCTCGGCCCCATCACACTGACCCATCTCTGCTGGAGTGTCCTCCACCCCCGGGTCAGCGCAAGGTGGCCCCGGCTCTGGGACTTGCGTGTAGAGGAGCCGGGACGCCCACCGGCCTCCAGCTCCCGGAGAACCAAATCTTCAGCTGCCTTGGACCGAACTGCTCTAGACTTGAAACTGTACTGGCACCGCCCGGGTCCAGCGTACCGTGAGGGGTCCCATGCTGGCAGGACAGTCGGACTGAACCCCTGGGCTGGTGCTGCAAATCGAAGCTGCCACCTTTCTCCGCCCTAGGCTAAGAATTTGTGGGTGCTTGACCTAAAGGGAACACGGGCTTTTCCTGCCACAGTCTCCAGCGAGCCGAGGTTCCAGGTGAGAGCCCCGGATGCGCGGCGGGAGCAGTCCCGGGAGCCTAGAGACAGGGCCCGGGTCAGCGGAGGGCGTGGAGGGGACACGGGAGAGTCTACTGTTTAGGAGAGGGCGCGCGAAAGATAGTAGAAAGGAGCCTGCACTTATTGAGTGCCCATTGTGTGCAGGTCCGAGCCCCGCCCTTGCACAAATCGTTTCTTATCCAAAGCTCAGAGCTACCCCTGAGATAAAAGCTATTGTGTATTGTTATGGGCGCCGACAGTTGGGGAAACTGAGGTGTGGCAGGGTTGAGAGGTCCTCTGCCCTCCATGTTGAGGATTAGCCCCGGGAGAAGGGAAAAGAGAAAGAGCAAAGAGGGAGGGGAGGAGAAAAGAAGTGGATAGCTTGCAAGTGAGAGATGAACGGGGGGGGGGGGGAGCATCGAAATTCAAGCCCTGGTCCTGAAGCTTACCAGCCATTCTTGGATCATGGACATGCCATCTCCCCGGAAAGTGAACATGCCTTGAGGGCAGAGCTTCCCTGTTCCAAAAGATCTCTTCCTGGGGTCCAGGCTGGAGGGACAACCTGCTTCCCATATTAGTGGGAACTATAGTTACTAAAGTACTCTTTATCTGTTAAGGGACTCACCATATTGGTCCCCAAGCCACAGCCGTGTGGAAGCTGGAGCTGCGGTCTCTCAGAACTCAGCCACCTTCCCGTGACATTATTAATGGGGACACACCGACGACTTATGGGGAGCAAAGTGGCCCTAAAGCCAGTGAGTGGTCAGAGAGAAGTAGACCTGAAAACGATCTCCAAATATCCATCAAGGGGTCCTCTCCCAGCTCTCGCCTTTTTGCGTCTGTGGCTAGGGTTTCCCCACCCACTGTGTGCGGTTGAGGTGAGCGTGTGTGAGGCTGCATCGAGCATGTGTGGTTGGAGTTGGGGCTCAGAGAAGCCTGACTTCAGTCTCTCTGTGCAAAATGGCCCAGGGGAGAACTTCTCTCCTTAAAGTTAAGGGCTGCCAGGTCTGGGGACACAGTCCAGGTGTCTTGATTCCCAGGCAGAAATTCCTACTGTTGCCTCTGGATCTCTGTAGGAGAGGTGTGTTGTGAAAGAGAATTTGGCACCGACTCTGTGGGCTCTTGTTCTGGGTGAGGATGGGGAGGTGTGCGGCCTTGGTCTGGGCACTATGGCCTTGGCTGGGACTAGTTAACCTTTGTCGGGCCGGACTCCCTGGAGTCTAGGGAAATTACCTTGGAAAGCCCCTGGGAGATAGAACAGGGTCTTAAAGACTAGAAGCCTGTTCTTGGGTTGGAGGGGTTCCGGCAGCCTAGAAGGTGTCTGAGGGGCTTGGGATTCCCCCTCCCCCACCTCTGCCTGAGGATTCAAATACTTATAATAACCCTTGCATCTAAACAGAGCTCCCGTTTGATGAACTAATTCCACACCTGTGATCTCATTTCACCGTGTGCTGGAAATTGCTGGGAACCTCTGGTGAGGCACAGCAGGAGGCCAGGAAACCTCCTTCTGAAGTCTTACCTGTGAGATGGGGTCAGAGCATCGTGCTACCTGCTCGGAAAGAGAGGGTCCCACAGGCAAACTGTTGAGTGCTAAGGAGCTGTGGGGCTTGCCCAATATGGGCTTGCTATTTAAGGCTATCTTGTGTGGGAAGCTGAGGCTCAGAGAGGTGAAATCTTTGACTCAGGCCTGGTGAGTTGGCTTCAGGGACTATTTGAGTGTCAACTGTGAAGTGTCGTAGAAGTTATGCAGATGGGCTAAGCGGCAGACTGTAGCCTGAGTGGCCAGTGGCCAGTGTCGTGATGAAGAAGTTACTCTGCCTCCTGATCACGGGCAGCCATGTTACCCTCTGAGCCCTCGGCTTTTCTAAGAGCGGATCAGCTCTCCCACCAAGATTAACTGAGCTACAGATACACAGTGTCTGGCCACCATCCATTTCCTTCCCTGTGGAGAAAGGAAACTGGAGTTTTGACCAGGAAGTCTGGGAAATCCTCAAATTTGTTTGAGGTTAGAACACACACAGGTGGCAGTCAAAGGCTGA
Source organism: Grammomys surdaster (assembly GCF_004785775.1). NCBI lineage: Eukaryota > Metazoa > Chordata > Mammalia > Rodentia > Muridae > Grammomys > Grammomys surdaster. Next base: position 2,163,875 of record NW_021604648.1, on the reverse strand, counting down.
GAAACTTCAACAACATGTCCATGTTCCTGGGCAGGTCAGACTTCCTGAGCTTCCTCCCATAGTTACAAAGCCTTCTATAATCTACTTGGAGATACTGAGGAGGGCCCCTGAATTCTAACAGTCCTCACACCCACTGTGGCTTCCTGTGGGGCAGGAGCTGGTGTCCATTCCCTTTGGCCCATTGTCTGGCCTCCCTAAGCACAGGGTACAGTGAATAATTTATCATTCCCCTCACTGGGAGGCAGGCTAGGGAAATAGCTGCACTTCTCTGTGCTTCCGCCCCACCAGAGGAGGCCAGGAGCTCCTGTTTGTTCGTTCCTCAGTCTCTCTCTCTCTCTCTCTCTCTCTCTCTCTCTCTCTCTCTCTCT
>NW_021604648.1:2142132-2163407 GCF_004785775.1 Grammomys surdaster | reverse complement strand
TCTGTCTCTCTCTGTCTCTCTCTGTCTCTCTCTGTCTCTGTGTGTGTAACAGGACCTATTATCCTCCTAGCTCTCTACTGTTTTGGGGGGGGGGGGGAGCAGGAGTACCTACAGACAACCAAAGTAGCCAGATTAGCTGAGCTAGGATCAAGCTGCAAGTCACTGATTCCAGAAGAGTTGGAGAAGGGCACTGCGGGTGGGGGTGGTCTGGGAGGTCTTCAGGGAATCTTGCTTGTACCACTTGCTCACAGTAAGACTGGAGGCCAAGACACCTGACCATACCTGGCCACTATTATGTTAAATTCTGTTAAATTAGCATACTGAGGCTCACTTCTCAAGTTCATTATGGGTGACCATAGGGTCGCATAAGCAAAATGTCGGGCAGCCAGGTAGTCAGTAAAAGACTGCTTCAGTGTGAACGCACAGGGGTGTCAGTGTCTGTTGGGGAATGAAATGGTGTGGTAGGTGGAGCGGGGAGGAGAATTCTGGAACAGTAATACCGGAGTGGTAATTCATATTCAGAGAGGGCTGAGCAATCGGGTGGGAGAGAAATGGAGGCTCTGTTTAGAACCTCTCTGTGTCAGTGAGACCAGACCATGCCTTGAGTGTGGCCTTGGCAGCCATAGTCAGCCACTAATGGGGCTTCAGGTTCCTTGTTCATCACTGTCTCCTTAACATACCACATGTGGACACCCACCTACCCTTTTGCTTGTGGGACAGTCCGGGTCACATCCCTGCCCCCTTTCTCCTCACTTTATCTGCTTTGGCCCAGTTGGGTCATCAATCCCAGCTCTCAAATGTTCCTGGACTGCCCACTCCTCTGGGGTGCCATCTGTGAATGTTTAACACTTCACAGTGAACATCTACTGATAAAAGTCATAATATTTTACAGTTTAGGAGATGCCCGTACATTTACCTCTATTGTCATGGAGATGTTAGTAATAGCTGTTGCCCTTACTACTTAGGATAGGCTGCACAGTGTGCCAAGTACTTAGACACTGTCCGGCATAGTAACTCTACAAAACGGCTGGCTTTGCTGGGAAACTGGAGCACAGGGAGGTGCTCTGTCTTGCCCATATTCTTACAGCTAAACATCAGGGAACAGAGAGTCAGACCTGCATCTGTTTGAATTGTGAATCTGTGCTTCTCTCTGTCACTGAACAGACACTTAGCCAGCTTTTAGGAGATGTGTTATTCCTCAACTCCACCCTGTACTTCGAAAGCATTCCTTGCGAGTGACAAGCCTAGCCTCAAGTCTTCTTCCTTAGGCCAGGGTATGGCTGTGCTGGACCGAGTACAGAGCCCAGGAAGGAACCCTGGCCCTGGGCTTTGTGCTGGCTGGCAGGTATATTGCTTGCAGTGAGTCAGCCCCTCTGTGTCTTGTTAGTGTCCCAGCATCCCATGTCTCAGGTCTTCTGCAGTGTCCTTCATGACCCTGGCAAGAAGAAGAGACCACACCATGGGGCTGAAGGATGCGGTGGGACAGCAGCTGTGATTTTGGCCTAGCTGATATCTGGTCCAGGAGCACTGTGGTCACTTGAAGGAGGGTGGTGGCCTAGAGTGCAGGCAGCATGGTCATTAGCTGTGATTGAGAGCTGGTGAGGCTGGGCCAGGTTGGCAGGACTAGAGGCCAGCTGGCTCGGCCACTGTGGGGTCATTGGCAGGGCAGCTAGCTTCTCCTTGCTTTGCTGCTTGTATGGCGCCAGGGCTTTGTGGGCCATGGCTTGCCTACTGTTCTGTTGTGGTTAGGGGAGGATTGGTAGAATTCTTCTAAGCCTGGAGATGCTTCTTCCCAGAAGCCCTTGGGACTCCTCTCAAGCAGGTAGAGCCCCACCCTCCTCTGTTGCTAGCCCATGGCCCCTGTTTACTGACTAGCCTAGGGAGAGGATAGATCTGTCTGCTTGCTGGCCAACCTGAAGAACCCCTCCCCTGAATGCCTATCATTGTGCTTGGCAGAAGGAAGCTCTCCTAGGACAAAGAGACAAGTGGCCCCTTGCACAAGTCTTTCCACTCTGGCGCCTATTTTCTTATCTATAAGATGAGCTGATAATAGCAATGTGTGAGGCTTAGTGAGACATAGAGTGGGCACCCGCTGAGGGCTGGCACACAGGCTGGCACTCTCAGTGAACCCTCTTGCCTTTCCCTCTTTGGCCTTACGAACGAATGGCTCTGTGAGAAACTAACTGAAGAGCCCAGTGACTGGAGCTAGGGCATAACAGGGCGGACTTCCTGGAGGAAGCTCTTAGGTGAACTCAGATGGGAGATGCTGCCCCCAGCCCCTGCCCAGGGAGCAGCCATGTGTAAGCATGAGCAGAGTTTTTGGCTTGGGAGGGATCTTGAGCTGGGATTGGGGTAGGCCTGAGAAGTCTGGGACCTAGGTGTCTCCTCTCAAACACCACAGCAGCAGTGACCCAATTGGGACAAGCTGTTGGGATCTGACCAATAGATGCAGAATAAGCACGGATCAGTTGTTTGTTTGTTTTTACGGGGAGGTAGCATTGCCACACTCTTCATCCACCGATAGCTGACGCCATTGGAGACCGTGGGCTGTGGAGGAAGCATACAGGTAAAACATGTGGGTGCCAAAGTTCCAAGCTGAAAGTGATTTCCTGAGGCTGGGCTGATCCCACCCATGTGGCTAGGGAAAGTCACCTCATCTGTAAAATGGGCTCATTACATCAGCTCCTTCCCAGGGCTCTTGTGAGAATCACATAGATCCTACATATAAGGTGCTCAAAAGGCCCAGAGCAGCCTGAGGAGTTGGGTCAGAGGCAGAGAACCTACTGAGTATGTATGAGGCCCTGGGCTCAGTCACTGGCACCATACATGTACACACAAAGCCCAGGCACGTAGTGAGCACTCTGAGTGGTAAACCATTGTTGTCCGTGTCACCAGCACTGAGCAGGTGACTGAGAGGGAACAGGTGCTCAAGGACGGTGTGTTGGAGTAGGTCCCAGGCAAAGGGCAGTTGCTCTGCGGTATGAATGAACAGCTTGGTAGGGAAAGGAGGACACAGAAGCAATGACAGTGCAGAATGTCACTAGGTAGGCCAGGGCTGAGCTGTCCAGAGATTAGGGAAGGCTTCTTAGAGGCAGAGCTTCTGAGCTGGGCTTCTGTCTTCCTTCCTAAGGGTAGCCAAGACCTTTAACCTCTGTAGGCTGTCCTCCCTCCCTTCACAACAGGAGTGCCAAAAGGCAAGTGAGGAGGAGATATAGGCCACTCACCCAAGAGGCCTAGCCTTTCCCAAGCTGGGGGCAGATTTGCTTGGAGCTGTTTTATCTTCTGGCTCACAGAGAAGCTAGTTGCAGTGAGGGTCCCTGGCTTTCCCCCTGTAGCTGTCCAGCTTGTGAATGAGTAGACTCTGAAAAAATGTCCTAGCTAGGCCTGGGGCGCATGACTCTAATCCCAGCACTCAGGAGGCAGAGTCAGGCAGATCCCTGTGAGCTCAAGACCAGTCTGATCTGCATAGAGTTCCAGGACAACCAGTGCTCTGTGGAGAGACTCTGTCTCAAAAAAACAAAAACAAAACATCAACAACAGAAGAAGAAGAAGGTAGAAGAAAAAATGTCCCTCCCCTAAAACATCTCATCTTCCCCAAGAGGCTCAAAGAAAGAGTTCTTTTTTACCTAAAAGGTCCTCCCTGCCTCCAAGAATCCTAAAGAAACTCACCCAGAGGCACCCTGAGGTCAGGGCACCCTTGTGTTCATCTTCATTTGGATTGGCTGTGAAGGTTAAGGACACTCTGCCCCCTTGAACATGGGATTAGAGTATTAAGTCCCTTCATTCCCTAAAGAAGTTCCAGAGATGGGTTTGGCTGCAGTAGCTCCTGACCTTCTGAGAAACGCTCTGCAGCTTGGGAAAGCCTCGGTTCATTGTCTTGAGGCAAAGACTGGACTCACTAATCAGAGCTTCAAGACGTTTCAGTATGGGGCATCAGAGGCCTGCCTGTGGCCTTTTCATGCTGCCTGGAGCATCCCACAGGCTGCTCATTTGAGGAGCAGCTCCTGACCACACTGTCTGGCCTGGGACTTCCCTGAGCACAGAAGTGACAGGAGGAAAGACTCTCAGTCTGACAGACTTTGCTCCCCTGGTATCTTTTTCCAGTCTTAGTTTCCTCATCTGAAGAATGGGGATAGAAATAATCTATGTCTAAGAGGAGGCCATGCATGGAATGTGCGTGCCTGACACGTCACGACACCAGTGTGCAGTGAAAGGTCACAGCAGCAGCAGAGCCTGGCTGGACTCAGTCCCAGGAGTCCCTGGCCCAGTCACCTGCTTGTGCCAGGTCTCTCGGTGTGGGGGCTGGGTTGGGAAGGGTGAGTCCCTAGGTTTGGGGTTGGTTCTTCCCATTCTTTTGTTTTAATTGTATTTATCTTATGTGTGTGGGTGTTTTGTCTGCTTGTATGTCTATGCATGACTAGTCCCTTCAGAGATCAGAAGATGTCAGGTCCCCTGGAGTTGTAGATGGCTGTGAGCTGCCATGAGGGGGGCTAGGAATCGAACCTGTGTCCTTTGGGAGAGCAGGCAGTGTTCTTAACAATTGAGCCATCTCTCCGGCACCCCACTGTCCCCCTTTTTTCCATAAGGGATAGTCATCACTCCATTTTCTTGGTTTTGTTTTAGTGGTCAAAGTGTCAGGCTTCCTGTAACAATGGAGCCTTGTCTGAGGCTGTTTGTTTTCCAAGCCGGACACCCTACTGCCCCACCCACCAGGCTCTGGTCCCACCTGGGAGAACTGGAGAACGTCAGAGGGGTGTTTTGTTTTCCAGTGAGAGAAGGGTGTGCAGGGGACATCAGAGACCTCTATCCAAGCCCTCACCAGCAGGTGACCTCACTGAAGTCAACCCCCTGTGTTGGTGGCAGAATCAATCACCACCAACACAGGGGGTTGACTTCAATCAATCTGTAGTGCAGAGAAGCCAGTGGGTTTAGAGACACCAAAACCTGCCCTTTTAGTCTCAGTTTTATCATTTACTGTGAGTTGAAAATGGGCAAGTAATTTTATCTTTGAGCAGGGTTTTTCTATGTGAATGAGACTGTTGGGAAGTCAAGCTCATATAGCGTAGTAGGCTGGGAGTCTCCATGCCAAAGCACCTCGACTGCTACATTCCTCTCAGAGACAGGGTTCTGGGGCCATCTCCTCTTCATCTTTGCCTCTCCCAGAAAGTTGGGATGAATGTGGATTGAAGTTTATGAAGACTCTAGTGGCAGGGGCTTAGAGGCCTCTGTATATCAGTTCAAAGCCAGTTCTATGGTTGACTTTGTTCAATATTCCCTAGAGCTGATAACTGCCACCTCTAGTCTCTGACCCTTATTCAGGCCTTGCTACCCTGGGCTCAGGAGCCCCCAGTCTCCTGAAGGCAAGTAAGGGAATATGGGCACTACAGGCTATGGTAGAGTCATCATTGGTGATGGAGGCTGTAGGAAGCATGTGAGGCTCCTTCTGAGCAGGGATTGGATGTCATGGTGTAGAAGGCTGACTCTGGATTGGGAGGAGCCTAGCTAAGGGACAGTACAGGAGATGTGGCTGGGCACCTGGAGTGGAAATGCTGGGATGGCCCTGTGAGATGGTGACGGCGTCTACGGAGTGTAGCCTGACAGACCTAGAACACAGAGCTCTTGTAGCCAGTCACTAGGGAGCACCTGCATCCTGCCCCTGCCCCTGCCCCTGCCCCTGCCCCTGCCCCTGCCCCTGCCCCTGCCCCTGCCCCTGCCCTGCCTCATTCACAGCTCACACTTGAGCATCGGTGACAGGAGTGATGTCTGGGGGGGGTGTTGTGGAGGGAGGTATGTGGGCTGCAGAGTCTGTCCCCACTCTAGTCCCACTTCTGACTCTCTGAGCAGAACCGAAAGACCTTGAGCGCATCAGGAAGCCAGGTTGAGCCTTAGCCGCATATCCGTGAGTCTGGTGTAGCAACCTTTACCATCCAGGCTGTCCGAAGGCAATGACATAATGGATAAGACAGCGTCTTATATTTCACAGGAAGTTCTACAGCCACCCTCACCCAGCTCCTTCTCTATGTCATCCTTAATGATTCTCCAGGAAGTTCTTTCTTGCATCTAACTGAAGTCCATTGTTCTGCAGCCGGACTCCTTCTCATCTTGTCTGGAGACTGTGCAGGGGTAGAGTGAGCCCATCCTCCATCCCAGTGTGTCCAACACTATGGCGAGGCAGGGAACTGAGCAGGCAGGCAAGGAGCAGGGCCGGCCAGTCTCCACCCTGGAGCCTGGGCTCCCAGCAGTTAATAGCAGAGCCAGGATGGAGGGCTTGTGTGTGAATCGTCCCACTCCAAAAGGTGTGGTTCTGGGGCAAAGGAGACAGCCTTGGGCTAAGCTAGAAACCTGCATGCTGGTGGCTGCCTGTCTTACCGTGAGGGCAGCTTGAGGCTACTTAGCAACCTCTTTCACCCACAGAGGGCCTAGAGGGTATCTGCATTAGGTCTTCCTAGTAAAGACATGCAGTTTAGCTTCATGGCCATTTTCTTATTGTCGGGCCCCAGACAACCTGAGCATAGAGTAGTTAAGGATTCCCTGGTGGCTGTGGGTGGTAGGATCTGAATAAATCATTATTCAGGCTGAGGCTCCAAGAGGGTGTCTTTGCATTTAAGGTCAGGTAGGGGTTCCTGATGGGATTCTGGGTGGGGTGATGTTTCCCTCGGCAGACTAGGCAATGGCTAGCATGGTGCTCTTGGGCCTGCCCAAGCTAACTTCTCACAGAGGCTCTGGAGTGCATGTGCATGTTCCCTTCGGGAGAACCGCACTATCTAGTCTCTTCAATCCCTGCAAGTGGGAAGCCAGAGAGAGGCTCAGAAAAGCTAGTAAAAGGATTGGCTAGAGACCCCACAATCTGTCAGGGAGGTTGGGAAGGGACCCTAGAGAGTCTCTCCCACCACTCAAACCAAGCTGGACCCCCCCTAGGTGATTGACAGGGGTAGAACACAGGATAGGCAGGTGGTTGTAGACCAAGTGGCTCCATCTAGGGACATTAGGCCGAACCCTGCTCTGTGGGCAATGGGGGAGTGTCTTCAGGACCCCATGAGTATGACTTACTCTCTCTGGGAGGCACCTAGCCAAGAAATGCAGGCATTCTAGACCAGGCCAGATCTGCAAGCCTAGGAACTTAAGCATTTTGCTGTCACAGGGAACTCAAGATTCCTTCCTGTTGCCTTGGACACACCAGTGTAGCCTTGCAAAGCACTAGAGTCTACATGTCTCTGATTTCCCTATAGTCTGTGAGGGACATTTGTGAGGGAGGCACCGAGGGAAGGTTCTGGAAGCCAACATGCCCAGGACTCCACCTTGACTTCCACCTCCTGGTGGAGATCAGATTCTTCGTCTGGGGAAGGGGCAATCTTTGCTCACACCCAGCTAGAGACCCTGTGCAGGCTGTGTGAGCCGAGAGAGGATGCTTGCCCTGTGCCTGGTTCAGGTTTTGTGGTTTTTACCGTCAGCCTCACTTTACAGACAAAAGGGCAGAGAGTCAAAGAAAGGTGAGCAATGCCCGTCCTCCAGGCTTCCAGTCTGTGGGGACTTGTTTATTTTTCCTACAAAACCTTGCTTTTACCCTCAAGTGAACTGCTGCCTCCTTTACTCAGAACCTTCTCTGCATGATGCTGTTGCTTGCTGTGGCCTCTTGTCTACAGTGCCAAATAGCACTTGCCTGGAACATAGTAGGTGCTTACAAAGTCTCACGTGCATGAGTGTGGCAAGTGGTGTATGTGCATGAAGATGTCTTCCAGAGTGAAGGCCCGAGCCATGCTCAAAGGCTTCCTCTGTTTGTTATACCTGTAAAAGCATTTGCATAGTTTCTCTTCGAGAAAGAGCATGGAACCTGGGATAGGGAGATGGTCCTGCTCAAGGTACAGGTGGTCATCGGGTAAGGATGGGCCTTCTGGAACTTGCCCGCCTTGCCAGGTGCCTGCTCTTATGGCCGTACCTGCTCAGCTCTATGTTCTGGCTCTAGCCTCCCCATCCCTTAATCCTGATGCCCACAAACCTACCTCCTGCATCCCAGCACCCCTTTCTTTCCCCGTGTGCTAGCACCCCTTTTTCACCCCCCCACCCCCGTGTGCTTGACTGGATGTCTTTACTAAGTGGCTGTTGTTATTTGCCTTCCGTCACTCATTCCTACCCAGCCAGCCTCTGGTGCCTCAGGCCTTGCTGAAGAGTCCATCCGTCCTGATGAGGATTTCTGCAGTGGCTATGCTTGGTCAGGACATGGCCACACCCTTCTGGCAGAAGACAGGGAAATCATGATGCACAGAGCGAATACTGGCACCCAACTTCTGCCTCTGCTTGTCTTACTACCCTGAATCTCCACAGCACTCTAGGGACGAATCTCGGCCCCACTTTACTAACACAGGATGCCTAGCCCAGCAGGCAAAGTCCCTGCCCCACAGCTAGCTCACATCTCTGCCCATCTTTGACCATCTCCTTCCTCTGTCCTACATTTGCAGAACTGTACAGTGTCACCTTCTTTTCTCTCTGTCACCAAGGACTGGTGGTAGAGGCTGAGGTTGAACACACACACGCACACGCACACGCACACGCACACGCACACGCACACGCACACGCACACGCACACGCACACGCACAGACAAACAAACACAGACACACAGACCACACACAGACTCATACACAGAGACACACAGAGAGAAAGAGACACACAGAGAGACATACACAGACACACACAGACCACATACAGACACATACATACACAGACACACAAAGAGACACACACACAGAGAGACACACAGACACACATACAAAGAGACCACACACAGACACACACATATACACATACAGAAACACACAGACACAGAGAAAACTCACTCCCCCCCCCCCCATCCTGCCAGGGACTTGAATTAATCACCACAGTGTTGTGCAGAGCCATAGTGCCACCAATACCATGTAACTCAGAACCTTTCTGGAGATTTTCCTGTGTTACGGTGTATGGTTAGCCCTTCCCAAACTTGTGAGCTTCTGTGGTGTGCTTTGTTCTTGAGTCTCATATAATCAGAGCTGGCCTTGAACTCCAGGTCGACCTGTGTCTACCTCCTAAGAGTGATTTCGGGTGTGCATTATCATGCCAGGCTCCCAAGCTTGTTTGGAGGCCTGGAACCTGCTACAAGATGCTTGGCAAATTGTCACCAGGCTACCTGGCACAAGAAGCCACAGAGGGAGGCTGGTTCTTGGCTCAGGACTGTGTGTGTTCTGTAGACTATCTTGGGAACACTGGTGCAAGACAAGGCTTGGCTACAATGGTAGAGCTTCAGGCTGCAGGACACATGGAAGGTAGAGATGTTTGGATTCTTTACCCACCAAACAGACCTGTCTCAGGCCGACTGTGGGCCAGGCACACAGCCAGCCCTGGTAAATGCCAAGACATGTCTGACTAAGAATCTTACATTTCATTTCCCAGCCCACTACGGGTTTTAAAAGAAAGACAAATACAAGCCTTAAAAGGAAGAAGCAAGTTTTTAATTGTTCCAGGTCGTGGTGGTGGGTGGGCGGGTGACAAATTTATTCTGTGCCGTGGATCTGTACCTAGGCCCTGTTTAGTGTCAGATCTCCTAGGAGCTATTGAGGACCAATTACCCTGGGCAGAGTTCACAGCTGCCGCAGGAAGTCTGAGGCGGCAAGTGGAGTAAGAGAGGCTCAGAAGAAGGAGGAGGACAGAGAGTGCAAGATGCTGCCTCCCGAGGCTCATCAGCCTGGGCTTGGCATCGAGGATGTGTAGTGAGGTGCCACAGAGGGGAGATGTGGGGTGGGATGTGTATGGCCCAGTGTTCTCAGAGAAGCAACTTCTGGGTAGATAGGGATGTGTAAGAACCAGCTGAGTGGGTACCTAGCTGACCAGGAGGGTCCTGAGGGTCAGGGCCAAGTAAATTCATCCTGGTGTCTCCAGCTCTGTGCCCAGGTGGCCTGTGTGGACTGACTGGATCTTTAAGCAGTCCTTCTCCTCTGTGGGCCTCGGGTCCTCTTAATGCAGTTAGGCAAGGCCACTGGCAAATCCTTCCAATGGCTAAAGGCTCTCAGGAGTTCTAAGCATGCTCATTTTCCCTCCAGTCTTGAGGTCCTCCTGGTTGCCCCAGCTGGGAGGGATCAGAAGCCTCACCTTTACCAGTGAACTGCACCCCTCCTTTTGCCTTGCTGCCACAGTTGGTATACCTGGTCACCTCTATAATTGCTCCCCTAAGATCCCAGATCTCATGACAAAGCAGGGAGGAGCTGGAGAGGCAAGCGGGGCATGGCTGGAAGGAGGGCTGGTGCATACTGATTGGTCTGGGGTAGGAACTATGGGAGATTCCCCAGTCTGCCATCTTCAGTTTCTTCCTCTGTTGAATGAGGAAAGTAATAATAACCCACACCAGCCATTTGTGCTGATCTAGGGAGATAACATGGAGACATATTATACACTGACTTAGGGGCTGGGGTGTAGCTCAGTTGGTAGAGTGCTTGCCTAGAAAGCCCTGGGCTCAATCCCCAACAGTGATAAATCAGGCGGTGTTCAAGAGATAAAGACAGGAAGATCAGAAATTCAAAGGCATCCTTGGTTCTGTATTAAGTTCAAATTAAGGCTGGGATAGATGAGTCCCTTAGATAGATAGATAGATAGATAGATAGATAGATAGATAGATAGATAGATAGATAGATAGACTGACACCCCCCCCCACCAGCTGTGATCATCGATAGTGTGTTTTTTGCTCAACTAGTACCCCACCCCCACCCCAGGCTTCTGCAAGTGTTCCCTGGAAGTGGCTCACTGGCTCCTGCCAGACTTGCGCTACTGCATAGGTTTTATTCAGGCCACAGTAATGGGACTCTGTGAACTATGTACAAGTTGCTCACACAAGCCTGGACTGTGTCAGTGTGCATGGAGCAGGGGCAGACACCTTGCTGTCCCTCTTGTCTCTTGGATTCAGGGACCAGACACCACCCTCCCAGCTACATCCCAGGAGTCGGAGGGCGTGGCCTCTAGAACAGGTTGGAGGCACACTTCAGGAACTTTCCTCAACCTGTCAGCACTGTTGTATGCTGGGCCCAACAGGACTTGCCTGCATGTAGGGGGTGATCTGGCCCTAGGCAGCTGGTAATGATGAAAGATTGGGGCTGGTAGTCATAGGACCTGAAGAACAGAACGAGACAGTCACTCTAACATTCCCCTCCCCTTTTCTACTGGTTTCAAGAAGGTGTCAGTAAGACAACTGAGGGTCTCAGTGACTACTGCTGTTTTATTTCATTAAAGTCCAGAGCACCCACTCCAAGCACCAGCAGCCTGGCAACACAGTGTGCTTGGTCAGAGCACCCTGGCCAGGATGGGGTCTCAAGGGATAAAGCTGGGTCTACCCAGCATCCCGTCCTCTTGAATCCTGAGGGTCCCTCCTAATGCCTTTGTGCCTACAGTTCCCAGATGGTGCCCTGGCCCCATCAGAGCTGAATGGAGAGCAGACAGCTGGAAAGGCTGGCCCCCAGAGACAGTCCAGATGTTCCCTACGCTTGGGTTGGTGGGTAGGAGAGGCCTAGGGGTGGCAGCAGTTGAAAAGATGTAATAGTGTAGCAATGTAACTTAAGCTGGTTACAGAGAAAAGACACACCCCTTCCCAATCCTGTGCACGGAATCAGGGCCTTATGCATCCAAGGCTTTGGGCCTACTAGGTCAGCATGCTCAGACCACTGAGCCACGTCTCTAATCCATCTCCTGTCTGTCTGGTTTAGAAAAGCCAAACAGTGGGTTCTGTCCTGGGTTCCACACTTGTACCTGCAGACCCTTGGATTTGCAGCTTGCCTTTCTGACCTTGATTGAAAAGGGCGTTGAAGTGTCTTGATCTCACAGGCCGAGCTGGCAAAGCAAGCAGGGTGCATATTAACCAATTCCAGGCTGCAGCAAAGAAACAGAGAGCTTTAGAGACTCGATCTGTGATCTCACTCAGCAAGAAAGAGGCCATTTCTACAGGCCCTGGGACAGAGCAACAGCAAAGGTATGCTAGCACCTGTCACTTCAAATCACCCCAGCATCTGTCACTTTCAGGGGCGCCAGGCAGCCCTGTAGGCTAACCAGGTGATCTAAGGAGTCCCTTTCGTCCTTGTTCCTGTGTCACAGGGAACCACATGCTACCTTCTCCATACGATGTACTGAAGGAAAAGCAGAAGCTACTGGGCTGTGGGGCCCTGGGGGCACAGCCTAGGGGCTCTAGCAACTGTGACGGGCATCCTGGTCCTGGTGACAGCCAGGCTGTGAGGATGGGCTATGTAAGCCTCATTTGCTTCCTTTGATGGAGCAGCTGGTTAATTAGCTGCTGGTGTGCTTGACAAGTGTCCCCTACACGTGTCAGGGTCAGTCCTCAACAGACCACATGTGCGCTCAGCAGCCAGCCTTGGGCATGAGGCCATCACCCACTCCCTGTCCCATCCCCTGCTTCTCAGTTTGTCCCATAGATGACTTTATGGTATAGTTACTGTGTTGGGGACTCAGAGGACAGAAGACAGCCATGCCCCAGGGCCCCCAGTTTTGGGCAGATGGAAAGGAAGGGCCCAGAGAAGGATCAATGGTAGGCACTAGCCCAAAGGTATGTCCATTGGCAACCCCTTGGACACCCAGGGAGGATTCTGCTGGGCTCTGCCTCCAGCTCCCTATGAGACCTTGAGCACCCCCTCCGTCTTCCTGTCTCTGCCCCTGTTTTCTCATCTTAAACAGGGTGTTTGAAGAGGTGGTACCAGGAGGCTGTCGGCAAAAGTGAGACAGTGTCGGGGAACTATGGTCTCTAAAGGCTGTGGGCCACCCAACCTACTTCTCCACTTTGGGACTGCGACAGGTCATTCACTGCTGCTTAGGACGGGGTGCGCTGGCTCTACAGGCACAGGACAGACACTGAGTGTTACCCTGCCCAGCAGTGTCTAGTGCTGGAGGGTCATGGGGAAGTTCATTGGCAGGTTGGGATGATTGGAGGGAGAGGAGTCTACCAGCTGTGCCGTACTGCTCGAGGGGACCCAGGATCAGGAGGCTGATGACAGCCTCTGCCTCCATGGCTGGCTGGGGAAGGGCAGATATGTGTGGCAATAGGTCTTCCCGGCCCTCTGAGACCCTTGCACTTTTAGAACCGTATAGCCTTTATCCTCAGATCTTAAGATCACCAGCTCATGGGACCTTAGAGCCTTGGCTATTTGAAGTTGCACTGTGGAAGCTGCCTTAGAAGTCATAGAATCCAAACCTGGACGCAGCCCAGGGAGGCCCCTCCATGGGTTCCTGGGCCACCTTGAGGCCCTCCTGAGACCTGGCTTAATTCAGGCCACAGTGCTGCCACTTAAGCCCCACTGCTGTGAGGCCACCTGGGCTTGGCAGGTTCTTCTGGGCAGTGGGACAGGGGCCAGGCAGGTTCTGGTTGGCTAAGAATAGAAGGTTATAGATGATCTAAGCACAACCGAGTACATCAGCTCCCACCAGGCACCGGGGAGCTTATTAAGCAGGATCTGGGGCCACCCTGGGCTCTCCTGGGTGGAAGGGCAGCTGACAAGAGTTTCACACTCTGGTCCCAGGGGATGAATGACATTTTTTCCTTTTTCTGTGGAGTATGGCTGCTCCCCCTACCTCCCTCTCCCCAGGCCTCCAGATTCCCAGTGTCCTGGGGTTATGTCTTCTGGGACGATTAAGACAAACCAGTCTTTGAGTGGAACAAACCAATCAATAAAAATGTCTTTTTACCTGAAAGGAGAGAACTGAGGGTAGTGGCTGTTACTGAGCACCTGCTGTATGCCGAACCTGGCCTCAGAATGTGGTGCCCTGGCTTTGTCTAACCTACCCAACGACTGTAGAGAGGATCCTTGGTGTAGTGCCCTGATGTTACCTAGCAGAGTTGGGGCTGGGAACCGAGGTCTTACCTACCCTGTGATTTTGCGGGAGGGTGTTGCTGAGAGCTGGGGGAAGGGACCAGAGTAGGACCTCTTTGAGGGAGCTCCAGGATGGGAAAATTTTGTCCTTATGATTATAGGAAAGCACAGTTTGCTATATACCTGAGTCTTTTCTACTTTTGGCATCCTGTGCAGAACCACTGCCTTGGGGCTGAAGATTGAGGCCCTGTCATAAACACACCAGGTCCAGGCATAGGCCTGTTTAGTCTGAATTAAATCAAACCCTCTTGGGTCAGTGTCCCTTCTGAAAAGTTGGCAGAGGCTGCTTGGGAAGGGCCATGAGACCAAAACACAAGGTCCCTGCTGTCCTCTCCAGGCTGTGTCCTAGACTGCGGGCCTCGACCACTCCAACCCACTGATTTCCAGTGTGAGAACTGTAAGGATACCCTGGAACCATGACTCACTCGGGAAGACAGAGGCTGTAGGACAGAAGTGGGCTCAGGACATAGGGTAAGTGGACCTAGGAGCACATAGTAGGTACTCAAGGAATTCCTTCTTTCTTGAAGATCAGGGTCTGCTCTCCTCAAGAGTATCACTTTGGGGACAGAATTTGGGGACTTGGAAAGTCAGGGCTTAGAGTCAGCTAGAGGTCCAGCCTTAGCCTGGAGGGCCCCAAACCCATATGTGTTTGCTCAAATCCTGCCCACTGAAGTGTTCCTGTGCCAAATTTGAGGCCTTCCTGAGTGTTCCTCCCTAGTACCGTTCCTCAGCTCCTGTCTGTCCCCAAATTGGGAGCATTTTATTAAATTTTATTTTTTATTTAAAACTCATAACACAGAGTAGGAGGTGTAGCTCATTTAGTAGAATGTTTGTCATGCATGGGTGAAGCCATGGGTTTAATTCCTGGCACAATATTAACAAACCAGGCATGGTGGACATAGCCAGTAATTTCGGCTCTGGAGATGTGGAGGCAGGAGGATCAGATAAGGTCATCCTCGGCTACGTAGAGTGTTGAGACCAGTCTGGGCTAGAGACCTTGTCTAAAAAACCAAGAGAAGCACATTGCATACCATACCATCTGTGCCATTTTGACTCACAATTGCGTGGTAGTAACTACATTTACATTGCTTTACATTGAGACCCTAGAGTGGGTTTAGAACCCAGGGCCTTGTATTAATACACAGAGGAAAGTGTTTTGCCCCTGAGCTTCATCTCCAGAATTCATCTTTTCATCAGGGAAAACTGGTACTGTATACCATTAGACAACCTTCCCTCACTGTTCCCCAGCCCCCCAACCCCGCTCTCCCCTCCCCTCCCCCACACCAGTTCCTAGTAACCACCGCTCTGCTTCTGTTTCTATGGACTTGACTTCCTTTAGATGCTTTATTAAATGGAATCCTCCGGTATCTCACTTTGTGAGTAGCTTATTTCACTTAGGGCAATGTCCTCATGCCTCATCCATGTTGTATAGCAAGTGTCAAGTTTTCCTTTTAAAGACAAAGTAATATTCCATTGTGTGGACATACCACATTTTTTCCCACTTACCCATTCATGGGCAGCTGGGTTGCCTCTAGATCGTGACTCTTATGACAGGACTGGGACTACTGAACAGGCCAGGGTTGGACCCCATATTCAGTCACCTTTGCTATGAGTCTGAGTCCTTCCCCTTTGACTGCTCTGCTCAGTGGTAGAGCAGAAACTTGCATGTGGAAAGGCCTGGCACATAGCAAGCTCACACTGAGTGGTGGGCAGAAGTCATTCCTGGTACCTATTTCCTTTTGGGTGCATGTCCTTTTGTCTGTGGGTTATAGGACCCACATGTCCATTTCACCTGTACCTCCATGAAACCAGAGTAGTGGTTGTGTGTCTGTCAGTTAAGCTCAGAAAAAGTTGGGGCTTGTCCAATTCACACAGCCGGTCAATGGCCATGCCATGATCCAGTTCAGGTCTCTAGCAATGCCCAGAGTCCACAGGCCTTAGAGCAGTGGTTGTCACCATTCCTAATGCTGTGACCCTTTAAAACAGTTCCTCATATTGTGGTGACTCCCAATTCTAAAATTATTTTGGTTGCTGCTTCATAACTGTAATCTTGCTACTGTTATGAATCATAAGTTAAATATCTGTGTCTTGGAAAACCTGTAAAAGGGTCATTCAAACACCCCCTACTCCCTGCAGGTGTCGTGACCCACAGGTTGAGAACTTCTGCCTTAGTGTATCAGCAACCTGTGGCCCGTGCATAATTCTGCAAGTGTCAGAGCTTCTGGAGGAGGGAAGAAGTGGGGTGAGCTTGTGAGGAGAATCTCCATGGTGGGCAGAGGCACCCCTGACCCCATGGCCACTCGGAGTTGTGGAGAGTGAAGTTGGCCCAGCAACAAGGGCTTGGGCAGACTCACTTGTACCACACAGGCTGGTCTAAGTCCCCATCTTGAACCTGGGAGCTCACACTCTGCTTCTGCTCCCTCTTACCCTGCCATCCATCTGCCCATCCTTTCCTTCCATGACTTCTTCACTCAGTAACTAATCCCCTGAGCCCCAAGTAGGGGTGGGAGACCAGTCAAACCTGGAGGAAATTAATATAGTCATGGCAGAAAGAGTGTGGACTCTGGGCTGAAACTGCCTGGGTTCAAATCTTGCCTCTGCCGCTTACTGCCTGTGTGACCTCTGGCAAGTCACTTAAGCTCTCTGTGCCCTATGTCTTTCTTCTTTAAAGCAGAGAGATTTTTCTTCTTTACACATTGATCACCCCCAAACTTTGTGACTTCACACAAAAGCCACTGTTCATTTTAGGGGAATATAGCTTAATTGGAGAGTATTTGCCTAGAGCCCTTTGTTTGATCCTTCTACCTTCTAAAAACCAACCATGGGGGTACAGATTTGTATTCCTAGCACCCAGGAGGTGGAAGCAAGAGGACCAGAGGTTCAAAGCCATCCTCGACTACATAGTGACTTCCAACTTGGAATACATGAGATTCTGTCCAAAAACCAAAGCAAATAAAACAAAACAAACAATTGCTTTCGTTTTATAAATCAGAGGTTTAAGATGGGCTTGGGCAAGCAGCTCCTGGCTTGGTGCATGGGGCTTGAACAGCAAGGAGCTGGACCACTGGGACTGAGGCTTCTCTTGACCTTCGTATAGTTTCAAGGCCTCCTTTGTCCAAAAGCCTAGTTGAGAGCGGAGCATGGTGATGCACACCTTTAATCCCAGCACTCAGGAGGCAGAGGCAGGTGGATCATTGTGAGTTTAAGGCCAGCCTGGTCTACCTAATGAGCTCTGGGCCAGTCAGGGCCATACAATCAGACTCTGTCTCCAAACAAACAAACTAAAATACCTGGTTGAGCCCTCCCATAGCAGGCTGGTTCCTATGTAGACAAAGCACCTACCTACAAAGGGGTTCAGGGTTACGGCAGGAGCATGCTCAGGAGTGAGGGAAAAACCAGCTGTGTTCCCTTAGGAGACATGGCCTTGAGAGGGTCCAAGTGTCCCCTCAGCCACCACTTTCAGGCTCTCTCACCCTTGAGCACGGGTACACAGACCTCAGTTCTCCAAGGGAAAATGTCAGAGTGACACTTAGGGGGCAGTAGGGGATGGGCTGTGCTGCTGCAGATGCCTCTGGAAATCCAATCTGCCCCTGTCATAAGGGCTACATGAGTCAAAACAGGAAATGGCTAGAACAATGCCTAGGCATCACATATAAGCTGGAGCTATATTTAGCCGGGCGTGATTTTGACCATATGCAATTTACTCGTGCCGTGCTGACCATGGACTCTGGCTGCCACTACTGAAGCCAGTCCTGGGAACAGCAGCAGCACTTCCTGTGTGGGTACTGAGGGATCTGTAGGAGTTTATCAAGCGGAGTCCACAGACACGTGCTCCACAGGAAGGAAAGTCAGAGCTAAGTGGAGTCCCTGGAGGACACAGCTCCAGGTGGGGGGCTCCCTCAGGTGCAGAGGGCGGGACTAGAAAGGTGAATTGAGGCCAGACTGAGAAAAGCTTTGCGTATGGTGTTCAGTCTTGATCTGTAGGTACCAGAAAGAAGAAGGTAAAGTCCGGCAGTACTGGGTGGGGGGGTGCTCCTTGTAAAGTGAACTCAGGAGGATTTGGGAGGTGCCAGGGTAGCTGGGTGCAGGCAGATGGGGCTCATCCTTTGTTCCTGCTTACCCTGCACCCCTTGATTTCTCCTCTTCATAGGTTCCCCTTCACCCTTCTGCAGCTTCAGGGTCCAGACAGACTAGCGGCCTTCAGGGGTAGCTGGTGAGCAAGCTGGTCAGCTCCACTGTACCCCCTAACTGGTGGCTTCAGAGCAGCCGTGATCCAGGCCTCTTCTGTCTCTAGGATGTTCGTGTCCCATAGGCCCATCTCTGCTCCATAAGTCTGTGTGCTGGTGCCAGTGTGTCTCCTCGGGAGGACCATTCGCCTGCATGCGTGCCTTGTGCATTTTGATCTGTATGTATGTATTTGTGTGTGGCTGTGCATGTGTGTGTAAGGGGTGCCTTCTGTGCTCTCTGGGAAAGCTCTGGGAAGTAGCAGTAAAGTGGTATGACTCATAAAGGGCTCCTGAAGAAACAAGGGAAGCATCCGTCCTTGGGGGCCGATGGTCAGAGAAGACACAGAGAGATAGATGGCTGCCTTCAGGAGCCAGCCTGAGTCTCTGACATACTACTGCTTCATTTGGGTGTTTCTGGACTTGGAGGGAGTGGGGCAAGGAGAAGCTGTCTGCAAACAGCTGAAGGCATACTGAAGTCTGTGAGGGCACCTGTGGGGGCAATCAGAGCTTCCTACAAAGAGGAGCTGAGCATGACTCCAGAGAACACAACTGGGAAGGGGTGGGGGGAACAGGAGCAAAACCTAGTGTCGGGAACAGACTCGGGCCTTCATATTCCCAGCTAGAAGGAACCTGTCTGCGGGTTAGGGGGTAGGGGTTCCAGGTACCCTAAGGACCTGTTGTGGTTTTCAGTGGCAGGGTGCATGGAGGGGATGCCCTGTCTATAGGGACAGTGTGGTGTATAGAAGTCCAGGAAGGACTGTAGTGGGATCCTTTATCCTGCCGAAAGCACTGGCCACCCCCAGGCCCCCTTCTGCCTTCAGGTCTATAGAGCAGCATCCAGCAGGCTGGGAGAAGCCCACAGTCTTCCTGAACCAGGCACAGGAAAGAGAAGGGCCTGGGAATGTGTGTGGCTGGCCTCTTCAGGGCTTGAGACTGTTTCTTGGATGTTTCAGACAAGAAGGTCCTGGAAGGGTCAGAATGCTGATTTGCCTGTTTGCAAAGAGACCACACCCAGACCCAACCCTGGTCCTAGGTCTCAATTACTAGGAAGTTCTTCCTTTGAGTCTAGCCTATGTCTCTCCTGCTGTGTGTTCCCTCTTGATGAACTTGTTCAACCCTGGCCTCGGAGCCAAACCTATCATCCGACCAAGCACTTTGAGCCGCGGCCAGTGTTTTTACAACTTGTTTTCATGGAGTTGGTTTGAAGTCTCCTTGCATTCCCAGAATGTCAGGCCCGCCCTGATTCACAAGGATTGACCAAAAAAACAGGGTCAGAGCCGGCTAGAAGTCTGAGGACTGAATCATCCTCCTTGGACCTTCTATAGATTCTTCCCTTTTTCCTTCTAGCAATGAGAGAAATGTAAGAAAGTGAGCTCAGAGGGCCAGGAGGGACAGCAGCAACACGAGAGGACACCTACTCATCCAGATGATGCGAGCCAGGGCCAGAGAGGAGCAGAGAGGCCAAGGCCTGGGCTGTCATTTGGGAAGACCTCAGATAGAGTTCACATCTATTGCCTGGCTGATGGCGACCTCTGTGCCTCGATTCCCTCAGCTCTGCAATGGCTCAGACTCCTATGTGTCTGAGGTCACATGGCCCAGATGCAGGAGCCACGTGAGAATGGTTTTCAAGAATCTTAGTGAGAAAAAACTGCTAAAGTAAGGGGAGGAAGAGAGGTGATCTCAGCCAGCCCCATGCAGGGACTCTGGCTCAGTCCAACAGGCAACTGGTAGACAATGACAGAGCCAGTGGTAACCCTCCAGGACCGAGGACGGTGTTGGTAAAGGGCTGCCTTGGAGGATGGTAGTGATTCCATCAGTTCTGGGGTAACTTGCTATCAGGTGCCAAAAGCCAGGTGCCTGCTATCAGGAGGTTGACATGGTTCAGTGTGTCCCACAAGAGTAAAAGGGTTTCGAGGGGGAGGGTGGCCATGACTTCTAAGACCAGACAGGACTAGGAGATAAGGTCTGTGGGGTGCTGACTGCCCAGGACTCAGCCTGGTGAGTGACAGCTCCTAAGCTGGGTGCAGGAAGGGAGCTCTGGGATCACACAGTCAGCAGGACCATTGCCACACCTGCTGCTCCTCCAGCCTGGCTCTCATTGAACTCAGCCTTGAGGTGTCCCCATGCTCCCAGAGGACTGGCAACAGCGAGGTGCTCCCATGTTCCTAGATGACTGACAACAACATGTTTGCAACCCAACTTCTTTGGAGCCTGCCAGTCTGGCTGTGGCACTCCCTTCCAGCCCAGAGGACATCTTTGACGACATGGACGCTGGCCCATGTCAGGGCCATGGAGAACCTTGGTTGGTCCCTCCTCAGTTACACTTGGCTTTTCCTTCTTGGGGAACTCATGCTGGTCAGCGTGTCTCAGGAAGGAACAAACAGAAAGTAGTCTTTCCGTCCTGTTCTGACTAAACCCCAGAATCTGACTTTAGACTCCTGAGGTCAGCCTGGGTTGGTCTCAATGGTCCCCACCCTAACTCCACTCCTATCCTCCATGACATCACAGGTGATGTCACCACAATTTTGCCTCCTGACTCAGGCCACTAAGAGTCTGACCCTGAAGATCATGGACTTGGGTTCTAGTCCAGCCAGACTCTATCACCTGCTGTGTGACCTTGGCTAAGTTTCCTTCCTTCTCTGAACCTCAGAGTCTGCCTCAGGTTCCTAGTCAAACTTGGACAGATGTTTATCTAAAGTCAGATGATTTTAGTATGGTACTAATTATTCCTGTTTGTCACAGCTGATGCCCAGAGACATGAAGTGACTGGCCTGGGGTCACACAGCAGAAGGATAGAGGTGAGAGCAGTAAGACCTGCTTCAGCTCTACGGCCAGTTCGCCGGGCACTTGGCATGTACCTTCTCAGCTCTGTTCTGGCCGCAGCCATGGTCCCTCTTTGCTTGGGAAGTGAGGATAGACTGAACCCTGTGCCCCAGCTGTTCCGTGCTTGTTAGGGCAGCTCACACCTGCTGTAGAGGACCTACTGTCCTTTGTGTAAGAGAATCTATGATCACATGGCCCTGCTGTCATCTTCACCAGGGTTCATGTCCAGTTTGAGGCAAATCTGGGACCTACCCTGAAGCTTGGGAAACCTGGCCCATCCCCCACCCCACCCGTGTGTGTGTGTGTGTGTGTGTGTGTGTGTGTGTGTGTGTGTGTGTG
>NW_021604648.1:1913078-2142122 GCF_004785775.1 Grammomys surdaster | reverse complement strand
TGTGTGTGTGTGTGTGTGTGTGTGTGTGTGTGTGTGTGTGTGTGTGTTTGGACCTAGGGTGGTGGCCTCAAAGAGGAAACAACTAACACCAGTGGGAGGAGCTGTGCTGGAGTACCCAGGGGAGTAAGCCTGCAGATTCCCACGTTGGTGGTCTATCCCACATGGGAGGGTCTAGCCCTCTGCTAGGCAGGAGCTGAGGATGGGGGAGACTTGTCCACCTCCCCCGCAAGAAGACCTCTGGCTCCCTCCCCTCAGGGCACCTCCTGCTTCACAAAAGCCTTCTCCTTCATTAACACAGGCTCCTCCTCTCTGTGCTGTGAGTTCTCGGGACACTCAGGAATGCTCTGGTAATATCAGCCACTCGATTTGTAGTGAACCATTGAGGCTTGCCTGCGGCAGCATCACCTACTGCCAGTAGGATCCCTTTTCGTGGCAAGCATGTCTTCCTTATAGGAACAGAACTACATGTGTAAAGTGACAGTTTCATGACGTATGGTGTCAAAATATTGAGTGTCTATTTTCACTTATTTTCAATGTGTGTGTGCATGCGTGCATTTGTGCATGTCTGTGTGTGTGTGTGTATGCGTGCGCGCACACGTGAGAATGCACGCATGCACAGCGGTCTGGGGACACCGTGGATATTGGTCCTCAACTTCGAGCAGTGTCTTGCTTGAGACAATGTCTTTTTGTCTGTTTTTGTAGTTCACTCTTGTCCAACCAGCACAGCTGGCCTGTGAGCCTCTGGGGATTCTCTCGACCCCACCCCCACCCCCCACCTCACTGCAAGAGAGCCATGATTACAGATGCCTGTTACCAGGCCTGGCTTTATGTAGGTCCTGGGGATTGAACTCAGATCCTCACACTTGCAAAGCAAGTGCTTTACCCACTGAACCAGACCTCCCTCAGAGAGAGTGTTTCCTTGTTTTGCTGACGCCTGCTGAGGCTAAGGTGAGGGCTGAGAGCTCTTCTATTTGTTTCAGAAAACACTACTCTTCACTTCAGCACGGGTTTCTATGGTATTTGTGTTCTATTGGCAGCAGTGATTTAAAGGGTTAAAAACAAGGTGCAGGTATCTTGCAAAGGCAACAGAGTCTGAGCCTGGGGGTGTGGCACTGTGGCAGAGCACTAGTTTGTCACGTTTTACACAGCTTTGGTCTCGACTACCAGTGCCACATTCACATACACAGTATGTGAAGTTTGATAATTTTTGATATTTCTGTCAAAAATGTAAACTAGGGTGAATGCGAATACAGGAGATTTTATTTTATCTTTGCAGAAGTTGTTGTTATACATTTATTATAATTAAACCACCTACGTCCTAATTAGTACAAGATTATAAAATTAGATTCCCTAGCTTGGCTAGTTCCTGCAAGCTCAACTCCATAAGAGGCTGAAGACCAAGATCACATGCCCAATGAACACCTGGGTAAATACATGCTGCTACTACTGGTGTGTGTGTGTGTGTGTGTGTGTGAGTGTGTGCTCACTGTGTGTGTGTGAGTGTGTGCTCGCATGTGCATGTGTCTGTGTCATGTCACCCTTAGCCTGGCCCCACACCGGGTAACCAGAGACTAAGCCAACTGTTCAGAGCAAGCCCCTGACTTAAAAAAAAAATACAGGATGGGGATATATCTCAGGGGGAGATTGCTTGCCTAGCAAGCGCAAGACCCCAGGTTAATACCTAGCACTCCTAAAACTAACTAAATAGACAAGTGTGGTGGTGCCTAGTTATAATCCCGGGAACCCACAAGGTGGGGAAGGAGAATTGATACCCACAAGTTGTCCTCTGACTACTGCATTTACACTGTTGCACACACAAACTAAATACGTAAAATAAATATATATTTCTTCTAAAGAGTGAGGATCTCATTCTCTGTTGTATGAGCACAATGAAAATTGTTGCCGGGCGGTGGTGGCGCACGCCTTTAATCCCAGCACTTGGGAGGCAGAGGCAGGCGGATTTCTGAGTTCGAGAGTTCGAGGCTAGCCTGGTCTACAGAGTGAGTTCCAGGACAGCCAGGGCTGCACAGAGAAACCCTGTCTCAAAAACAAAAAAAACCAACCAAACAAACAAAAAGTTAAATATTATAAGATGTTTCTCCAGTACCAAGTACTTCTCCACCACATGAATAAAATGCAACCAGAAGAAAACACACACAGACATGTACACATGAGCACACACAGAGACACAGACACATACACAGATACACACATACACAGACACACACTCGCATACACACATATACATGCACACATGAGCACACATGAGAACACATACAGACACATACACAGACACACACACCTGTGAGCACACACTCACACACATACAGGCACACACACCAGCAGTAGCAGCATGTATTTCTCTCAGCAGACAATGGACAGGCATCTAGGCAGAGACACCCCTTTGGTTCTTCAGGTTTGTCAGGGGCCTGTTGAGTGGTGTTGGTGAGGGAGGAGAAGCTTGAGTGAAGTCTTAGCAGGTGTTGCTGGGTCCCACCTGTTCCCCTTCAGCCATCAGCCTCCCCCACTGCTTTTGTTCTGGAGGGGTTTTGGACTGAAGAGCCACTTCCTGTTTGAGGCTCAGAACTTCCTTCAAGTGACTCACTGGCTCTCACTGTCCTTGTGCTGGGAAGTGAAGGTGGGGCTGGGGCCAGGCCTGGGCATGTCACCCTTAGCCTGGCCCCATACCTGCTGACCAGAGACTAAGCCAATGGCTCAGTCAGAGCGGGGAAATAGACTATCTTGGTTTACTTCAGGTGCAAGACTGTTCTGTCTTGGTCTGCCTGGTGGGCACAGGCTGCAGTGAGATCAGAGTAGACAGCCTCTGAATCCAGTCATCTCTCATCTGCTTTCCATGGTAGCCACGAGCCCAGGTGGAGTTTATAAGACAGCTGAGACACCTCCGTGAGGGTCCATCACACTTTCTTTTCCATGCTTGGATCTCTAACAACAACTTTCTGGTGACTACATGGGTGCCCTGCCCCTTCTCTGTGCCTCCACACCCAAGTGTGTCCAATGTCTTCTGCTGACAATGATGTTTTATACAACTCAGTACTGAAGGGTTTATCCCAAGAGATCGTGGATTGTGGGGCTCAGTTGGTAGAGTGCTTTCCTAGCATGCACAAAGTCCTGGGTTCGAATCCTAGCACTGTATCACTGTGAGTGGTGGCACACACAGGCCATCAGAGCGAGCACTTGACAGTTAGAGGCAGGAGGACCAGAAGTGCAGGATCATCTGGAACTCAGTAGGGAGCTTGAGGTCAGCTGAGCTGTGTGAGACCCAGTCTCTAAACAGTAAAGTGTGGAGTAAAATCAGGCTTGGAGTTTGAATCCCCGGGACCCATGTGAACCTGGCTGCCACGCATGGAGGCCTGACTGTAGTTCTAGGGCTCAGGAGGCAGGGATGAAGAAACCCTGGAACAAGCTAGCTAGCCAAACTGGCCTACATACATGAAGACCCATGCACACGTATGTTACACACACACACACACACACACATTCATGAGAAAAATTTAAAAACTACACACAGCAAAACTACACAGTGGAAAAACTATTAAAGGAGAAATGAAAATAGACATCTGGTTGACTTTCTGCTATAATCCTAACCCTCAAGAGGCTGAGGCAGAAGGATTGCTTCAAGTTTTGGGCCATTGCATAAGACTCTGTCTCAGTAGATTGAAAAAAAAGGGTGGGGGAAGTATTTTGGGGTTAATTTGAAGTTTGCCACCTTGCTGGGTGTGCCCACTTCCTAGGGCCTATGCTTTATTTTTTTTTTAGAAAATTTTGTTGCATTTTAATGTGTGTGTGTGCATATGTGTGGTGTGTGTGGTATGTGTATGATGTGTGTGTGTGTATGTGTAGGTAGGTAGGTAGGAGGACAACTTGTGGAGTCAGTTCTCTCCTACTCTGAATGTCCCCAAGATCAAACTCAGGTTAGCAGGCTCAGTAGTAGGTGCCTTTACCCACTGAGCTTTCCAGCCCCCAGAATCTCTGTTTTAAGTCTCACTTGGGTGCTTTACACATGGCAGCTAGTTACTGCCATACACAGGCTAGTGGGCAGGCTTCATTAGTGTCATGGACATGTAGAACCCCAGGCCCAAACCAGACATACTGAGGCCAACCGCAGCTCACAGCAGGCCCCCACAGTAGACCCTGGCACTCTCAAGTCTGAGCCACCCTGTTCTGTTTACATCCCTCTGCCTCAAGCCTGAGGATCCATCCCTGAGGTAGATAAAGGAAATAAGTGGTTTTATTTGGTCTATTTTTTTTTTCTGGAGTAGGGGGCACTTGGCCCCAGGGCCTTGGTGAGTGCTGTAACCCCCAACCTTCTTTTAACTTGTAAAATATTTGAGATATCTCACTAAGTTGTTCCGACTGGCCTTGAGTCATTCTGTAAGCCCAAGGCCTTGAACTTTTTGATCCTTTTGCCTTGGTTTCCTGACTAGCTAGGTTTACAGGCTTGCATTAACAGGCCTGTGTCAATAAGAGTGCTTTGTAAACTATAAAGTGCGTCACATCCCGAGGACTGAATTGGGGGTTTGGGGGGGTTGTTTGTTTCTGTGTCTAGATGCTGTCTCTGGACCCAACCCCGCCTGCCCACTCTGAGGCTGGCTGACTGTGTACTTCATGCTGGCTCCAAGAGCTGAGTGGGTTGGGAAGAGCTGTCAAACTGACAGGGCTCAGGCCTGAGCCATTGCTGCCCTTTGTGACACAGGAAGGCCCTGGCCCTGCCAGGCTTGGTGTCCCTGAGTGGGCAAGGTGGCAATCCATGTCCTCTAAAGCCTGAAATGCTGGCCTGAGGCCCCTTCCTGTACCCTCCTCATAGCTGCTGGGTGGTGGGTGGTGGTGGGCTGTCCCGCTGACTGTGAGAGCTGCTAAGGAGGCAGTGCATGAGTCAGAACCAGGCACATAATTGTGGTGCCCCAGATCCCACTAGCCCTCCCCTGGCAGCTTCCTTGAGAGAACAGCTGGTCCCACAGCTCCTGAGGAAGCATGAAGAGCTGCATCCCAGCATAGCTGCACCTGCAGCCTCTTCTCTTGGGGGCCTGGCAAGGGGCATGGGTGTTCAAGGAGCAGGTTCTCTGGGTTTGGCCTGCAGGGATGGAAGTGGGACCATGTGTCTCAGGGCCCAGGATTTGGTCGGCTACCAACTTTATAGCTTCCCTAATTCACCTGGGACTAGGGGTTACCTACCCATCAGTGGGTCCACCTCCAGCATGGGGTGGGCAGCATTAGTGGGGGGCAGTACCAGGGCATGCCTCACTAGAGCTAGGTGTGGAGGGAAGATCCTGGGTGGGAGCTGGAGGTGAGTTCGTTGCCTTGTCTCCTCAGCTCTTCGACTGAAGTGACATCACTCTGTGGACGGGACACCCCTGGAGTGCAGCCCATAGCCGCCTGGACCTGCTATCAGGTAAAGAAAGGAGAATGGGAGGAAGTGGGGTGAGGGAAAGGAAGTGGAAGCAGGCTACAGAGAACTGCCCCTGTCCGCTTCTGAAACAATGTTTGCTTCTCCCTGGGGGAAGAAGAGAATCAGGAGAAACAGGATGGTAGTCCTATTATAGATAAGGTAAGTACAGTGTCAAGAAAAGGGGCTTCTTGCCGTGTATGGGGTCTGCATTCTAGGTCTTGTCTGATGTAGTAACTCATTTAATCCTTGTAACAGCCCACGAGGTTGATGCCATTATCCCCATGCTATAAATCAGGAAGCTGAAGTATTAGGTCACTTGCCCAGTTAGCTAAGTGGGAAATCTGGGTTTTGAACCTAAGCAGTGTAGGCTCATCTCCAGCCGCTGTGCACGGACTCTCTATGGCTCATATTAGCTGCCCCTCTGAACCCCACTTTGAGGCTTTTAATGGGCTCACAGCTTCAGAGAGGATTCATCTGGACAGAGTGCCCAGAGAAGGCTGTGCTTCCCTCAAGGGAATGAAGTGGCAAATGGTGGGACTGGAGGCTTGAACCATAGAACTGCCCTGAGCCCTGAGGGGGGCCCGCTGACTCCTGGGAATTTCTTCCTCAACAGCCAGTTAAGGCTTTCACTAAAAGATGTTCCCCAAAAAGAGCGTTGGACCTTTGAACAAGGTGAAGACAGGTTTAGGCCTCATGTTCTGAGACATGCCTAGGCCGAGTGAGACTGCTTCTCTTTGCAGAATGCTGTGGGAAAGAGGGACAGTAACAATGGGAGGAGGGTGGGAGGGGGAGGAGCAGGGAGGAGATGATGGGGGAGGGGACCTCAGAGGAAGAGGACCCGTGCACAGCCTGAGGTCACCCTCACCAGACCTGGTATAGAAGCATGCAAACCTGCTGATACCAGAAGCTTAAGAAAAAATTGCAGGAGAAAAGTGCCTAATTTGAGTTTTTGTTTGTTTGTTTGTTTGTTTGTTTTTGTTTTTGCTTTTGTTTTTGTTTTGGGTTTTTTTTTGCAATGTAATTATTTTCCTATAAGTTGGGAAACAACTAATTATTATTACTCAAAGGCAGAATTCAGCTTAGATTTAGGAATAGCTCTGTAGCTGTGTGGTTGGTTTATTTATTTAGAGACAGAATCTTGTTGTGTAGCCCAGGCTGGACTTGAACTCTATCCTGCCTGAGCTGACATTATGCATGTGGGCCACTGATTTTAAAAACAGATTGGTTTTTATTTTTCTCTTGTGTTACACATTTAACCAGTTTTTCCCATTGGAAAATGCGTCTGCTTGATGCCTGACCCAGTGTGTGACACCAGGTCCCCCATACAGTGACTCCTTGGCAGGAAAAGGTCTGTGGTCTTGTGTCCCTATCATGGGGTTCAGGGTGGCAGATACTTGGGGCTTCAGATAAGTGGCCACAAGAGGCCGGGATCTGGACAGAAGTAGCTGATGACCAAGTCCTGAGGTCAGTAATGGCTCTCCAGGGTTTGGCCAGTCCTTGTGAGCCCAAAGGCTGAGGCAGAGGCTTGGGGACAGGGTGGCTCAGCCCAGGGCTTGCACAGGCCCGAGTGTTACTGTGGATGGGAGCTGGGGAGAGAGGCAGGGCACAGAGGTGATAAAGTGGTCAGTGACTTGCCTCCTGCCTGGTGCAGGAGGAGGCGGAGATGGAGACTTCCCAGTTGATACACTGGAGGGAAGGAAACAGGAGAGCTCTGCCCAATGCCAAAGCTCAGAATCTGTGATTCCAAACATCTGAGGTCTCAGGTAGCTTCCTGTTCCTCTCACTGATGATGTTTGTGAAATTAAGATCGTGATAAGACCTGGGAAGTCGGTGAGACACCTCACCAGGATGACAGGCATGGAAGCTCTTTGTGAACTGCATTTGCTACATTGAGGCCATCTTGAGGGAAGGAGGACCATAGAGATGAACCTTTAGCTGTCTAGAAGTCACCCCTGACCTCAGTGGAAGCCTTTAAAATTCCAGTGACAGAGCTCAGAACCTGAGGGCAGGACAGGCTGAGGCCTCCGGAGAAAGCCACCCTTATCTGTGACAAAAGGGGCAGGAGAAAAGAATGCCTGGGGAACTGGGAAAACTGGATCACCTGGAGGCGCACACGTATCGGAAGCCCTGGCCTTCCTTGACCTGGAGGCACACATGTATAGGAAGGCCTGGCCTTCCTCCCCCTGAAGAGGCACACTTTTGGGAAGACCTGGCCTTCCTTGGCCTCCAGTTCTTTCCCAGAAGAAGAGCCAGCAGTCTCCTGTGACAGAGTTGGGTAAACAAGAGGCCCTAGCATTATCATGCAGAAGATTCTTAATGACCCTAATTATGGCATGATTAGTTCTTTGAGGGCTCTGGCTTGCAGCCCTCCCCCACTCAGATACTTCTCCCCAAACAGAGAGCAGATGTGATGGGGTGAAGCCTACCTGGCCTTTTGTTTGTTTGTTTTAAACCTGAAAGGTCTCCCACGTGCTTCTGTCTGCCTGCCAGGTTCTCCCGCTGCCTGGGGACCTAGATTTCTTTCCTGCCCTAGGTCTAGTTACTTCACTATTCATTCACCACAATTTAGGGCTGTCTCTGAGATCCAGAGAGGCTGAGCATCTTTCCCAAGATCACACAGGAAGATGGTGACAGCTCTCTATGGAGGCCATCTGATGAAGCCAGGCCGTGGAAACCTAGGGCCGCCTCAGGTGGAGGGCAAGGCTGGTAGGCATAGTTAGCGTCACATTGCTGTGGTTGGGCTTTTCAAAGCCTCCAGGCGTGTAGAACTTACAGGTTCTTCATGTTCAACGCTAGCCTAGAGAATAGAGAGGCTCTTCCTTCATTCACAGGAAGGGTTGTGTGATGTCCTGTCCTCCCTGAGCTGCCACAGCTCTGGTTTGCCCCAGGATAAAAAGAAAGCTGGTAACTAAGGAGGGTTAGGAATTGAGTGCTGAAGAAGCCTCTGGAGACTGAGAGTCTCTGCCCTACTATCTCAGTAAGAATGCAAGGATAGAGATGTGGTCACACAGAAAACGGAGGTGGCCAAGCTTAACCACAGACCACCAGTGCTGGGCCTGGCTGGGGTTGAGCTGCAGTAGATGCAGCCAAGACCAAGGAGGAGATGTTTCCCAGTGTGTCCTTCCTTCCCTGGGGCCTGGCAGCCCATAGAGAAGGCCAGGCCCTACCCCCAGCCCTGGCACCCTTGAAGGTTTCCTCTTCCAGTTCCTGGCCTGGGCGTCCCTGATGCCAACCAAAACACAGTGCTCTGCACTGGGAGGCACAGGCTGCTGTCTTCTGTGGTGACAAGGATGTAGACAGGACTAGACTGAGGACTGGCCCACCCTGGGGCTACTGCAGAGGTAGCCTGGATCTGGGGGCTACTGCAAATGTAGCCTGAATTGTATTTCGTACCATTGATTTCAAATGGACTCTTCTGAGATTATCTGTGTGAGCTTGATCGACTGTGTGTGTCTGTGTGTGCGCGAGCGTGTGTGTGTGCGTGTGTGCATGTGTGTATGTGTGTGTGATTAATAGACTTTTAAATATCTATTCTAGCCTTTAGAGAAGTTGGTTGTAAAGCTTAGTTCCCAGACACCTTTCCTCTGCCCTCCTCTCCTCACACTCCCTATTTTGTATATTTTATGTTACTGTGGCAATTTGGGACAGTTGATAAGTGAGTGTCACTACATTGTTTCTGACCAGAGTGAGGATTTGCTTGGTCCAGCCTCTGGGGTTTGACAGATGGGGTATTCCTGGGTCATATAGAATAGGGTGGCTGCTCTAATATCCTTGTGTTCCACCTGGTTCTTCCTTCCCCTTAGCCCCGGGGTGAGTACTGATCTTTCTGTTGTCTCAGAGAGAAGCCTTCTGTCACCCACCACTATGCTTCCAAGTTTCCTCTTGTCCTTCTGTGGCTTGCTAGTTCTTTCTTGGAGACAGAGTCTCACTGTGTAGCTCTCCAGGGCTGGGATTACAGGCAGCCTTCTGCCAGCATACCCAGGATGCTCTTTTCTTTTTATTATTAAGTAATCTTCCACTGTGTGGTGCGCCATCGCTAACCCACTTCTCTCAGGCACAGCTTGTAACATGGTCTCCCTCAGTAGGGTTGTTATCTGGGAGATAGGCAGCACTAAGCACAGTACCCAGCAAGCTCTCAGCCTCATCACATCACCCAACAGGGACCATCTCTGTGTGTCCAGGATGCCCACCACACCCACTAATCCTCATCCCCATGAGCCTGCTGTACCGTACATCAGGCAAGTCACAGCATGATGGACAGTTGTTGTGACTAGCAGCAGTTAAATTGTCCCTGGGCTGTCTTGCCGTTCCCATGGCACATTCACTCAGTGCTTAAAACCTGCTAAGAGCTGGGGTCACAGTGAACACCTGTGTCCTAGTAAAGAGTTTGGGCTGCAAACCATAGAAATAATTCAGTCAATTTGAGCAGAAGAGCTTCTTGGAGGAGATAGGGCAGTGCTCAGAACTGGAGTGTCCCAGAGATCCCAACCTGGGCAGAAATGGAGGGGACCAGGTACAGCAAGAACCCAAGGCCATTGTCCTTCTGTTACTGTGATTTTCAGACCTGGGCAAACAAAAGGGAATCAGTTTTATGATATAAGGTACAAATTGTCTTATTTCATTATTGTTGTTGGATTGTTTGGTGTTGTTTGTTTGTTTGTTTGTTTGAGAGAGGGTCTCACCATGAATCTCTGGCCGGCCTGGAATTTGATCTGTAGACCAGGCTATTTGCCTTGGGCTCCCAAGTGCTGGAGTTAAAAAAAAAATGCATTAAGAATGTCCAGCCTTGTTTTATTTTTGCCTGGAAATTTATAGACCAGGGCAACCTTGAACTCAGGTGATCCTCCTGCCGAAGTCTTCTAAATGATGTAATTACAGGCCTGTGCCACTGTGCCTGGCACAACTTGCTTCTTGCTTGCTTGCTTGTTTGTGTATTTGAGACAAGATTTCACTATGAAGGTCTGGCTGTCCTGGAACTTACCCTGTAGACCAGGCTGGCCTCAAACTCAGAGATCCTCCTGCCTCTGCTTCCCGAACACTGGAATTAAAGGTGTACGCCACTGTACCTGGCTACAACTTGCCTATTTAAAAAGCACAATTCAGTGTTTTTTGTGTATTCATAATCACACAAATATTACCACTATCTAATCTAGAACGCTTTCATCACTTTCAGAAGTAGCTCGAGACCCACAGTCAGACACTCCATCCCTCTCTAACACTCCTAACCCTGGTGTTCATTAATCTACTGTTTGTCTGTTTGCCTCAGCCAGCCTTATAAAGAGTCACATAACACGTAATCTTTTTTAACTGGCTTCCTATATTTAGGGTTGATTTTCAAGATTCATTTGTGTATCAAGCACCTATGTTTTACTCCCTTGTTGGTAGGTGGGTGTCCTTTTTTAGGTACCAACATCCTAGTTTTGAGACAGGGTCTCTCACTTGGCCAGAAAATCACCAATTAGGTTAAACTGACTGGCCATGGAGCCACGGGGTTCTGCACGTCTCCACCCCGCCAGAGCTGGGATTGTAAGTATGCACAACACTGTCTGGTTCTCTCTCTCTCTCTCTCCTCTCTCTCTCTCTCTCTCCTCTCTCTCTCTCTCTCCTCTCTCTCTCTCTCTCTCTCTCTCTCTCTCCCTCCCTCCCTCCCTCCCCCCCACCCCATCTCTTGGCCTTGCTTTAATGTCACAGAACTGGGGATAGCCAAACAACAGAGGAAAGTGCTCGTTGCAATGAAAAGCAAGGGGAGGGGGGAAGTGTGTGTGTGTGATAGCTCAGTAGATAAAGTGTTTGCCATGTAAGCACAACGACCTGAGTTTGATCCCCAGAACCCACATTAAAAAGCAGGGCAAATGAGCCAGTGAGATCGCTTAGTGGGTAAAGGTGTTGGCCTCTGAGCCCGAGGATCTGAGTTTGACCATCACATCCCACATGGTAAAAAGGAGAGAACTGACTCCCACCAGCTTTCCTCTGACCTCACCAGTGCACTGAAAATCATACATGCACACACACACACACACACACACACACACACACTCAGAGAGTGGGGGGGAGAAAGAGAAAGAGAGAGAGAAAGACTCACAAAGTTACATAGCAAATCTACTGAGGGAGAGCACACAGAGACCCAGGCCCTCACATCTCAGAAAAGAGATTGGACATTATGGTCTGAGGCCTGGTTGGCTTGACAGCTAGTTGTCATAGATAGGAGGAGGAGGAGTGGGGACATATGTCAGGCACCTTCTGGGAGGTTAGGGTAACAGAGGACCTTGGGGGTGGTCATGCATACCCACATACCCACCATCCTGCTGGGGCTCCATAGCAGGTACTTTCTCCATGGAAGCATGGCTATTCCCTATGAGACCAAGAGGCTATAGAAGTTGAGTCAGGTATTGAGACAACACAGGACTTTGGGCTGGGGAGAAGTCTCTTTTGTTCCCGAATTGGCAGAGGCTCTTGGCAGAACATTTCTCAGGTGCTTGGCTGGTGTGAACAGTCTTAGGAGACAGCTTGAAGAAGAGGGACAGGTGGAAAGAACCTTGTCTCTGAGAGCCGACCCAAGTACCAGCTGCCCAGTTTCTGAGCCACAGCTCTGTGTGCAGAACTGTATTCTCCTCTGTCCACTAAGCTTCTGGAACATTCTCTTCTCACTGCTCTGTGCTGGTCTCTAGGGAGATGGAGGGATATGGGGATAGTCAGTTGCCACGTGAGGGAGGCACACATCAGCAGTACACACATAGCAGAGAGACTGGCAAGACCTGTAGGCTAGAGTAGACCCAAGAGGGCTCTAACTGAGACAGGGTTCAGGAGATGCTCTCTGGAGACTACCAGGGCTAGGAGGAATAAACCAGATGAGACAGAGGGCAGGCTGGATCGTCAGGGCAGGGCCTGGTCAGGGCGCTGGTGGAAGTGCACTCTAGCTTTAATGGGGTTTTGAGCCCAGGCCAGCTGACAGCAGGGAAGTTAGGGAGAGGAAACCTGGCTAGGGGGGTGGGAAGCATGACGAGAAGGCCTGAGAAGCAGGCAGTGTGATACAGCTGGTTTGCAGGGCCTGAGAGATTCCCCCTGCAGAAAGGCAGCACTGGCTGTCATCAGAGGCAGAGACAAGGTGGCCTTGGTCACAGGCTTAGATCACCTGGTTACTGAAACTGGGAGGGGATGCGATGACCCCTGTTGGGGACACACAGAGGGAATAGAAGGAATCTTCCAGCCATGGACAGGATAAACATTTACCTGAAGAAGCCCAAACATAGAATCACTGAGTCCCAGGCCCAGGTGGGACACCGCCTTCCCTGCTGTCTTTTCAGATAGAGCTTTCGTTTCCATTCTTGTGTGGATCAGAGTGAGGTGACTCGGAGGCCAGCAGGCAAGGGTCAGGGAGTCCTGGCCATGCTCCTGGATCTAACTGCTGGGCTTTGCAAAGCGGTGCCCCTCCTCCACCCCAGCCTAGCAGTCCATGAGCCTGCCCCATAGTCTCCAAAGCAAAGCCTGGGCCCACTTTTGCATGCCCAGAGACTGAGCCTAGAGTGGCCCTGCCCCAGAGTAAGCCAATGGCCAGGGCTTCTTTCTAGTTGCCTCCTCCCTGCTGAGAGGTGGGGACAGATGTAGTAGCTGATGGGCTAGTGGAGACTGTAACCTTGGGGATGAGCTCTGCCTTCCTGGCTGTGGCTTCCATTTCCACCATCTCTGAAAAACTGAGCACGTGGGTGTGTCCATGTGGCATTCAGCCTGTGCTTTGTGTTGAGAAGTGAACTTGGGTAAAAGTCTTCAGGTGATACAGGTTTTGAAGGCATGAGGGAGAGCAGCTGGGGCTTGGCACCGTGTGGCAGGCCTGGCGTCCCTGGAGGGAGGCTGTTAGTGAAGGTACAGCCTCAATTGCAGTCAAAGCCCCAGGATTTGGGGCCAAGAAAGAAGGGACCATGGAGAAAAGTTGAGGTCTGGTACCATTTAGCAGGATTAGAGTCCAGGAACAGAGTCCAGGAGAGGTTATTGGTGAAAATGCAGCCTAGTTACATTGGCATCCCCAGAATTTTGGAGAAGCTGGGGTCATGGGATTACCACCTAGGGCAACCGCAGTTGTGGACTAGAACTAGGCTGAGCCTGGGAGACAAACCATGTGCTCTGTGGATGTCAGACTCGGAGAAGTGCTGCTGCCCAGGCCCTTTAGAGAGTGAGTGGTGCCCAGACGTTGGGTACTGAGTTGTTTACACTGTTGGAGTTTGGTTTTGCTTTGGTTTGACTGTGACTGCTCTGATCATTCCCTCTTGGATTAATTATTCCTGCCCTGACTTCTTTCGATGATGGAGTGTGGCCCAGGAACTGGAATAAGCCGTTTTCTCCCTAAGCTGCTTTTGGTGACGGTGTCTTATCAGAGCAATAGGAACCTCAAGACACCTGCACTTAGACACTGGCCTCTGAGGAGTCGATCATGCACTGTCTCCAGGAAGCAGCCCTGAGTCCTCCTGTCCCTGGCTAAACACCCCTGCCACCCCATCTCCCTCCTCATACCCCCAGCTTGGGGGCAGCAGAGGCAGCGGGGCGGGGGGGCAGAGGGAGTCTGTGCACACTCCCTCCCCCTAGAGAGGCAGACAGGAAGTATTTTGAACTCTGCGGACCATGTGGCCCCTGTAGCAGCCCAGTTGGCCTACAGTTCTAGTTAAAGCAGCCACGAGCTGTTCGTGCAGAGAGGCCAATGTGACTGTATTCAGCAAAGCTTTATTTATGGATTCTGGGATTTGACTTTCATAGAATTTTTATGTGTCACAAGATATTCTTGTTTTAAGTTCATTCCCCCAGTGGTTTAAAAATGTTAAAAAAAAAAAAAAAGAAAAAGAAAAAAAAATTCTTAGATTTCAAGCTGTACAAAAAAAAAAAGTAGGAAACAGGTCAGATTTGGCAAGCCAGTGGCTACTGTTGCCAAGCCGTGGGTTAGAATAAATGGAGCCAGACTGCCTGGGTATGATTTTTAGCTTTTCTCAGTGACCTTTCTGAGGGGCTGAGTCTTTCTGGACTTCAGATTTATAATATATAAAATGGAGAGGGCAAAGACAATGCACTGGGAATGTAAAAGAGAATGCCACTTTGGAAAAATAAGTTTAGTATTTATTTCAATGAAGTGCCAAATGTCAGTCACAAGAGTTACTGTATCTACAAATCTCTCCTCAAAGTTTGTATCCAAAGGAAATGAAAATACATGCCCACATTAAAACAAGCAAAAACTGGTAATAACCTAGAGTGTCCTATAACCAGTGTGTGATGGATAGGCTGGAAAACAGCCGTAGAATTGAATGTTATTTACCTGTATATTTAAAAACGTAGCTGGGAGTGGTGGTTCACGCCTGTAATTCCAGCACTTGAGAGACTGGTCAGGAGTCCAAGGCTAGCCTCGGATAGTTATTAAGTTCAAGAAAGCCTGGGCTACATGATACCTTGTCTCAGAAAAGAAGAAAATGACCTTTGATGCACGCTATGACATGGATAAGCCTTGGAGACATTTTGCTAAATAAAAGCGGCATCGTTCAAAAGGCCAGGGATTCCAAGATGGGGAATCTCTAGAACTACTGAATCAATAGTCACAGAAAGAGGCATGGCAGCTGCCAAACCTGAGGGGCGGGTGAGGGAGAATGGGGGTGCCATTGCTGGTAGGCTTTGGGGTAGTCGTTGGCATGGCAGAAATGCTGTGGTATTGGGTAGTAGTAGTTAGGGGCTAAGCTTCTCAGATACACTAAAGATATGCACACTGAACACCACAGTGCATGCTGGGAATTTTACAGATGTAAAGTGTTCTTTGATAAAAAGCGGGACGCCGCTTCCTTCCCACAGATGCTGGTAGCACAGTGAAAGGGAAGCATGAGTTGGGGGCCTGTCTCAGGATCTGTTGGGATGCTTATGGCTTTGAGTCTTAGGCAACAGAGCGGAGCAGGCTCCTCATCCACACACCGGATTCACCACACTGGTGACATCCATAGAGCAGGGCTGAAGACTGAATGATGCTGGGGTCCTCTGGTCACATCTGACCAGAACCAGCCCTGGGAGGCCGAGTCCTGGGAAGCAGAGTAGGGTCCAAACTGACAAGGAGCATTTGGAAGAAGCAATTCAAATCCTCAAGGTGCCTTCCACTGTCCTCGGTCTCTGCAGTTCCTGCTATGCTGAGTGCCGCCTGGCCTGGATGGCTTGGGGATGCTGGAGCAGACCCTCCTCGCTGTGCTGCCCTCCCATGCTGTGCTTACCGCCCAAGCTCTGCCTGTTCTCTCTCTGAGCCTTGCTTTGTTCACCTGTCAGACGGCTGTAGGACAGGGCGTCTGCCACTTTAGGGGGTTTTGATGCCACTTTAGGGAAACATGAGCATGTGTGGCACTTCCCAGTGCTGGCTGTGTCTCAATCCCTCCGTGCCTGTCAGTGTTTATGATAATGGATTTTGTAGAATGTTTATTTTGAAAGTCTGCTATTGCCAGGCTCTGTTCCAGTTACGGGGGAGACAGCAGAGAATTGAAAAGACAAAACTCGCCTTCGTGGAACTTACAGTGGGGTGGGCAGACAAACAAAATAAGCAGATACATTATATTTAACAATGAGGCTGAGAGAAGAGGCTGAGAGAATAAAGCTGGGAACAGGGAAGGGAGCTTGGGGAGCAGGGGGAGGGGCTCCAGGTCTACAGAAGACCATCTGGAAAAGTCTTACAAACTCCTGTATGATGGTGCATGCCATCAACTCCAGCACTCAAGGAGCTGGGATAGGAATATCAAAAGTCCAGGGCTAGCCTAGGTTAGACAACAAGCTGAGAGAGAAGGAAGGAGAAAGAGGGGCCATGCAGGTTTCCAATGGAAGTGACAACAGAACCATACTAGGTAAGAGTAACAAACACTGAAGACATCAGTGTGACCAGAGGGGAAGAAGTCGGAGGATGGGTCGTCAGGGATACGTCCCAGGGACCTAGGATGTCCAGAAGGGCTTCCAGAGAAGATAACCTCCCTGACATAGGTTGGGATGACTTCTGCAGGACTAACTCCTCGCACTTGCCCTAACTCACAACCTGTGCTTTCTCCTTCAGCACCAGCCAGGGGCCTCCATGGGTGCTTGAGGGCCAGGCACCAGGGCCGCGGGCACGAGCATGGTGAGACACCAGCCCCTGCAGTACTACGAGCCCCAACTGTGCCTTTCCTGCCTCACCGGCATCTATGGCTGCCGCTGGAAACGCTACCAACGCTCGCACGATGATACCACACCGGTGAGCTTCTCTGGGAGGGAGGCAGAGGCATCCAAAAGCCCAGTGATGGGCCCAGGAGCCAAGGGAGTCAGGGCTCAGCTATCTCTGTGCTGCTCTGGACAGGCCCATTACCTTTCCGGGGTTCAGTTTCTTCCTCAGAAAAATTGGGCCATACCTGGCCAGGAGGAATGGATAGAAAGGTTTGTCTGTGTGTGTATATAGATAGTTATTAACTGTCTTCCGGGAGTGGGGACAGCCACTCCAGGGACCTGAGCAGGAAGGAGTGTGTGTTTGTGTGTGTGTGGGGGGGGTTGACTTAAGAGGGGTCACCTCAAGAAAAACAGATCACAGTTCCCGCAGGCCTGAAAGGCTAGGTAGGGATGTCAGGAGGGAGAGGGGGGTGGGATCTGGCCATCCTGGAGCCTGGAAGCTGATGGGGCCATTGCCTGGGACCAGGGCCCAGTCACCTGAGCTGCTGGCTTGCCAGGGCCGGCAGCAGGTGCTAAGCTGGATAAAGAGGCCTTAGTACTGGCTGCTCCGCCAGACCGAACTGCACTCCTGTCCCCAGGCACTATCAGGCGGTGGATCTGGTTTCTTCTCTGAAGGAACCCAATTCCTCTGTGGTGTTTATCTAAAAGCTTTGCTGCCTGGAGAACAGCTTTTCTCCTCCCTCCTGCTTGTCTGAACAAAGAAGCTAGCCTCTGAATTCACCAGCCCCAAGCAGGCTGTAGAGTCAAGGATACAGCAGCTGAGTTGAAGTAAGAGGCTCAGCCAGGCATGGCGAGGGCAGGGGACTTGCCTACCTGCTTGCTCTCCTCAGTGCTGGAGAGAGACGGAGTAAGTGCAAGACTGTGTCAGGAGCCTAGGCTGTGACCCCATGAAAAGCATGGACTATCAGAGTGAACCCAGAGCAGGTTCCTTATGGTGTCCCCATGCCCAGCACAGAAGAGGAAACATGGCTAAACAGAGCAAGGGTGAGGAAGAGGAAGGGACATGGCCAGGGCCACCATAGCCTGGCAGTGCCGGGATGGAGCCCACCTCTCACTGTAGCCACAGCATGGGCCGGCATCCTGGGCACTACATGATTTGGCCAGTCTCTCTTGGGTAGACAGGATTTGTCTGCCAGGGAGAGACACAGACCAGAGCCGACAGATGAAGGGTCATGGGTGCCTCTTCCACTAGTAGCCAGTGGCTGTAAGCTGTGCACCCGGGAGGGAGAGGTGGTAACATACCCTCTCATGGGCCAACATGTGAGACAGGGTTGTTGAGCGATCAGCCTGGTGCCACCTATGAGAAGACATTTGGACAGATCGGTCCAGGTGCCGAGTCTCCGTTGCCACATCACTGAGTGGGAAGCAGCAGATCGGTGACTTCTGCATTATGGGTAACCCGCTTTGTTCCATAGCAGTCTGCCTCCTTCAGGCCTGGGGCAGGCAGCAGGCCTCTTTGACCTGGCTTCCCTGTGGCTGGTACCCTATGTACTCTCTGGGTCAGTGTTGTACTGACAGGCTCCACTCCCATTGTACGTAGTGACCACGGGTCATGGAGAAGCAGAAGCCAGGGGCTAGAGCAAGATCATCCAGTGGTAACAAGCAGAGCAGCTGAGGGATGACCAAGCTCCTAACAGAAAGGCCACCGGCAGGCAGCCTTCCTCGGCCATGAGTCAGGAAGGGAAGGGGCTTGACTGGCGAGCTGAGGGGTGGAGAAGGTATGCCCAGGCAGTGACTAGGAGCCTCGGAGGTTCAGGCTGTGGGGATGCCATAGTCTGGGGTGCTGGGTATGGAACTGAGACTGAAGGAATGGCAGAGATTTCAGTCTGTTCTGTCTCTGCAGATGGCTGAGCTCACCTCAGGGAACCCCAAAGTCAGCTGATGTTGAGCCTCTGAGGCTCATAGCCTGCTTCCTCTCTTATTCGAGCGAATGTTCTTTCTCTCCTCGCTCCTCTCTCCCGATCCCCTCCTGCCACAGATGGCAGCCACGGCAATGAGGCTATGCTGAGCGCTCTTGCCAGGCACAGTAAAGGGCACAGAGGTCTGTGGACTCAGACAGCTGGTGCAGGCTAGGCATGGAGTTCAGTTGGCAGGGTGCTTGCCTTGGGTTTGCTTCCCAGCACTGGTAAACCAGGCCTGGGCACACACAGCTTGTGTGTGTTTGATCCCACTACTCAGGAGTAGAAGCAGGAGGGTCAGAAGTTCGAGGTCTTCCTCAGCCACTTAGAGAGTTCCAAGCTAGCCTGAGTTACTTGAGGCCTGGCCTCAAAACAAACCAAAAGCAACTGGTGTGGAACAGGGGCTACAGGTACAGTCGCTGGGCGAGTAGAAGCTACTGCTAACTCAGGAACAGGGAGGAGGGGCCTCTGCAGGGGTGTGACCCCCCACCCCATATCTCACATGTGCAATGGGAGGCAGTGAGTGGATGAGCCCTGCCCCTCTCATCCTGGAGCTGGGAAATAAGGCAGACAGTCACGGTACGGGTCAACATGATGGAGCATCCATGGTATGCAGGGAGCAAATTATTTACAGTGTCTGGTTAATTGTTCCAGCAACCCCTGCTGGGCACATTTAACTGAGCACCCATTTTACAGAGGGAGAAATTCAGACACAGCAGCTGTGTGGGAGGTGCAGCCACGGTTGCTGGGGGCTGGCGGCTGCAGAAAGATGGTTTGCATTGGTGCATGGGTAAATAATGAGCACTCAAGGAGAATGGGGCCGGGAGCAGTCAGGAAGTTGTGACTGAGGAGCGGAGTCTGGGGTGAGGCAGGGTTGTTCTCTGATGCCAGGCTGGGATCCCCAGTGGCAGTCTCGGCCGGCCAGACTGGCTTCCAAGCAGGCCCTAGGGACGAGCAAGATCACAGAGCTTGGAGAAGAACTCCTTCATGAAGGCCGCGCCCCGCCCACCCACGTCTGCCTCTGTACCACTCCCAGTGCCTTTGTTCACAGGGCACACCATATGGAAGCAGGAAGCTGAGAGACTGACTGGCCTCTCCTGCCCCTGGCTGAGGGTGCGGAGCAGCGAGGCTGAGAGAGTCTCACCCCACAGCAAGACAGGGAAGCAGAGCTTTTTATAACTGGGGATAATTAATTGGCTGTTGTTTGTGAGTCATTATTTTAATGCTGCCAATTAAGGACTCAGTGACACAGTACTGTTCTGGTTGTGCCCGGCCCCCCCCCCCCCACCTCTGGCAACCTCCCCTCCAAATCCCTGGGTCCCCTGAAGGCAGCAGTGTCAAAACCAACTTCCATACTCTGGGAGGGATTTAGGTCAGAGGCCTGGAGGAACTTCCCAGCTAGACACCAACAAGCAAGAGTATGATAATCAGCTGTCTTGCACGTCTGTGCTACACTTGCTTTTTAAAAGCTTGTTATGACCTTAATTGATCTTTCCTAGCTTATAAATGGGGCTCCGAGAAGAGTGATTGATTCACACTGAGGGGCCATTGGCACAGTATGCCCTCCCTCAATCACGCCCCCAGCTTGTATCTTCTCCCCTTCCACCTTCAGTGTGCAAGACATGTACATATTCAATCAACAAACCTATTCTGGTATGCGCTCACAAATCACAGTTGTGTCTGACCTGGATCCTCTCCTCCCTTGAAAGAGAGCTCAGGCTGGTAAGGGTCAGGGGACAGATATGAATAGACACCCAGGGAAATCAAAGCCCGGTCCAGGGAATGCTGGGAGTGGGTGGTAAGTGTATGAGGTAGGGTGTCTATTGCTACTGACTCATATTTGGGAGCTGAAAATCATTGCACCTCATCTGGGGAAGGGAAAATAGGTTACCTGGGAGGCCTGAGCCTGCAGCTGAGCTGAGCAGCCCAGGCCTTAGCCTTGGGCCAAGCTATGCAAAGGCCCCAGGTGTTAACTTGTGCAGAATACATCAACAGCCCTTGAGAGGAGAGCCAGGGAGCCAGAAGAGTTGGGGAGGTGACGTGTGTGCACACATGTGTGCTGGTACACACATGCACATGTGCAACGGTGTGGCCCAGGGGAGGGATATCACAGACAACTAGAAGGTCCAGTCACAGGCTGACCCGGGCAGAGCCTTGGAAAGAGTCCTTTTCATGCAATAGTCTGGGAAGCTGGAGGCCACTCTTGCTGTAAGGTCATGAGAGAGGCTTTGGGCATGGACAGGCGAGTCAGTGTCCTCAGCCCCAGGGGCCTCCCTCCTGGGGTGGATGGCCGCTTCTCTTGCCATGAGTGTCTGCTGCCTCTCCCTGTCCCTTGTCCTGTCATACAAGCCATGCTGACCGTGTCAAGCGGCGTCTCCGTATCCTGGACACCTCGTCTTCTCACCACAGAGGTGTGGCTCCCACTGTCCAACCCCCCACCTCTCTCCCTTCACCTAACTCAGACCTTTCCACCAAACCAAGCCATCACTCTCCTTCCCCGTGCTGTGGCTCTCACAACCACAACCCTTTGGTCCAGTGCTAGCCATAAGGACTGGGATTTTCTGGGCCTCCCAGTGGACTTAAGGCCTGGCTCAGGTTTGGCAAGGTGTACTAAGAGGAGTGCAGGACAGATAATGGCTTGGACAGTGGACAGTGACTGAGGAAGCTGCCTGGAGGATGTGCCTGGCATCTTACTGACCACTGTTGGGGTGGGACCTCTAAACTCGAGTGTTGGGGTCTGGAGAAGGCAGATGCACCCATGTGATAAAGGGCCCGCTGTGTTCCGGTCCTGCCTCTCGGGGTTCTGGCTGTGGTTGGCAGGGGAGGATGCTGACTCAACCCTTGCGTCTTCCCAGGCCACCCTTGAAGCTGAGATTGGTTTGTTCTGCAGGTGGACAAGGAGGGGAATTTCCCAGCATCCTGTCCTAGCAGCCTGTGGTTTGAGTCTTGGATGGGTTTTTGTAGGGGGAGAAAGACCACAGGGTTGGCTTGGTGATGAAGCCCCTTAAAGCAGATTCCAGGATATGGTTAAATTCAGCTACACACAGACGGGCAGCCCTGGCCAGGCATCTGTATCTCTAACTCTGCCCTTCCTTCTGATACTGCCCAGGCCCTCAGGCAAGCCCCATGCCTCTCAGCCTCAGCTTGCTTGCCAGTTAAATGGGGTATTAGATGGCAAGTACCCATGAGCCTCCTGTCCATGTAAGAAGAGACCCTGCTCTAACCTTGAAAAAAGTGTGCTCTTCCTACCGATGTCCCATGACGGCATTCACCTTCGGTGGCTACAGGGGCAGACCCTGAAGGGTTAGGAATGGTCCTCTTGGCCTCATCCTTTACTTCTACAGTGGGGTGGAGTGAGAAAGAGACCAGGAGAGGACTCCCTGGCATCTTTCATCGCCTCTGGGAAGGGGACTGGCAGCACCTGGGCCTGAGTAGGTAGAGGCTGGACCATCCCT
Organism: Grammomys surdaster; assembly: GCF_004785775.1. NCBI lineage: Eukaryota > Metazoa > Chordata > Mammalia > Rodentia > Muridae > Grammomys > Grammomys surdaster. Next base: position 2,120,169 of record NW_021604648.1, on the reverse strand, counting down.
TAGGGAGGGTATGTGAAGTAATCCAGCATGGGCCTGTAAACCGGGTGGGCCTGAGGGGTGCTCCATGGGTCATCCTCAGGGTCCTCCAGCTCTCCTGTGCCTGAGGGGGAGCAGGAGGAAAGAGGAGTTGCAGGCTGGCCCTGATCCCTTCCTTCCACCTAATGAGCTGCTATAAGGGCACCCTGGCAGAAGGGAGGACAGACAGAGGCCTAATTGCCCAGCCTTCTGTAGCCTGGAGAAATAAATCCCACCGCTTAGGCTGCCAGGAACTGGCTGGCAGTGGGATTCTAATAATCCCCTTCCAACTCGGCCTAATGCTGCCATCTATCTCAGTCCTGGCTGGCTGCCCCTCCCCCAAATCTCCTGGGCCAGAGCCAGCATAATCCTGCCAGGGCATGCCCATCTCTGCCTCCCAGGAACTCCTGCCCCCTTCCCAGCCCACACTCCCTCCATCCCTCATTTGGAGTTGAGCATGGGACAGGAGTGTCACGGATGCTGAGATGTGCATTACTCTGGGACTCCCGAGCAGAGCTGAAGCACAGGAGGCACTCGGGGCAGCTAAGGAAAGTCTGCTCACGGCAGAGTCACACACCACAATAGATTCCAGATAGATTGAAATGTGTTTTCCCTATTCTTAAACTTTTCTTCTATTTAGAAAGCATGGAGAACATTGTTGAGAAAGTCAGACAGTCTAGAAAGATGTAAATGGAAAGACACCGGAGGCTTTGTGCTCTAGGCAGGCTCTGGAGACCCTCTTGGGGTACTGCCGTCCAGAAGGATGGGTGGGAGTCAGAGCTGAAGGTAAGGTGTACCTTAAGTGTACAACTCAAGTGTAGTGTCTGCGCTTAGCTGCTTTCTTCAAGCACAGAAGCGGCACTGAAGAAAGTAAAAGGGGCAGGTAGACCTGACTACATGAAAATTTAAATTGGGGGTCTGAGGTGTAGCTCTATAGGAAGAGTGCTTGCCTGGCATGTGCCAGTCTTGATGAATTTGATGTTCACACTTCTAACACCAGGTAATCCCAGCACGTGGGAGGTAGAGTCAGGAGGATCAGAAGTTCAGAATTATCCTTAGCTTAAAAAATAAGAGGAGGCGGACTAGATCCCCAATAGGTACAGGCACTTGTCATCCAAGCCTGGCAATCTGGAGTCCAAGTCTGCAACCTGTAGTGGAAGGAGAGAGATGACTGTCAAATTATCCTCTGACTTCCTTGTATGTACCATGACAAGTACGCGTGTGTGCGTCAGTGCATGTGTGCATGCACGCATGTGTGTGTTGTTTTTTTTTGAGATGGGATTTCTCTGTATAGCCTTGGCTGTCCTAGAACTCAGAGATCTACCTGCCTCTGCCTCCTGAGTGCTGGGATTAAAGGTGTCCGCCACCACTGCCCAGCAATACATTTTTTTTTTTTTAAAAAAAAGAAAATGGCCACAGGAGGAGACGCCGTTTCCCCAAACAAGACCTGACTGCTCCATGTCGGCACCCTCTGCTCCTTCCTGCCAAGATGGAGGCTCCCCAGCCCTCACAGCAAGCCCTTTCCTTCCAGCCCTTCTTCCTCCTCCAGGAAGGCCTCTATGTCCTTTCCCCATAGCAGATAGTAAAACCCACTGTCCTCTATGCTTTTAGGCAGTTCTTGTTCTCAGGCATGCCCAGGTCCGGAGTGTCCCATCTGCTGCCTGGTCACTGCTGCGGACTGCGGGGTCTCCACAGGAAAGGCCTCAGCAGCCCTGAGAGGAGTGACAGGAAGAGCACCATGGTGAGGGTGGGGCTTGGTGTGGGGTATGAGGTGGGGAGCTTTTCAGAGTGGATGTCCGTGTGTCCCAACCCCATGTGCCACCTTCTCTGTGTTCTGCAGTCCCTTGCTGGTGTCCTAGCCCCATGGTCCTGCTTCTAGGCCACCCTTTACCTTGGTTCTTAGTTTCTCCATTTCTTTAGTGGATGGGTGAGATAGTGAAATCTGAAATTCTTTTCACCTGTATCTTCTGTGGCCAGACAAGGATAATTATGCATCCTGCCCCTTGTTTCCTTGAGACAGTTGAGGACCACAGAGGACCCGGGCCTGGTGGCCAGTTCTGGCTGACCAGTGGTGTTTCTTCTTTGTAACCTTAGGCCTGCCACTCCCTGTCTGAGCCTCAGTTTCCTGAGATGATCCTGTCTGCTCTGCAGAACTGTGGGAGAAGGAGGTAGAGAGCTGTATTCTCCAGTGCTGTGAAGAGTCTCTCCAGGCCTCTGTCTCCCAACATGGAGGCTGCAATCTCTGTGTGAGGCAGGGGCTGAGGAGCGGTGGTGGCATGCCAGGGTCCTGTCACCAGCAGCCTCCAGCCCTTCTGCCTGCTCCTGGGGCTCACAGTCCAAAGTCTGCCGAGCCAGGCCTCATCTCTTTGTCTGGCTGCCTATGGGTGCCCACCCTGGACCAGGTGCAGGCGATGGGCCTGCTGTCCTCAGCAGCTAGAGGAAGGCTCGGTGTAGAACACGGAGGGTGAAGACTTCATCACTGTCTTCACATAATTAAAGGGCTGTCAGACGCGCATGGTAATTATAGGAAGCATGGCGGATCTGGAGACTTACAGCTTACATGTGTAATCGCTGGGGCCTGGCAGCTTTCCTGTGAGCTGGTGATGATGTCATCCCTATGAAAAGGGAGGAAGCTGAGGGTTGAGGTGCTGAATGCCTGGCCCATAGCCACACAGCTGGTGGGTAGAAGGACTGGAATTAAAGCCCAGCTATGATATTCTCTGTCTCTCTCTCTGTCTCTCTGTCTCTCTCTCTGTCTCTCTGTCTCTCTCTCAGTCTCTCTCTCTCTCTCTCTCTCTCTCTCTCTCTCTCTCTCTCTCTCTCCATTTGACCCCAGTATTTTTTGACCCTTTTGGCTGGATTGGTCCCACAGTTTCCATCTAAGTGGAGGTTGGGAGGCAGGAGGGAAGGGGCCTATGGGAACAGCTTCCCTGCCTAGCCAGTGTCACACTGCAGGAGAGCTCTCAGTGTCCTGTGTGACACACCATACCTGCCCTCAATCTAAGAGCAAAAAGCTGGCGTTCAAAGAAGTTGGATATCTCCAAAGCTACACAGCTATGACCATCCCAGGATTCGTACCTAGCATGGCTGAGTGTTCGAGCCCAACTGCTGGTAGGGCTGAGTGTCTAAGACAGAAAAGCTTTAGGGGCTCTCCCTGGGGCTGCCTGAGTTGAAGTAGGTTAGCCTCCTAACCTGCCCTGGTCTGGAGGGCAGTATACAGGAAGCAGGAGCTGAGTGAGACATTTCAGGCTCTAGTGCCTATGAGTCTGAGTCTTCCCTGTTGCTGATGTGGGGCCTGCAGCACCAGCCGTGAGATCGTAGAGTTCAGAAGCTGGGCTGGCTCCGTTCTGTCTGGCTACCCAAAAGAGGTGGGCACACCAGCAATGGTGGGCAGCCGTATGCATCCTGGTGGCAGTTAGGGGGTACATAGGAGCTGGCAGTGAGTGGAAGCCAAAGTGGCAGAGTCGCCGCTCTCCCATCCGGTGCCCATGCTCCACCCCATCTTCCTGTGTCTTGGGGACGATCAGAGGTCCTCTGCTAATGAGCTTTTTGTGTGAGGAAGGTCTTGGAGTGCAGAGTGTTCTGGTATGGGAGTGGGAGGTGGACGTCCTCATGAACAGGAGGTAGGGAGGACGAACCATGACCTTAGTGGCCCTGACTACCACCAAAGGTTTCAGCTCCTGGAAGGCCAGGGCAAGCTTGGGGGGAGATGAGACAGGGCTATGGGGCAGGAGCCTTAGGGGTTCTCTGTCAGTTGTCAGCCATCAGCCTCCATCCCACGGAGCAGGGTTACAAGAGACCACCTGGCCAGGCCAGGGCTCTCTCCCAACCCATGCCCTCTTACCCCCATGTGGCAGACTCCAGCACAGGCCTCCTGCTGCCTGCCACCTGTGTGATCATTAGAACTACCACTCAACAGAGGGATGGTCCCTCAGTGCAGCCCCCAGCTGCCCGGGCTCAGAAGGAAATGTGGCTTCTTTCCCTCAGTAGGCCCCCTGGGCCTGAGGCTAGACTGCTACCCCCAGAATAGTCTGCTAGTGTGAACCCAGCCTCCTCCATTCTCAGTCTGGAATCTATCCTTTCCTGGCTCCTCACACAGGATCTGAGTACCATCTTGTGTCCTGGCCTGCAGGTAGGCCCTTGGGGACCCAGGTCACACTTCTCTCCATCACTCCCCAAGAAATACACAACCTATCCATCGAGCTTTTCTGTATCTTACACCCACTGTGAGCCACTGGAAGCTGCTTACTTTCTCAACAGCACCCTTCCAAGGTAAAGCTTAGTGTTCTCGTCCTGTAGGTGGGGACTCCAGGCTCTGAGGACAATCCCTCCCCCCAAGCCTAAACTACAGAGCTGGAGATCAGACACCCTTCCTATCTCTGCCCCTGCGCACAGTTGGAGGGCAGGTTGCTGGGTACCAAGAGCCAGTACAGGCAGTTCAGAGGTGGGAGGCTGTTGGGTGCTCCCCGCAACACAAAGGTGTCCCCGAGGAGCCAGAGGTTAGACCTGGAGGTACAGCCTGCAGAAAGGGAAGGGCGAACAGACCCTCGTCGGGGGTTGCCATGCAGAGTCCCAGAGTGGTAGGACAGGGGAGCATCTCAGATCTCCTGGGCTCCACATTCCTCTCCTACTTGGTGACCTCTCTGACTGCCACTTGCCCCTGTTGACCGCTCTCTGCCAGACGACCGGCGTGATAAACTACACTGTGTGGTAACTGCCTCGAATGGTAGGGCTCACCCATGGGTGGTGCAATGGTCCTTCCCTTTCTGAACACTACATGCTGCAGCACGTTCCTGTAAATGTGGAGAGACAGACGGCCAGGGCCACAAGGTCCGCTGGTGTGGCCTCCAAGGTTGGCGAGGCAGCAAGTTCTCTGTACATGGCAGCAGGCTAGCCAGGCCCACTCGCTGATGGCCAGGCATTTCTCCTTGGTAATTCTCCCTGACAAAGCCCATTAGTGTCCCTGGGAGCCTCTTTATCAGTGGAAGGCCACTTCCTCTCCTGCTCCTCGACTTCCTTCCCTGTCCTCTCTCTCCCAATCCCTGATTTTCAGTTTCTTCCTCTGATTGTTTTTGGTACAACCATGTTCCTGTCTCCCTCCCCAGCCATCGGCTGCCTATGGCCTAATGACCTCCAGCTTCTAAAGGACCTTAATCACTAGGTTCCCCAGCCCTAGCTTCTGAAAATGAGGTTCCTAGTTCCTGATTCCCGAGGTCCTGCCCCTCCCTCCATGCCCAGGTGCCTTGCCTACTCACCACTCTGTAAGGATATGGCCGCATGAGCCCAGGACCCTGCCTGCTCTCCTGCCCTGGCCTGTGCCACCTGCAGCCATGGCCTCCTAGACTCTTATCAGTAATGTCCTGAGGCTTGTGTCACACCTGTGACAGATCCCCTGCCCTCTCCACACTCAGGCTGTTTGCCTTCGACTGGCCCCAGTAGGGTCAGGCTCCCCCTCACCAGAGCCTCCTCTGCCCCAGTAGCTCAGCTGTGGGTATGCACTGGAGGCTGTGGAGCTGAGACCAGTGAGAGTGCTGACAGCATGATAGGGAGTTGGGGGTGTGCCATACTGAGTGGGAGCCAGATGTTAAAGCTGACCTGGGACCTGCCAGTGAGACTGCAAGAAACAAGTCTTCCATGAGCGAGTAGGCAAAACCCTCAGAAGGACCAGACCTGGGTCTGGTGGGGGGATGGAAGAGGTGCAGGCTCTCATACAGCAGTGTGGGCCAGGATGTGGGGAGGAGGGCTGAGTATCACTTACTCTGCTCCTTTACTATGACAGCCATCTGAGGCTTACTATGAGGCCCCGACAGCAAGTCCCCACAGTTAGACAAGTGTCCTGCCTTAGGCCTAGCCAGGGCTCTCTCTCTCCTAGTCTGGGGCTATGCTGTCCCATCCACAGGTGGGGCAGACACAGGCAGACTTTCCTCTGAGATGCTATCCCACCCCTGAACCTGCAACAGACCAGGCTATCCCACCCATGAACCTGCACCAGATCAGGCTATCCCACCCCTGAACCTGCAGCAGACCAGGCTATCCCACCCCTGAACCTGCAGCAGACCAGGCTATCCCACCCCGGAACCTGCAGCAAACCAGGCTTTTGAGAACTGTCCTTGTTTACAGGCAGAGTGGGGTTAGGCCAAGCAGCCTGGCTCTGCACATGACTGTGAGTGGTGGCCACTGCTCACTCAAACATGGGTCACCAACTTAAGTGACTCACCCTGGCAGGAGTGTGTCAGTGTGCACAGAGCCGTGGTTTTTCTGGGTTGAGAACCTCTTCCACATGATGGCAAGGGGCCATTTATTCCAACTCTGTGCTGCGAATGCTGTCATTGCATGTCATTCACATACACAGAGAGAGCACAGAGAGGTTAAGTAAGCTTCCCAGGGAAGCACAGCCTGTCAGTGGTAGATGGGGATTTGAGATTCCCATGCAGTCTGGCTCCAAACACAACATTTAGTTATTGATATGGGATGGATCGATTCTGGGAAGCTAGAGAATGTTGTTCTTCCCTGATACCCTCTTTCCTAGTCCTCAGGACTAACAGATCCTACATGATCTAGGGGCACAGAGTGGATTTAAAGACAAGCTTTGAGGCTGGGGTCACAGTAGGCTGGAGGGAGTGGGACTGAGTCCAGGAAGGCGTCCGGCGGGTGGACTCCATAGGTCCTCCATAGGAACTTGGGGTAACAAGCCCAAGCCCATGGTCCTTCACGGCTGAAGAGATGAAGCTGGGGGGTCAGGGGTCACACACAGAAGGGAGGGCTGAACAGTGAGGAACCAGGAAGAGGTTAATTGGAATTCTTTATCCTTTTGCCAGGATGGCCACACCGTGTTGAGGGACTCAGCGCTCCAGGGCTGACTGATTTGACTTCTCTCTTCTCATTTGCAGGTCATCTCTGTTGACCTCAGCAGCTTCTCTCAGGGCACAGCAAGATGATCTGCCCCAGTTTGTGCTGCTGAGATCAACAGAGATGGAAGCTGAGGAAGGCTAGAATGTGGCCAGCGGATGCGTTTGCAGGCTTCTGAGCCCAGGCTCCCAGAGGCTGTGTTCACCCACCTCAGCAGGAGTCAGAAAAGTGTGCTTCTCCCCAGCTCAGCCCCAAAGCCCCTGCACCACAGGGAGAAGGCAGTTGCTACACCTCTTCCAGTCAGGGAACTCACTGGTCCTAACCTAACAAGCTGTGTGGCTCTGCCAGACTGGCTGGTCTTATGGACTTCAGTGTTTCTGTCAGTAGTATGGGTAGAAGTGGTAAGCTGAGCCTGCTGTGTGGGCCTGTGAAGATGGAGGGTGGGACACGAAAGGGCTGGGGTGTTGTTTGGTTGATAGTGCTTGCCTAGCATGCACAAAGCCCTGGGTTCAATACTCAGCATTGCCTTGAAGACTACTTGGCTGGCAGGAGAGTTGGCGCAGTGGTAAAGAGCACACACTGCTCTCACAGAGGATTGAGCTTGATTCCCAGTCTTCACATTGGGCATCTCACCGATGCCTGTAACTCCTGCTCCAGAGGGATCCAATGCCTCTGGCTTCCACAGCCGCACACGCACACACTCACACACGCACGCACGCATGCACGCATGGTCATAAAATAAACCTTAAAAACAACCAGGCCTAGGGGTACGTGCCTATAATCCCAGCACATAGAAAATGAAGGTCAAGAGGACCAGAAGTTCAAGGCCATTTTCAGCTACATTGATAGTTCAGGGCTGGCCTGGGCTGCAGGTGACTCTGTGAGAGGTTTTTTAGGGAGCGGCCCCCAGACAAGGGGCTAAGACACAGTGGGCAGGCCTCCAGATGCTCCCTCATGGGCCCCTAGCCCTGCTCCTGCGTCCCAGGTCCTGGGTCCACTCTTTTGTAACCTGGCTCTGTGACACTGGACAGGTTTGGCCCTCTTTGAGCCTCAGCTCCTGGCAGTTGAGGCTTCAGGAAGGGAGGGCAGGGAAGTCCCCTGCCCTAGGAGAGCTGTCCGATGACACCACCCTCTTCTCTGCTCTTGCAGTGGGAGCGCCTGTGGTTCCTGCTCCTCGTCTGCACCTTCAGCCTCACGCTCACCTGGCTCTACTTCTGGTGGGGAGTCCACAACGACTACGATGAGTTCAACTGGTGAGTGGGAGGAGCCCCAGGGCTCAGGATGGGGCCTCCTACCCAGCTGGCCTGAGAGTTCTACCCCAGAGCCTTGAGCAAGGCCCATACGGGAGGCCTGCTCTTCCCCATCTGCAGGCCTCCAGTGAACGTCCTGTCACAGTCTGGTAAGATAGGGCGAGCTCTGTGCCCCTGAGATTTCAGGAAGGCTTTCCGGAGGTGGAGATGTGGGAGCTAGCCTGAGCTAGCTCTCAGACACCCTGAAGTTTACAAGGAGACACAGTAACCCTCTGTAGGTCCAGGCTGTGAGGAGTAGGAGCAGAAGGCAGGGCAGCATCAGCCTGAGGTGTAGGGCCACTAGCCCCCTTTGTAGACAGGAGCTCCAAGGTACAGAAAGGCCAAGGCCTGGGCGGAAGAGGCAGTCCCTAGCCTAGGCTCCCTGGCTCATTGTGGCTGGACTGGCACAGCAAGCAGTTGTCACAGTGCCTCTTTTAGGGGCACTTCCGGTCCAAGGGCAGGGCCCTCCCTCACATCCTCCATTGTCAGCTCTTATTGACCAGCGAAAGGCATGGGCAGGGAGGAAGACCCTGTGTGCTCTGGAGCAGTCCTTTGCTGACAGGTTCTGGGAGCTATCCAGTGTGGGGAGTCACGGATAGGGAGCAAGCCTCTGCTATGTTCTGGATTTCCTCCTCCCTCTGTGAGGTAGGATAACTCCAGCCTTATCAGGTCCTTACCAGGACAAAACTGGGAGCTGAGTGGGGGTGGGACACACAGCTGCTTCCCGGGAGGCTAAGTCTCCAGCAGGGGGAACCTCTGACTCACAGCGCCTGGTGGATTGTGGTTCAAGGATTCTGCTAGGATCTCGGGACTCTTTTAAAGGGATGTGAAGTCCGCTGTGACCTACCTGCGTGTTAGCTTCCCACTGCTGTGACAAAATATTTGACGAGAGCAACTCCAGAAAGGAAGGGCTTACTCTGGCTCCCGTTCCAGAGTACAACCTGTCACCGTCATGGACACAGGAACTTGAGGCAGCTGCTTATGTTGCGTCAGGGAGATAAACACTGGGGCTCGTCCTGACTCCTCTTTGTAGTCAATCCAGGACCCCAGCCCATGGGATGGCACCACCCACATTCAGGGTGGGTCACCCTGCCCCATTTAACCTGATCTAGAAGCTCCCTCACGGACTCGTCTCCCAGGTGATTCTAGATTCTGTCAAGTTGATGATATGAACTGTCACACTCTGCGGAGCACCAGACTGGACTGCTGTCCTTAATGAACGCAGCAGAGGACACACTGCTGCCTCTATCTGCCCTGGAACCCAGTGAGATGAGCCAGGCCCACTCACGTGCCAGAGCTGGGCCCTGGTCACTATTAAATATCACAGGCCAACCATGAGTCTTTGTGAGTGTCTAAAGCACAGGTAGTATTATGGATTCATGAGAACATTGGTTGCTGGCCCTCAATGGCAACTCCTAGACAGCTGCACATATCCTGTAATATATGGACAAACTGGGTTCAAGGAGGGACCCGTGGTCCTCTAGCCAGTCATTGTCAAGAACATGTGTCAAGGGCAGTCTGGGGAAATAATGTCTCAGAGAGGGTAAAAGAGCCTTTGTGAGGTCTCACAGTAAGTTGGTGATGGATCAGTGATGGAGACAGACATCTGGCCCTTGATAGCTCCCTGTCTTGGGGGAAACTCAGCAGGTGAGTGTTCACCCGGCCTCGGAGGCAGCCATGGAGGCCTGCTACCCGCTTCGCGGGAATCTGAAGCTTCTCTTGAATCTCTGAGATTATTTACTACATACACACAAAAAGGACGTGAGCACGATCCTGGAGTTGGCACGGCATGGGAATAGACAAAGAGAGTCACATGGGACCTGGAGTGTCCAGCCGTTTGCCATCGAGACAACACTAGCATCTGCAGAGTTCACGCTGGAGAATATACTGAGATTGCAGACAAACTCATAAAAACACCCAAACAAAACTCAGATGATGTTTTATGACAGTTGACAGATGTGGCCTATGGGCTGCATGTTGGAGACACCTGGTAGGCTACTGTGTGTTTGTCCTGGAGGTGTCCCTGTCCAATGTGGCCAGTGGGACCAGAAGATCTTTTGGGTGTAGCTCCAGGGCCAATCTCTTGCCTTCTTTGGGGCTCAGTTTCCAAAGTTGTACAATAAGGTGAACCTACCCTGTGACCTTCTGAGTAGCAGGCCTCCCCACAGGCTCAGAGCAAGGCCCTGGGAAGGGACAGGGAGGCAGCTGCCCCATGGAGTCTTCCTGATGTCGCCTCTCAGCTCCAAGCAGGCTGCCACTAAGTGTCCTGGGACTGGCTCACACTCTGTAATACATCAAGTGAGCGAATTCACCATTTGAGCCTCGCTTTCCCCACTAACACAAGGAGGTGTGTGAGAGTGAGCTGTCTTTCTGGGGAGTAGGTAAGCTGCAGCCTCCAGGACTGGTAGGAAGTTTGCTCTTCTGCCCTGTCATTCTGTTTATAGCAACGGAACCAAGGAAATAGAAATCCAAAGAAATGGGGCCATTTTCTGATCCCTGTGTTAGCTTATACAGCGAATCATTGCAAGCTAGGAAGTCTCATTAATGGAAAGCCGTCTATATATGGGACATGAATGCAAGAAGACCACGTGCTGCTTTAAAAAAAATCACATTTCCTCAGCATGTTTACTGGTTTCAGTGAATGCTTGTGTCAGGAAGAGTTTGTTATGTCCTTGTCACAGTTTCCCTCCCTTCACTCCCTGAAGCCCTATGAAGGGCATTCTACCGTCTCCATCCTACAGGTGAGCAGACTGGAGTGGTCCAGCTCATCAGCTCTGAGGCTCCACATTTTCACGTTTTGCCGTTGAACTTGAGGTGAACGGCACAGTCAAGGGCATCTTGGGATCTGTAACACCCGTCACCTCCACAAGGTCCTATGAGCCAGCAAGAGGCAGTGTGGGCATTAGATCCCAGAGTGTGTTCATCCCTCGGAGCTGTGCCGGCCATGCTCCTGAGGGTGGCAGGCATGTGGAACAGCCCCGGAGTAGTTATCCCAGATCCGCTGTTCACACATGTATAAAGGTGCAGTGCAGGGCCAGTGAGGAGGAAGTGTAATGGCCCTCAGAACGGTGACTCTGGGCTCTTCTGCTTCTTGCTTTCTGAGTGCCCACTAGAAGTAGGCTTGACTGTCGATAAAGGAAGCACTGATTGCCGATACAGAGCGGGAAAGGGCTGCTTGCGGTTCCCCACCTGCAGCTTCCTGAGAGCTGAGACTGCCCTAGATCCTTGGCTCAGTGGAGGTCTGACTTCTGCCCTTCTCCCACCAGGTACCTCTACAACCGCATGGGCTACTGGAGCGACTGGTCCGTGCCCATCCTGGTGACCACGGCTGCTGCATTCACATACATAGCAGGCCTCCTGGTAGGAGTGGAGAGGTTCCCTTGAGCTCATGTGCCTCGTGTGGGTCTGTCCCCAGGAGGGTCAGACTTGGCCTCTGCTGGTCTGTGGGGATAGGGATATTGCTCTGCCCGGACTCCCTCGACTGTCCCTCTGGAAGCCCCTCCCCACCCCCAGGCCAGGGGAGCCGTTCTGGCTTGTCAGCATCTACTACAGACATCTTCCAGAAACTGCCTGGGTTGCCTACCCGCAGCATCCTCCGCACTGAGAGACTCAGGTTGAGCACTAGGTGCTCCTTGGGGACAGGGCTCAGATCTGCTTCCAAATCTTGGGCCTGGAAATCTCCCAACAAGCCGAAGCGTTAAGTTGGGCAGTTTTCATGCGGCCGAACCCAGGGACCTTTCACAGGGGAATTCCCAGAGGAGGAGGCTTGAGGCCTGGAGTAATCTGGAAGGAAGCCAGGCCTGGACAGGGCTGGGCTGGGCATTCCTGGTGCCTGTGGGGAGGGTGTGTCCTGCCTAGGGTCAGTCGAAGGGCGGGAGTGTGGAGCGGGGTGTCTGGAGAGCTGGCAAGCTTTCCAGACACGTGTGGCTTGACCGGCCCCCTGGGCCTCTCTTCAGGTCCTGGCACTATGTCACATCGCCGTGGGGCAGCAGATGAGCCTGCACTGGATACACAAGGTAATGAAAGGCTGCTCCAAGGGGGGAGGGGAACAGAGGCCTGGAAGCAGAGAGTAGCCTGGCTGGTCGTCCCCCTCACCCCCCCAGCCCTGCAATGTAGGCACTGCCAGCATCCTACTCTGCAGGGGCAAAAACCAGAGAGGTAGTCAGCATGCCTATGGTCTCACAGCGTGTGTGGGAAGCCCAGGGTTCTGCCCTGCAGCCACTGCACTCAACAGCACCAGCTCTGCCTTGGCCCCGCCTTCTCGACTGTCTTTAGTGAGCTTTGGTGCTGGTGCCTGGGATGGCCCAGGCTGTCCTGGTCTGGTCCTGATCGCTTTCTGCCACCACCATGGGACAGTCACCTCGACTTCTGCTGCGGGAGATGTCATTCCCACCCTTGGCCTGCCCACCTTTCCGTGGCTTTTACTCCCTCGCTCTGGCCCTCATTTGCTCTTTCTCTTTGAGCTCCTTCCCTGTATTTGAACGCTCTCTATATAGCCTGTGTCCCAAGGCAGGGGTCTCTTTCTCCTCCCCGCAGCCTCCCCTCCCAGATGCGTTTTACAACATTTGTGTTACCAGTTTCTTCCAGGTGCCTGATCTCAACCCACTCTAATTTAATGACACTTGAAGACTAACCTGGCACTGATGGCTTCTCCCTCTGTCCCAGTGTTCATTCCAGACTGGTCCAAAACCTCATCTCTGTCTCACTCTGTCTCTCTGTCTCTGTCTGTCTCTGTCTGTCTGTCTCTCTCTTTCTCTCTCTCTCTCACACACATACATACACACACACACACACCTATGCTGAGTATAGGTTGTTGATACCTGCTATGCTTGATCAGGGCCGTAGGACTAGGCCAGTCCTGGCCAAGATAGAGCCATCCCCTTTAAGGAGCCTGGGGGTGGGGGTGGGTGGGGTGGGAGGTTGGGGGGGAGAGTCATCTCTTTCCCCCACAGCATGGCTAGGAGTAGGCACACTATCTAAGAAGAGGCAGAAATGTCTGGAAACAAACAGGACCCACAAGACTGACCTAGCTAGCAGGGAGACGGAAAGAGGGAGAGAGGGCACAGGTGAACTCGAGTTAGGTGTGTGGAGCAGGATGGGAGTCACCTTGGGAGCCAGGCCTAGGTGACTGAAGTCTTGTAGGGATGGAGAGAACAGTCCCTGCTGAGGATTTCATACTGAGGACTGCTCTGGGGCTTCCTCAGCCCCCTCTGGGAGGCGCTTTCTTCTCTCAGCTGCATTGCTGACATTTGAAAGAGGATATCAGCTGGCATCTGGGGATGAGGCACACATGCTGTGGTCACCTCCTGGGGCTGTGCCTGGCTCTCAGCAGGTCAGGTCACACAGGCATGATCCTAAGGGAGAAGCCTGCAGTTCTACAGAGCCAGTCAGATCAGGGTTCCTCAGCTAACCTGCTTCCTGCTCCAGGCCCTTCTCTCCCTTCCACACAGTCCTGTGAGGTCTCAGAGGCAGAAGGGCCTGCCAGGCAGAGATGAGCCAAGCTGGGTCTGTTTCCAGCTGGCCTGGCTTCCCAGGTTCTGGGTTTTAGAACAGGGCCTGGAAATTCTACCGATGTGTTTAAGAAATCCTGGTTATTTCTGTCTGCTTGCTTTATCTTAATTCATTTTTTATGTGAACAAAAATTCAGACATGAAAAATCATACTTGATAAACTTTTTCCTGCATACACTCCCTTTTTATTTTAATTACTTGTGTGTGTGTGTGTGTGTGTGTGTGTGTGTGTGTGTGTGTGTGTGTGTACACACCACAGCACATATGATATGGAGGTCAAAACATACCTTTTGGGAGTCCGTTTTTTTCTCCATGTGAGTCCTGGGGGTCAAACTCAGATCATCAGGCTTGGCAACAAACACTTTTACTTTCTGAACTATTTCACTGATGTCCCCTTTTCTTTAAATTTATTTTATGAGCACAGATGTTTGCCTGTGTTTAAGTATAATACATGTATGCAATGCCTCCAGAGGCCAGAAGAGGGCGTAGGGTTGTCTGGAACTGGCATTAGAGGCAGTTGTGAAGTCCCCTGCAAGGGCTTGATCAGTTCATAACTGCTGAGTGAGCTCTCCAGCCCTCTCCCTTTCTTTGTACACACACAGTTACCTCATCTGTGCCCTCCTTTTAAAAATGTGCCAGGAGCGCCCTCTTGGACACAGTAAGGCCGTGGCCATCAATCAGTGCCTGACACTTGCTCAGGTCACCCCCTCATTCCCGAGTCATCAGCCCAGCTCATTAGAATCTACTAGTTTTCAGACCTTTTGCAGGGCAGTGTAGCTGTGATCCAGGAGGAAAGAACACTGTATTTTCCTTGTTCTCTTCACTGTTGTTTTGAGGCAGGGTCTCACTGTGTAGCCCCTTAGAACTCACCCTACAGACCACACTGGCCTTGAACTCACAGAGATCCATCTACCTCTGCCTCTGCCTCCTGAATACTGGGATCAAAGGTGTACAACTACTCTCAGCTTTTTCTAAACTCATCATCCTCCTGCCTCAGCCTCCTGAGAGCACACATTATAGACCTGTGCTACCATGTCCAACAAGAAGGTATACAATGCCCTTTGGCACATGGTGCCAACCCACGCTCCCTAGGCAGTGTGTGGCTATGCCAGCAGGATCCCCTTGCCCTCAGGCGGAAGCTGATCCCTTGGGAAAGACCTGCCTGAGAGGTCAGAGGTTCCCCTGAGTCCTCCCAGCCTGCATTTCCCCTTTGCTCAGGTTTCATAGAGCAGAGTCACCTGAGTCTTAGCTTTGTGTCTTCTGTCCTTTTGCTGTGGGATCTGCTTATCAATTTGAGGGACCTCTTTGTAGATTTGGGAAGTTGACCCTTTGGTTGATGAACTGCAGATAATTTTGCCCAGTTTGTCCTTCATCTTTTGACTTTTTGACTTTGTTTATTGTATTTGTGCCATGTGGGTATTATTATTATTATTATTTCTTTAAAAACCAAACAAACCTTCGATCTGGCTGGGCTTAGCTATGCACTCCTTTAACACCAGCACTCAGGAGGCAGAGGTAGGGGGATCCCTATGTGTTTGAGGCCAGCCTGGTCTACAAAATGAGTTTCGGGGTAGCCAAGGATACACAGAGAAACCCTGTCTTGGGGGTTGGGGAGAGACATAAACAACAACCCTCGAAACTATCATCTCTTTTTGTGGCCCTCGGGTTTGGATCAGACTTAGAAGGGTCCTTCCCACTCCAAGATGAAATGGAGATTTTTTTTTGGGGGGGGTTATCATTTGGTAATTTTATGACATTGCCTTTTTGACATTTAAATGTTCCTTAATCTTTTGGAAGTTATTTTGGGGCCTGGTACGATCTTCCCAAACTCACTGAAGATGCTTGCCAGTGTCCCCAGCTGGCTCCCCTCCCCTGTGTGTCGGAGATGCCTTTATGCTCCTCCAATGCCTTCAGACCTCTTTCTGAAGGTGGCTTTCATTTATCCCTCTGGTCTTATGCCAGGGTCATATTGCTTTGAAGATGTCAGTTTTATGGGACATTTTAATCCTGGTCTGTGTTTAGAATCCCTGGTTCCCCTGAGTCCCAAAAAGGGGAGAGCAGAGAGGCTTAGGAATGGGCAGGAGGTGAGTGCTGTGGCCCAGGGCTCAGAGGCCTGGGAGGCCAGGAAAGTCGAGGCAAACATAAAGCCCATCTGTGAGATGATTTTGTACCTAGCCACCACCCAGAGCCATCCAAATACCTCTTGGGAGGGATGCTGTGCTCTGAGCACTCTGCCCTGCCCCTGTGCTGTGCCTCTAACTCCCCCACTCCAGGGGACAGCAACTGGGCTTCAAGGCTTATACCCAGGAGGGCTATATCAACCACCCAGGCTGAAGCCAGAAAGAAGCCAGACTCTACCTGGCCACAGGATGTGCAGCTGAGCTGGACTGGGGCCTGCTGGACCCATGGACACTTCAGCAGCACTGACTGTGAATTCAGCCTGTTCTCCAATTGCTGGTGTACATGACAGTTCTTTCTGGTGCTAGCTTCTGTCTTTCCAGATGCACTCTAAAAAAAGCACATTTGATCTGTGGCACACGCCTTTAATCCCAGCACTTGGGAGGAAGAGGCAGTCGGATTTCTGAGTTAGAGGCCAGCCTGATCTACAGAGTGAGTTCAGGACAGTCAGGGCTACACAGAGAAATCCTGCAGAGAGAGAGAGAGAGAGAGAGAGAGAGAGAGAGAGAGATATTGAGAGAGAGAGATATTGAGAGAGAGAGGTTGAGAGAGAGAGAGATTGAGAGAGAGAGAGAGAGAGAGAGAGAGAGAGAGAGAGAGAGAGAGAGAGATTTGAGAACTTCCAGTATGCCAGACACCATGTTTGTCATAATAGCATTAGCAGCATTTATTGAGTACTCGCTGTATGCGGCTTGTCCTTTCCTCTCTGTCACCCCTTTCAGTTACAATTATTCAAAATGGCAGCACTCACATTTAATAATCATTTCCTTTTGGTGGCAGCTACTGTGCAAAGCACCTTACATACATGTTCTCGTTTATGTCTGAAACCCCTCCCTGGAAGGCATTCATCATTATCCCTGTATTCCTGCTCAGAGCTGTTCCCCGAAGGTGTTACCCTCCTCCAGTGCAACAGGGTTTGACCCAGAGATGTGACTCAGGTGTAGAGACCTCAGGCTTCTACCAAGAGGCTAACCAATCTACAATCCCGAGTTCCAACTCTCCTTGTGTCTTAGCACACAGGGAAAAATGAATGAATGAATAAATGAATGAGTGAGTGAGTGAGTGAGGAGTAGATTCCTCCCTTGCCATCATGAGTCATGCCCAGAAGGACAGAAGTGCCAAGCCTAAGTTCAGTCTACCCCAGGACTCTGGGTAGATCCTCCCAGGTTAGGTGTGGGAGGGGTCACAATATTGCAAGCCTGTGCTATTCCTGAGTCTGAATGACACCGTGGGGAAGAGTCCCTTCCTGAACATTTCAGTAATGCTCCCGAGCATGATGGGTACCACGGCAGCAACTGTAAAACTGTGATGAAATTTTAATTGTATTAGGATTATGGGGAATCAGTTTTATTGCGAGGACTTCCGCTGTCATCCTCCTACTGTAATAAGATGTCTTCAGAAAGGGCTCCTCAGAGTCCCCAGCCCCACTCCTGCTGTCTCATGCTGCCTTTGTGAATGAGGAAGGAGCCTGGACCATGAAGAATTCTAGGGCTCCAGAGAGGACAGAAGCAGGGAACCCCAGCTTAGTCTTACTTAGTTTGGGGTTTCCGGTGCCATTCGCCACAGATCTCTGTCCCTGAAGGCACCTCATGACAGCTGTGCCCACACTTCCGGTGGAACATATTAGAAACTGAGCTGGGGATGTAGCTCAGTTGGTAGTGTCTGCCTAACATGGACAAGACCCTGGGTTCAGTCTCCATTAAGCTGGGCATGCTGGTGCCCGTCTGTAGTCCTAGCACTAGGGAGGTAGCAGAGGGATCAAGAGTTTAAGGCTACAGGAGATCTGATGTCAAGAGAAAACAGCCAAATGCAGGAGACCAAGGCAGCCAGTTCAGCAGACAACACTGTGAGCTGAGCCTGCCTCAGTGTGGGCTCACACTAGGGGTTCCGAGCCCAGCCCCTTCCCACTGCACAGTTCGCAGGCTCCTGCCCTGGCAGAGGCCCTGGTTTCCCACTCTCCTTTCATCTTGTCTTCCCTTTTCTTTCTCCATGTCTCTCTCGCCTGGGATCTGCCCGCCTTTTCTGCCTCTGCCTCTGGCTGGCCTCTCACTGTTCACGCTGCCTTCCGCTCATCCCAGGCTTTCTCCTTCCCTCCTCCTTCTGCTCTGTGTGCTCCTCTTCCTCATCTTTTTGTTGTTGTTGTTTTTGCTTTTGTTTGAGACAGGGTTTCTCTGTATAGCCCTGGATGTCCTAGAACTCACTCCGTAGACCAGGCTGGCCTCAAACTCACAGAGATCCACCTGCCTCTTCCTCCCGAGTGCGGATTAAAGGCGCTGCACTGCCCCTGCCCAGCCTATGTGCATTTCTGCTTTCTTTCTCCTCTTCTCCCAGACAGAGGTCCCCTCTTGCCCTGACCCTCTGTCTGGAACTTTCCTCTCCAGATGGGGCTGGTGGTCATCCTGGCTTCCACGGTGGTGGCCATGTGTGCAGTGGCCCAGCTCTGGGAAGATGAGTGGGAGGTGCTGCTGATCTCCCTGCAGGTGAGTGAGGTGGGCAAGGGACAGGGACACTGCCTCCCCAGGACCTTTGCAACAGGCAAGCTTTTATCACTTCTGTGTCTCCACACCAAAGCACAGAGGAGTAGGGAGGGGTCTGCAGAGCAGGCTTCCCAGTGTCCTCAGCAGGCAAATAGAGACAGGATTGCCTGTCTTGTAGGTAGAGATGGTCAGCAGCATGCTGGTGACCTGAGGGGTCTGGATCTGCCTTTGAGTCCCTGGTCCCTCCTGCCTCTCTTCACACCCAGGGCACAGCACCATTCCTGCATATAGGGGCCCTGGTGGCCATCACTGCACTCTCCTGGATCGTTGCCGGACAGTTCGCCCGTGCAGAGCGGTCCTGTGAGTACACCCTAGAGAGGGCCCACCCATCCTGACCTCCATGAATACCAAGGCCAGCTTAGACTGTTCCCACTAGGACTCTACCTGGGTGGTCTGAGTATGAGATGGGGCCCCTGTGCTTAACATCACAGGCTGGCTTCAGGCCCTTTATACCAAAGGATGCTCTGGAGTTTTGCTCTGGGTTCCTATGTTTTCATGTACATGTGTGCATAAGTTGTAGGTGGGGTTTACTTCCTGTCAGAGCAAAAGCCACTCCCCAGAACACCAAGTCTGATTCCAGTCTGGCTAGCTAGGCATGGTTGGGCCTGCTGAGAGCCACACAGTGGCTCACGGAATGTTCCTCCTGGCCGTGTCTGCAGCCTCCCAGCTCACCATTCTCTGTACCTTCTTCGCCGTGGTCTTCACCTTCTACCTGGCCCCTCTCAGTATCTCCTCTCCCTGCATCATGGAGAAGAAAGACCTGGGCCCCAAACCTGCCCTCATCGGCCACCGAGGGGCCCCCATGGTAAGTACCCCAGAGGGTGGAACAGGGCAACAGCCATTGCAGGAGAGGAGCCTGTGGGAAATGAATGTCATGTCTGTGTCAGCAGATGTATCATTGGCACAAAAGGACATCCTGGTTTGGTTTGATCTGCTTGAGACAAACTGGGATTTAAACTACCACCAGCCTTCCTGCCTCTGCCTCCTGAGTGCCGGGGTTACAGGCATATGCCACCGTGCCCAGAACACAAGGACTTAAAAGCAAACAACAGGCTGGGGAGATGGCTCTGCAGGGAGAAGCACTTGCCGTGAAAGCCTGGCACTCTGCGTTTAATCCCTGCAGCCTACATAAAGATAAAGGAGAGGAGGTCCTGTGAGTTCTGCGTGTGCACTGAAGCATGTGTGTGGATGCTCACACACACACATGCACGTACAGACACATACATGTACACACATACATGCACACACATGCACACACATGCACACACATATACATGCACACACGTGCGCACATATGCACACACACATGTACACACATGTACACACACATGCACATACACATGCACACACACGTACACACACATGCACATACACATGCACACACACGTACATAATGGTAATTGTAACACCAAACTGACAATATTTAAAAGTACTTACTTTCACTTTTATGTGTATGATTGCTTTGCCTGACACCGTGGAGACCAGAAAAGGGCATCAGGTTCCCTGGGACTAGATGGAATTATAGACGGTTGTGAGGTGCCATACAGGTGCTGGGAATCAAACCCAGGTCTTCTGGAAGAGCAGCCAGAGAGAGCCATTTCTCCAGCCCCCAGATTAACAATTATTTAATATGACCTAATATCATAGTTATTTTTCCTTTGTCTTCAAAAATATCTTTGTAGTGCAGACTTTTAAAATCATGATCTGGATGACATCATGCAGCCCATCTGCTTGACACATGTCTCCTGAGTGCCTTTTCATCTGTGACAGACACACACACACACACACACACACACACACACCCGCCGCGGCGTCTCCTTTGTGCTATTTATCTGCTGATGAAGCTGTCTCTAGACAGCCTGTCAAGCTGTGCATTTGGCTGCTCCATCCTGTGGTGGCTTGCTCATTATATCCGTTGTCCTGTTTTTGAGACAGGGTCTCAGTGTGCAGCCCAGAATAGCCCGGAACTCGCAAACCATCTGTCTTCCCCTCCTGAGCGTTAAGGTTACAGGTGTATGCCACCATGCCTGGTTGTGGTGTTCATTTTACACTTGTATGGTTTCTACCCTGACACGGGATGATGGTGCGTAGTTGCAGGTTGCAGTGTTGTTCTCAAATGTGTAAACAATGCATTATCCTCACACCAGAGCGATTTGCCCATCACCTTACACACTGTTTCATTGTGTTAGGAACATTCAGAATCCTCTCCTCTGCCTGGTTCAAAATACACAGGAAGTTAGCATTTACCACAGCTACCCTATTGCTGTAGAATGCTAGAACCCGTCCATGTTGCCCATCATTTCTACCTGGTAACCAGCCTTCCCCTCCCACTCCCAGCCTCTGTTGACCACTGTTCTGCTCTTCACTTCTGTGGGGTCTATTTTAAAAAACAACAAACAAACAAACAAACAAACAAACAATCCCAAAACCCTTTCTTAAAAAATGTGGCATTGCAAACCTTATGCCTCAGGACACATGTGGACAGTTTGCAGGGTCAGTTCCCTCCGACCATGGGAATTAAACTCAGGTCGTCAGGTTTGCAAGCAAGAACCTTTCCCTACTAAACCATCTTGCAGACGTTTTAGTGCTGGTTTGGGAGGTGGGTGGGCAGCAGTGCTCTCTCCATGTCACTGTGAATGACTGTGTCCAGGGTCACCAAGTGTGTGTTCCTGAGGGCTTCTCAAATGATCACCATCCTTTTTGAGTTGCTGGGTCTAAATCCAATCTCTGGTTTGGTGATGACCTCTAGTGGTAGGAAAAGGTATTGCAATTTACTCTGACTTCATGGCGCCAAAGGAGAGACTGGAAGCTAAATACCCCTGGAGAACAGTGATCCCGTATTCCCAGAGTTCGAAAGAGAAGGTGGTTCCTTAGGAGGCAGGGTTCACCCAGGGTTGGAAGGCAGAGTCATGCAGCGCAATGGCTGGGACTGACCTTCAAGCCGGTGAAGGGCTGCAAACTTACTACGTTGGGTGCCAAGCATGAATTTTAGACCATGTGTCAGTGTAGTGATGCAGAGAATATTATAATTGATGTATAGACGAAGCTCATCACCCCACAGCAGCCCCATCCTCTCTCCTCCCCTCCAGAATCTCCATCTGGCCTGGGCTCTGAGATTAAGCCAGAAGGGACCAAGCACTCAGTCTCTGCCCAAGGCTACCACAGGGCCACAGGCCTGTGGAAAAGGCCATTTGCTTCCAGAGTCTTGCTCAGTGCCTGTAATACAGCAAGGGCAATATGGTCAGAGTTATTATTTGCTAAGTCTTAGCTGTGTCAGGCACTTATATGAGTCCATACTCAGCACACTGCCTGCCCCTTTCCCCCAAACCTCCATGAGGTATACATATCATAACAAATGAAAAAATGGAACCTTGAAGCAGCTGTGTGAGTGCCCAGGTTCCCATAGCAACTCCAGAAAGGAGCCAGAATGAGAGGCAGACCTCCCAGCAGGGGGAGGCCTCCCACTGGCTGGGGAAGGGTCATCAGCTGGACCCTAACTCTGCCCTCTCTGGTCTTTCCTCTCTAGTTGGCTCCAGAGCACACACTGATGTCCTTCCGGAAGGCCCTGGAGCAGAAGCTGTATGGGCTGCAAGCTGACATCACCATCAGGTCTGGTGGTGGCCATTCCCCACCCCCACCCACCTCTGCATCTGGCTCTCCTCATAAAACCTCCTGCCCATGCCTTGGTGATGGGAGGGGAACAAAGGCCTGGATGGTCCACAGCAGGCCAGGCAGCCTTTTAGTGCCAATGAGGTTTGTGCCAGACTCCAGAATAGGAAGAACAGGGTCTTGTTCAGGCAAGGTTTAGGTGTGGGGACCTAGAGCTCTGTCACAGACACATTGGAAAGAAAATTACATCTGTGAGTCTCATGCCTTTAATCCCAGCACTCTGGAGACAGAGGCAGGCAGATATCTATGAGTTCAAGGACAGCCTTGTCTACAAACTGAGTTCCAGGACAGCCAAGGCTATGCAGAGAAACCCCATCCAAACAAACAAACAAACAAACAGATCATATGGAAGGGACGTACACATCTCCATCTATAGATACAGCATATTATTAGTATGAATGTCAATGGGGAAACCCATCCCAACCTATCGGAGGTTACCCTGAGGAGGAGAGAAGGCGGGGCCACCAAATACTACTCCCCAGGGTGTACAATACACAGCTACACCATGTAAGTGAGGTTAGCACTCCTGGTGTAGACCGCATAGAGTATACACCCGACACCTCCCTCCCTAGGAGCCTATAAAATGCCTTGAGGAACAGGGAGTGAGGGAGCCCTTTGTTAGTCTGCACTAAGGAGCTCTGTGAGCTGTGGCCAGCCCTGGTGGGTGGATAAGGACGAGAGAAGTATGTGGACTTTGTCTAAGAGGCCTGTGCTGGCACTGCTATCAATGTGACATGTCAAGGACTTGGTTTGAGGCCAGGTTCCACCATTTAGTGGACTTTGAGCTAAATGCTTCCTGCTTAGCCTCCGTCTCCCCCATTATCAATCCCGGCAGTGCCTACCTCTATCGGTGCTAAGTGCACAGACCCACTTCCCCCAGCCCTCCCCTCCCCAGCTGTCTTCCCCACTTGACCTCCATAGAGAGCCAAGGACTTGTCCCTTGAACCCTTTGAGGTCCCCACTGGCCCAGGGGGAGTCTGTAGTAGCTGAGATGGGAACAGAAAAGCTGTGTCCTTTGAGGGTGGGGAGTAGGGAGGGTGGTGATGGGGAGACGGGTATCTCTGAGTGGGTGATGACAAGGGTCCTCTCCTGCAGCCTTGATGGTGTGCCCTTTCTCATGCATGACACTACCCTGAGGCGGACCACCAATGTGGAGCAGGTATTCCCGGAGCTTGCCCGCAGGCCTGCTGCCATGCTCAACTGGACTGTCCTACAGAGGCTCAACGCCGGCCAGTGGTTCCTCAAGGTTTGCCTGTACCTGGGCCTGCCCTAGGCATGGGAGACATGGAAGGCTCCTAAAGAAGGAGGCAGGTGGCCTTCAGCTCAGATGACCCTAACCAGGCTATCCAGTGACCCCCTCTGGGCTCTTGTATCTGGACCCCGTAGCTGCCACTGCTTGTTTGGGGTCTCTGGTGATTGGCTTTCCCTCTCAAGGCTGCTGATCCTCAGTGGACTTGTTGAAGCTGTAGATACAGGACTGGGGATGTAGCTCCATTGACAGAGTGCTGGCCTAGCTTGTACCATGGCCTGGATCATTCTCTAGCATCACATAAGCCTGATGGGGTAGTGTAATCCCAGCAACAGGTGGAGGTAAAGAGGAACAGGACCTCAAGGTCATCTTGGACTACATAGAGGACTCAAGGCCATGATGGACAGGCTCTAAACAAAGGATTCACTTGGGAAGGGGGCGCGGGGCTAGAGGCAAATGTTAGGCACTCCTAAGACCCCTCCTGGGCCACAGTGATCAATTGCTCAACATATCTGCAGTCACTGGTGGCCCTGGGTCTCCATGCCCCATTGCCAGGAAGGCGTTTGAAAGCTCTGTAGACCTAATGATGGCATGCATGTCCCTGTTTCTGCCAGACTGACCCCTTCTGGACAGCCAGCTCCCTGTCACCCTCCGACCACAGGGAGGTTCAGAACCAGTCCATCTGCAGCCTGGCAGAGCTCCTGGAGCTAGCCAAGGGCAATGCCACACTGCTCCTCAACCTTCGGGACCCGCCCCGTGATCACCCATACCGTGGCAGCTTCCTCAACATCACACTGGAGGCCGTGCTGCGTTCAGGCTTCCCACAGCACCAGGTGAAGCCCAGTGGGCTACCCCGGCTTAGCCCCCGGCATCGAGTTAGACTCACCTGTTCCCTTCTCCGGGCTTTAGTTTCCCTGATGGTGAAACAGGGCTGTGTGCACCGTATTTTCCTGACTGGCCCATTGTGGGGACAACAGATCCTTTGAATCTCTCAGAGGAGGGTAGTGGCCCATGTTCTCTGGTTACTTGAGTGGAACGTGGCCCAAATCACTGTGGTGTCACAGTTGGGGAACCTGATACCACTCTGTGACACACAGTTCTCTAGGTGCTATTGAGTGTGGTCAGAGGAGGGGAGGGGAGGGGAGGCTCCTCCATCTTGTCTTGGCCAGGCAAGCTGCCCAAGTAGTTCACTGTGGGCTCCACTGCTATAGTCAGGCTCCACTTTGACCCTTGAAGGATCTAGGAGGTCTAGGACCCTCTCCCCGAATCTGGAGATAAGAATTCTGACCAGCCTGACCACCCTGTCTCCTGCCACAGGTCATGTGGCTGCCTAACAGGCAGAGGTCTTTGGTACGGAAGATGGCTCCTGGCTTCCAGCAAACATCTGGATCTAAAGAAGCCATCGACACCCTACGGAAAGGTCACATCCAGAAGCTAAACCTCCGCTACACTCAGGTGTCCCACCAGGAGCTCAGGTGCCTGCCCTGTGCCATTCAAGATGGCCCTGGAGGAGGGAGGGACTGTGTATCCCCAAGTTCAACCCGCCACTTAGCACATGTGGGCACAGGGCAGAATACGGAGGGAGCCTGGGCACACAGGGTTTGGAAGTGGGATGAGAAGCACTGAGCAGAGATGGGCTTGCCTGTGAGTGTAGACCCCCTGTACACAAACACACTTTCTTCCTGGGCTGGCTGAGAAAGTGTCTGGCTATCAGGAGGTGCTCTTCCAGCTTCCCATAGCAAAGCAGCTAAAGACCTCTGTCCCCTCCCCAGGGACTATGCATCCTGGAACCTGAGTGTAAACCTCTACACTGTCAATGCACCGTGGCTCTTCTCCCTGCTGTGGTGTGCCGGGGTCCCCTCCGTCACTTCCGACAACTCTCATACCCTTTCTCGGGTGCCTTCTCCGCTCTGGATCATGGTGAGTTGGAGATTGTGAGGCCTGAGGATATCTTGGGGATGGTGAAGAGGACCATCAGTTACCTGTAAGGGCTTTCCCTGCAGAGAATACAGGGCATCGGAGGATGGTGGCATCCATGGTGTGTGTGTGTAGAGGGGTAGGGGTAGGCTAAGTCACAGTGGAATTGTCACAGCTTCCAGGGTCTTCACTGGAGTGCTGGGGACCCTGGGCCTAACCCACAGGGAAGATCACGTTGCCTAGGATTCTCAAGAAGCTAAGTTTCCTGGGTCATGAGCTACTCCTTAGATTTGGTTTTAAAGGAAAAGTTGTTCCAGAAAGAGACTGGAGGACAGGGCAGGTCTACTCAGAGGACTGTGAGGAGTGTGTGGGGACCAGTCTTGGAGCACCTGAGACCAGCTGAGCTCCTCTTCCAGCCCCTGAGATAACCCTGGGATGAGGCAGAGGCTCCTTGCTGTGTTCCTGAGGACACGAAGACAGGTAGAAGGCTCTGTAGCAAACAGGGTTGCAGTGTTAGCAAGTCAGAGCTAAGTTACCGATGCTTTCATGGAGAGAGGTGTGGGCAAGGCCAGAAGAGGGCCTCAGTCATGGAGAGGAGGCTATGGAGGCCTGGGCCATGAGCTTTAGACTCATACAACTTATCATGACCCCTGCCAGTCCTGAAAGACCCTGCTTTTCATCTTCCATCTGAACAACACAGTCCTTAAATACCTCTAACCCTCCTCAAAGGTGACATGAAATAGGTAATAGGCAGGCAGCGGAAGTGTGCATATTGTTCAGACCTGGGAGTTGATGGACAGAAAAAAGTGCCCCCCCCATAAGTCTAAGGGTACTGAGGCTACATATATGGGGCTTTGTCTTCCCCCAGACCTTGTGATCAATGTCCTACTGCCTTACACAGGTGTCCCATACCTATTTGTAGAGTCATATGTCTGTGTGCTTGGTACATGGTATCTTACATGACAATGCATCATCAACTGGCGCTTGCCTTGAGCTTCTGGAAGCTATACACACTTGAATTTCAACATACCACCTCTACCTGGAATATACACACACATACATACACAAACACACACACACATACACACATTCATACACTCACATACATGCACGAATGGATACATGTATGCATACACACACATACATACATACAGATACATACAGAGAGAGAGAGAGAGAGAGAGAGAGAGAGAGAGAGAGAGAGCCCACTATGCCCAAAGTCCACTCCTGCGAAATAAAACAGTGAGGAGCCTCAAGCTCCCCCGCTTGCCCGTCCTCGTAAGAGGTCCCCCAGTCTGTGGCCCTTCATTGTAGAAGAGCTGTGACTGTAAGCTAACCTTGGGTCATCTCTCCACAGCCCCCAGACGAGTACTGCCTCATGTGGGTCACCGCCGACCTGATCTCCTTCAGCCTCATCATTGGCATCTTCGTGCTCCAGAAGTGAGTAGACACCAACGCCTCCATCACCTGCCTATCCCAGCAGGCCCAGCTCCACCCTCAGCAGAAGCTGGATGGCCTCTAGAATGAGCTCCCAGCTCAGGGCTCAGAGCCAAACCTTGCTCTGATCTGCTGTGTGGTATCTGGTGGATGTTGCCCCCTCTGTGGCCATTCTGCCTACTGTGAGCCAGCGTATGGGTTCACTCCTGGTAGGACGGAGTGCTACTCTGACAGTTAAAACCCCTCGCACCCCTTAGGACAGCTGGCATGAGGCTGCCACATGTGGAATGGGTGGTCCAGGGAGGGGAAGCAGTTGGGCCAGCCTGGGGCCCTAGGCAAGCAGGAACCGAGGGGCTGGGGTTGGCTCTTGACTGACGTTCTCTCTCTGTCCCATCCTGCTCTGATGGCGCATGTCCCTCCTCTCTCCCCTCCCCCTCTCTGCTGCACTCTGGCATCTCACAGCTATCACTTGATCAGGTAATTCTGGTGTGCTCCCCTCCTGCTCCTCTCTCCCCTTCCAGCCACTCCCTTTCCAGGTCTGTCTGAAAAGCTGCTGTGCACTGAGCCCTGAGCCTGGGTCACCCTTGCCCGTCTCTGCCTGAAGCACGGGCCCTTCTCCACCTTCCCACCCACCCCCACCTTCCTTTCTGCTCTTTCTTTTCCTTTCCTTTCCTTTTTTTCCTTTGAGACAAAGTCTCACCGTGTAGCCCAGGCTGTCCTCCAACCTTTAATCCTCCTGCCTCAGCCTCCTGAGTGCTGGGATGTCTTCTTCCTGTCTGGCTATGTGTGCTGTACTTTTTGGTCCCTAACTGCAGTGTCTGCAGGTGTAGACCAGTGTTTTCTTGGTAGATGTTGACCCAGCTTCCCTCCACCAGAGTGTCTCCCCTGGGGAGAGGGGTCTCACATCCCCATGTCCAGCACTCAGGGGGCCCTTTGCCACCTGCCCAGTGCAAAGCCCAAGTTTCTGTTTCTCTCCTGCTCCATTGGCTTCTGCCTCTTGGGACTTCCTTTCCAGTGGTTCATGCTGTTTCTCTGTATCTCTCCCATAACCTTTTCTTTTTGCTCTCTGTGATCCACACCCTCATTCCTTTCTCCTTCCCCCCACCCTGGGGGGAGACTGATCCTACCCCTCAATCCCTGGTGGCTTTCCTGACCCAGATGTGCCTGGCTGTAGAGACCCTGGCCTAATACTTTTCCCCCCGTGGGTTCTAACATTAATTTCTAAGAGGAGACCTTAGCATTAGGGATTATCAGGGATCTTAAGACCTCTGGGTCAGGCAGCTTTGTTGACCAGCTTCTTGGCCTGAGTCTAAGAGAACCTGCGCTCTGGGACTGAGCCCTTGACAGCACGTTTAGCTCGTGTAGCCTCCATCCACTTGCAGAGTCCACAGGCGCCGCCTGTGTGGTAGTGAACCCATCAGACACAGCCCCAGCAGAGTCACTGTCTCCTGCAAGTCAGGAATAGCCAGAGAGAGGAGCGGGGCCATGGGAGACGAATCAGGAGAGAGATACTTTCTCTGTGTGTCCCATCCTTTCATTCACTGATTCAACAAACACTTGCCTAACCTCACAACATGCCGGGCATTGAGGCCGGCACTAGGAGCCGGCCAAGGTGCCAGAGGAACAAGCACTGCCCTCAAGAATTGGCAAAGCACTGGCCCAGCCGAGGTGCAGTGCCTTCCCCTCCAGCCTCTTGCTTCCCTACTGTCTGCCTGTCCTACTACCCTGTCTGTCCATTTCTGCTGTGTCAGCCCCATCTACAACCCCACAGTGAGTTTTATATGGAATCTTGGCTGCCTCCGACCACCCAGCAGGGCTCCATCTCCTGGGGAATCAGGGGTGCTTATTTCTAAGCAGATAACTCCAGACCCCGTTCCTCTAACATCTTGGTCTGGGGACCTGTGAGGACCAGTCCTAAGCAAAACCTCACCGTCACCAACCTCTTTGGCCCCTTCTGGTTTTACTCAGCCTGTTGTGTTCATTGGTTTATAGGAGGTTATCAGAGTCATATCTGCTAAGCTCCTTGCTCCTGAGACTGCCCCTCCAAAGAGAGCCAGGGCATAACATAGAACTGCCTTCCCAGGGAGGGAGGCTGATAAAGGAGGGGGGAGAGGCAGGAGAGCCCTGGCTGGAAATCAGTAATTAACCCTCTCTGGGCCTCAGTTTCCTCATTTGTATCATGGGTCTCTCAGGCCACATCAGGAGAGGCTCTGGAAATGGGCTGGGTCTCTGCTCCTGGGAGGCTGGGGAGGACCTGATGCCTACTGGGCTATCTCTGCAGGTGGCGCCTGGGTGGTATACGGAGTTACAACCCAGAGCAGATCATGCTGAGTGCCGCTGTACGCCGGACCAGCCGGGATGTCAGCATCATGAAAGAGAAACTCATCTTCTCAGGTGACAGCCTGCACATGCCCTGGGATTAGGTGGCACACATGTAACACACCAGGATAGGTGGAGTTCACACCCACACATATACTGGGGGACAGAAACACATGTGTGTCCACATCATACAACCCCAGATCCTGGGGCTCAGTGTTAGCCCTGGGTTGGTGAATAAACATGACAAGCTAGAGTGTGGGGAAGGGAGTCTGTTTGAAGGCCCAACACCTTTCCTTGGTTCACACATGACTTTCACAAGTGACAACTGTGCTCTTTTCAGTCCCTGCTGACATTCCTAGTCTATGAAGGCAGCTGTAAAGACGTGTGCAAAACTGGGTGTCACTGCAGCTCCTCAAAAAAACTGAGTCAGAAAGTGTGCTCAGAGCTCCCTGGGGCAGCGAGAAAGGTTTGGGTGGTGATGTAGCTGGGGTGTGAAGGATACCTGCAGGTGCCTGGCTAAGAGCTTGATCAGACACAAGGAAGAGTGCTCCTGTGGAAACTGGTGTGCCCCAGGGCTGCGCCGCTCGTCCAGGCACACAGAGCCAAGCAGCATTGCACAGAACCACCTTCCGGAACCTCGGCTCTGCTCATCTCCAACACTAGAACACAAGGGTCCTTGAGGGGCTCTGCTCAGGCCCCCACCCTTGTAGACTATGAGAAGGGGGGATGAACAAGGCTGGCTTGAAATAGGAGGTCCCAGCCTAGCCTGGGGAATCGAGGAGATAGATGTCTAGTAGGCTGACATACCAGGGATGCAGAGGTCTAAGCCAGATTTTAGGAAAAGAGCTGTTGCTGGGTAGAGAAGACACTCAACAGAGAGGAGCCAACATGTGCAAATGTAAACACTGGGTAACAAGCACCCGAGGGTGCATTAGTTTTCTGAGACAGAAGTTCCAGGGGGCAGAGGACTAAGGGCCTAGGAGGGACCAAGGAGGCCCCAGAACACCAGGCTCAGTGCTAACTGGAACCAGTGGTTACATCTGTCTCTGAATGCCTTCCTTCCCCTCTGTCTGTCCCCCTGTCCTCAGAGCCAATCTTCCTCGCTCACATTCTGTCTCCTCTGGTCCAACAGAGATCAGTGATGGTGTGGAAGTCTCTGATGAGCTCTCCGTATGTTCAGACAGCAGTTACGACACCTATGCCAACAGCACAGCCACCCCCATGGGCCCTCGAAGTGCTGGCAGCCGTGCCAAGACCTTCACAGAGCAAGGTGGGCATTAGCTGAAGATCTGTCTGCCCAACTTGTACCCAAGGTAGAACCTAGAAGAGAGGAACGCCTGAAGAAAGAAACTGCACCTGGAGTGCCTGGGAGCTGGCTCCTCAGCCTACGTGTGTGCCCCAAGCTCCTTTGTCTGTTCCAGCCTCTCTTGCATGACTGGGGGATGCCGGGGGTCCTCTCCACTGAGGCTCAGCTAGACTAGGACTCCAGCCTCTCAGATGCCCCTGCAGGCCTGGGGCTTTTCATCCAGGAAGTGAAGGCCTAGTCTCCTGGTCCACTCTCATAATCAGCCTTGGCCTCCCAGCCTGGAAGGTTTGGCGAGTCACCGGGGTGTGCCCTGTGCCCCATGCAAGTGGAGGACGTGGCTGTCTCCCTGTGCTCACACCTGTCTATTTTTCTGTCTGTGCTGTGAGATGACTAACTGTTCTCACTCCTGCCTTGAGGACGTTGGCTGGGCCTCACCCCTGCCTCAGGGCTCTACTCTGCACCCATCTCAAAGCACAAGGAAGTTCATCTCAGGAGAAACCAGTGGCTGTGGTGGAGACATGTTCCTCCCAACCAGCTTCCCTCTACCACTGGCCTCTCTGTCCCTGAGAAGCAGCTAGAGATGACCAGAATCACAGGCTCAGGGCTGTTCTGCCTCGCACCCGACTGTCCAGCAGGCCTCTAGGGCAGAAGAAGCCTTGAGGACCAGGTGAACGACAGACTGATATGACCTCAGGTTCCCACAGCTGTGGCCACAGGGCAATGGGCCACCTGGGCAAAGCGCTCTGGGCTCAGTCAAGCATGGGCCTCTGGCCAAAGCTGCCTATAGTAGAAGGAACCTAAGGGCAAAGACAATTAAAGCTGCCATCTTGATGTGTGTTGTCTCTGAATTGTCTGTGGCAGTCTGGGGACCCAGCATGTGTGGGTTGGCATTAGGTGCTGGCCCCGGGTTTTGAGGAAGAGCCATTTCACAGGTAAACATGACTAGATCTGAGTCCTTGATCAGCCATGATGCCGGGACTTCAGCAGCCCCTGGACTGCATAACAAATGAATGCCCTTGCATTATGTGGGGCAGGATGCTAAAATGATCATCCAAAGTCACATAGGCAAAGCCAGGGCTACTCTTTGAGAAGCCTACATCCACACTCTTAACTCCCATTCTTAAAAATGTCTTTGGGGGGGGTGCTTTTTTTAAATTATCTTTTTTAATTTTAAAAAGTATGTATTTGTATGCATGCATACATGCCACTTGCGTGGGGGCACCTTCAGAGTCTAGAAGAATATGTTGGATCTCCTGGAGCTGGAGTTGCAAGCAGTGGTGAACCACGTGATAGAGGTGCTGGGAACGGAACTTGGGTCCTCTAGAACAGCAGCTAGTACTCTTAACCTCTGAGCCATCCCTCCAGCCGCCAAAATGTCTTTCTAAAAAAAATAAACTCCAGTGGGCTGGGGAGATGACTCAGCAGTTAAGAACCAGGGTTCAGTACCCAATGCCAGAATACTCATAGCTGTCTGTAACTGGCCTTCATTGCGCACACGCAGTACAGACGTGGTACAGGGAAAACACCCGTCCACACACGCAGTACAGACGTGGTACAGGGAAAACACCTGTCTACATAAAATCATTTATTTTTGGAGTCAGGGTCTCTCTATGTAGCCCAGACTGTCCTGGAATTCATTCTGTAGACCAGACTAGCCTTGAACAGAGATCTGCCTTCCTCTGACTCCCTAGTGCTGGAATTAAAGGTGTGCTCCATCATACCTGGCTCTTAATAAAAAGCAAAACAACAAAGCAAAAAGCCCTTCAATTCTACTGAGAGGGGAGGGGGAAGGGCCTCACATGCAGCCTGCATGCACCTTTTGTAACCATCTAGGAATGGCACAGCAGAGTGAAGGTTCTGATCTGAGACAGGCTGCAGAGCCTGGGTTGGGGGTCTTTCGTGGTAACATGGAGGACAAGTCCTGAGTGCCCGGATGCTTCTTCACATTGGCGAGGTTTGGCTGTGGATCTGGCTGAAGCAGGCTCTTACCCTCTGATTGACATGAGAGAGGATACCTGGGCTGAAAGTCAAACACAGCCCAGAGAACACAGATGTCTGGGTCTCCTCCAACCCAATGTTCCCAGCTCTGCCTGCTGCCCTCTGTGGGAAGGGTCAGCAGTGGAAAACCGGGAAAGTCTTTAAATCTTGAGGCTCTGCCCAAGGTCTTGAGAACATTCTGAAGGGAAGAAGGCTGAGCCTCTGCCCCAGCTTGCACGAGGTAAATGCTATGCCACTGAGGAAACAATGAATGTACTGCCTCATCTCCAAATGTGAATGTTCTAGATTGAATTATTGATATATGAAAGATTCTATGCCACTTTCTTGGGAGGAAAGAAATGAGCCCCTTCCAAATTCATACCCTTCAGTTGTCCCCCATTAGCCTCCCCCATTGGGAGTCTTGGGAGATTTACCCACCATTTCCCTTACTACGGAACATCTAGCAAGATCTCCTTCTGTGTCAGAGATCATTTCTGCTGTCCCTGGACACAGGTAGAATCAAACCTGATCTGTAAGGTTGGGAAGGATGTACAGTCCTACCCATATGATTTCACGGCTACTGTCTAGCCTGTGGAAAGCCATTCAGAAAAAGATGACACATTTTCATGGAATCTTCTCCTTGCCCAGTCAACTCCTCTGGGCCAACTAGACAGGTACCCAAGGCTCCTGGCCATGCTGGTGCACCTAAGACACCTTGCAATCTTAGGGAGGAGGGGATAAAGAAGGGTGCAGAACCTAGGGTCCCACTCAGAATCACTAGCTGCATCCCACCATCATCAGAACCTGATTCTGCAATCCTCTCCTGCCCAAGGATGGTCAGGCCACCTCCCTGTCACCAAACAATGAATGGCAGTCCTATCTCCATCCTCCAATGGGTCTTTGGTTCATGCTGCACCTTCTCTTCCCTAACCTAGGGGTTACTGAAAACTCTGCTGAAGCCCCCAGTAGATCCCCTTGACTACAGAGGACACCTCACTGCCCACCTTACAGAGAAACAAAAGAGCCTTTTCACCTGGACACTCCTGTGCCTCACTCCTTCCTCTCTAGTGCCTTCCTTCCCTGTTCAGATGACCCCCTATCTCCTGCAAGCCCTCTGTGAACCCTCAGCTCCTTCCCAAATATAAAGGTCCCCAAGCCACCCACATCTTTCTACATTTTCCATTTGTGTGTGTACGTGTGTGTGTGTATGTGTGTTTGTGTCACAGTACAGATGTGGAGGTCAGAGGGCAACTCGTGAGAGTTCTTCCAGGGCAGGAGCTCAAGGCAGAGACCGAGGCAGAGACCATGGAGGAACTCCTCACGGATTGAGCTCTTTCTGGCTCTCTCATGCCTTTTATGAAGCCCAGGACCACCTGTCTAGTATAGCACTGCCTATCATAAGATGAATCATTTACATCAATTAGAAATAAAAAAAAAAACACAAAAAACCAGACATGGCCACAAACCAGTCACAAGGCACTAATACTTCAGTTGAGCCTCCATCTTCCCAGGTGACTCTGGGTTTGAGTCAAGCTAACAACTGGAACTATCTATGACTGGGTCCCAGAGATTGGTCTTAAGCTATCAGATTTGGCAGCAAGTGCCTTCCCCTGCTAAGCCATCTCCCTGGCCCCAGTGATGCCCTTTCATGGCTATATGGAAAAGTTCTTTCCCTCCCCCAGTATAAGGGCAGTTTCCCATTTCCTGGAGCAGTGTCTTGTTTACTCTTTTATTCCTGTGATAAAACACCAAGAACAACCTGGAGAGGAATGGGCTTGTTCCATTTTACAGCTTTGGGTCACTGAGGGAAGTCAGGGCAGAAACTCAAGGCAGGAACCAGGGCAGTAACTGAAGCAGAGACCATGGAGGAACAATCCGTACTGCCTTGCTTGCTCACTCGCTTCGCGTGGCTTGCTCAGCTTGATTTCTTATACGACTCAGGACCACCTGCCCTTCCCCCACTCCTGTGGGATGGGCCTTCCCACATCAATCACCAATTTAGAAAATGTACCGCCACAGGCTTGTCCACAGGCCAATTAGGTGGGGATATTTTCTCAACTGAGTGTCTCTCTTCCCAAGTGACTTTCGCTTGTGTCACCTTGACATAAAACTAGTTGCACAAGCAGGGTCAATAGACAAACCTCAGCCAGGCTTCAGAATACAGGCTTTGCATTAATTAGATTTTTACCACTGGAACAAACTACCAGAGTAAAACAATGTAATAAGAAGGAAGATTTATTTTTCAATACTTGGTAACTTAACTATTGCTTCTAGGAAGAACACCATGGTGGCAGGGAGCATGTGGCTAGACAAAATGACATACTCCATTATGGGCAGAAGGCAGAGAGCAAGAAAATACAGGGCCAACCAACTAGACCCCAACTCATATTCTCTACCACTTCACAGTGATACCATCAAATTATTAACCCACCAAGGGATGAGTCCATTAGGAAGGTGCTCAGTGACTTCTCCAGAGCACCACCAGCCAAGGGACCAAGGTACCAACCTGTAGAGCTTTAAAAATAAATAAATAAATAAATAAATAAATAAAAAATTAGAGACAGAGACTCACTCTGTAGCCCTGGTTATCCCAGAATTCACTATGTAGACCAGGCTGCCCCTGAACTTGCAGAGACCCACCTGCCTCTGCCTCCTGAGTATTCGGATAAAAGGCATGTACCACTACAACCGATCTAGATGTTTTTAACTTTTTACTTATTTTGTTATGTACGGATGGATGAATGTGCACAGGCACCCGTGTGTTACAAGCGTGTGTGTGTGTGTGTGTGTGTGTGTGTGTGTGTGTGTGAGTTCTCTCCTTCCACCATGTGGATCTCAGATATCCTCGGGCATAGAAGCAAGAGTCTTTAGCCATCTCACTAGACTCATGTGAAGTCTTTCAGGGGACACTCTCCACTCATGCCATAACTCCTCCCATCTTCCATCAGCCTATGTGAGCCTGGCAGTATCGGGCTCTAACACAGAGAGGCAACTCCACACCATGGTGGAGTTACCAATACCCTCCTGCTGATGAGAAGAGTCAGACCAAGGGGCAGGCATCGATGTAGTCAGTGTTATCCAGCGACTGTGACACTGTCCTGACACAACAGGACAGGCTCTATTGGAGGCCACCTCCTTCCTGGATTGCTGTGCTCCTGTGACAAGCCCTGTAGTCCTTCACAGAGGCAGCAAGTGGTCTCGTGCCAACCTCCAAATCCACGCTGTCCGGCTCCAGAAGGTCAGGTGGACTCAGAGCCGACCTATTCTCTCTCCATCCAACTGTATCTGCTCAGTACCAACACATCCTTCCACTGTGTCCTCCCACGAGGCTCTCACTCCTCCATGTGGACACTGCAGTTACAGGACCACACAATGTATACAACATAGAAGATCCTGGTCACATCTGCATGAGCATCTGTCCACACACAGACACCTTATACTCATTCCTCACACACACAAGCCCAACATGGACATGACCAGTCACAAATACAATGACAGAAATGCTGTGAGCCAGCAACATGTACGAGTTGGTCACAAAGATGCAGGAGGGAAGCCTGGATCCACCGCAATGGCAAGCACATTCTTGGTTACATCCAAAGCCATGTAGTCATATGTCCCCAGAGCCCAAGCACCCCAGTACTACAGTCTCTGCGTTCCACATACTCACTCATGTACAGGTTCTAGAAACACCTACACACTGACAACCACCCTATCTACCTGAGGCAGACACCCCATACACACCATACAAACCCCCACCAGTCACCCCCAGTCTTCAAAACACCACAGCCCACTACAACATACAACCAACTCCATGCTTATCCACACTCCTCCCTTCCAAGACTGGCCCAAGAGTAGAACAAAAGCCCAGTGCCCATTCCTACCCGCTCCCTCCCCTCCCCTCCCCCCTGGCGTCCAGACAGACCCTTTGTCCTCCCGCAGCTGAGCCCAAGTCTAGGCAAAGCGAGAATAAAATCAGCTCAGGCTGCTAGGCAAGCAGGCAAAGCTGGCAAGCAGCAGGCACAGACAGGAGCCGGCTCTGCTAGAGCAGCAGTTTCCCCAGGAAGAGGGCGTGGCCAGGTAAGAGCCGAGTACCTGGATTAGGGTTTGGCTAAAGGGGTGTCTTGCTCTGGGGAACATCTACCCAAAGTGTGAGCCCGTGCTGTGTGTCAGGGTGTATGTGGGAGTGGAGGTGTGTGTGTGTCTGGGGGAAGAAAGGATAGTGGCACACCGAGCCAGTTTCACAGGATTCTCAGTTTCTCAGCCCATGACTCTGAGACAGGAGAATGCTGACGGAATCCCTAACTTCCCATGTGTCCTTGGGCTCTCAGACTACAGGATTCTATGGTGGAAACTGAGTCTCCCATTCCTGTGTGCCCACAGTTCCCTCAGCCTAGGCAGAGGAGGCAGTAGAAGGAGTAAGTATTGGCACAGTTGCTAAGAGGTGGGGTTAAGGATCATCACACTAGCAGGCGGATCCCTTATGCTGAGACCTGCCTTCTTGGGTCTCAGCCTAGAGTAGCTGCATGCTAGGCTACCTAAGGCCAGCCCTGCTGCACTCTGATGACCTATCTCGTTTCCCTCTGTGGATCCCTGGTCATGCCTTGATGACACACCTTCCCCCTGGCAAGGGCTGTCCCCAGAGGGGACAGGCTTAATAGCTTGGTGCATGGTGGGTTTGGGCTGGCAGCAGTCCTTGTCCACCAAGAGCTTATTTCTTGTGACTCTGAAGCAGGAGATCCACTTACATGGTCCTGCAAAGCTATGAAAGGCAGGCTGACCTGCAGATGGGACAATGCAGGGAGGACAGAGCAAAAGCAGAGATAAGCCTCGGAGTAAGATCCCGCATGCCAAGGATTGGCTGTGTGCTTCTTTATTTAAAGGTTTTTATTTACCTATTATATGTAAGTACACTGTAGCTGTCTTCAGACACCTCATAAGAGGGCATCAGATCTCATTGTGGATGGTTGTGAGCTACCATGTGGTTGCCGGGATTTGAACTCATGACCTCTGAAGAGCGGTCAGTGCTCTTAACCACTGAGCCATCTCTCCGGCCTTGGTTGTGCATTCTTCAGGACCAACTCCTAACCAGGGTGAGTGGCCTGCAATCCGTGGTGTGTTTTCATACACACCCATTCACTGACCTCACAGCAAACCTCTGAAGGGCAGGCTCCCTCCCTATGACTGCCTCCTCACTACAAAGTCCTATGAGGGCCAATCACCCACACCCCATGCTGTAAAAAGGTAAGCCAACGATCAAGACATACTACAAACCCAGCATCTTTCTATACCCCATCCAACAGTTGCAGTTCTGTGGTGAGGTATTACGATTCTGTTTCAGAAACGGAGCCAGTGGCTTGCCCAGGTGAGATCACTCCAGACTAAAGGAGGCTTATAGCCCCATGTGGTCCCTAGAGCCTGGATCTTCCCACTGGAAACTAGAAACATCTCTCACTCCCTTTCTATTACACAGCTAATTCTGCCCATCTCAGGAACCTTCTAACTCTGCTCCAACTGTGTTTACTATCCTTTCTGAGTTCCCTCAATTCTCCTGAGTTCTCTCAAAGGACCTATGCTCAAGCTCTGAGCTCCAAAAAGGCAGGGACTATGACTGTTCAACACACAGACACAGAGATATAATAAATGCCAGTGTAAATAATACATGCACTTGACTTTGAGTAAGTATTGAGCTCCTAGTATGCTACTGTGCTGTGGAAGGTAGGGCAGATACTAAATAGAACAGAGTTTGGTCGAGGGGAAGTACCTACAGATCTACAGGAGACACGAACACAGACACAGACACTCACACACACACGTGTCTAGGGTAGTCTGAATCCCTTTACCAGGGACTACAGCTCCTGCAAAGAGACCATCCTTATACATTTTGTCAAAGCAAACTCCCTGAAGGTCCCCCTTCAGAACTTGGGAGTAATCTTCCTGTCAGTGGTAGCCATCTGACACTACTCAATCCTAGTTGGAATCCCTAAACACTGCAGTCTAGACTTGTATAAGTCTAGACTTGTTCCATCCCCCACCCCTTTTTAACTCTCCTCAAATTATTTGAGTCTGCCATCTGTTTCCTGCAGAGCCTGGCAGGAAAAAGCTTACCAAATCTAAACAGAAAAGGGCAATATGGCTTCCACTGGAGAGGAAGACTGGACACAGAAGGCAGGGCTGACTCATCCCCCCCCCCAATAAACACCAGTTAAAATAATACATGCACTTGACTTTGAATATTGAGCCCTTAGTATGCTACTGTGCTGTGGAAAATGGGGCAGATACTAAATAGAACAGCTTGGTCGAGGGTGGGGGGCAAGTACAGATCTAAAGGAGGCACGAACGAACACGCATACACGCACACGCACACGCACACGCACACGCACATTCTAATAAACGCCAGTTTAAATTAGGAGTCTAGATGGGGCGGTGGGGTCAGTAGGTGCATGGCGTGAATGCACCGGAAGTGAGTGGTGAATGAACTAGTGAAAGGAAGCCTAAATGTTCGGCAAGTCCACCAGCAGGCCCATCTCTGATGAGGTCTCTGTTCTCTCCCCGCAGGATGCGGGAGACCCCGGGACGCGAGGAGTCGGAGCCGGGCATGGAGGCCCCGTGCGCCGCGTCCTGCCACGCGCAGCGCATCCTGCAGACGCTCAACGCGTACCGCCGGAGCGGCACCCTGACCGACGTGGTGCTGCGCGCCGGAGGCCGCGACTTCCCGTGCCACCGCGCGGCGCTCAGCGCGGCCAGCGCCCACTTCCGCGGCCTGTTCGCGGCCGGCCATCCCGAGCGCGCGGCGGCCGTGGTCCCGGTAGGGCCCGAGACGCCGGGGACGGCGGCGGCACTGGCCGTGGTGCTCGACTACGTGTACGGCGCGGGCGTGCGGCTGCGCGCAGAGGACGAGGCGGCCGCCGTGCTGGCGCTGGCCGAGCGGCTGGGCGTGGCCGGGCTGCGCGAGGCGTGCGCGCGCTTCCTCGAGGGCCGCCTGCGCGCCGCCAACAGCCTGGCGCTGCGCCGCGTCGCCGCCGCCTTCTCGCTCGCCTCTCTGGCCGAGCGCTGCGGCCGCGTGCTGCGCCAGGCCTTCGTGGAGGTGACGCGCCACGCCGACTTCCTGGAGCTCGCGCCCGACGAAGTGGCGGCGCTGCTGGCCGACCCCGCGCTGCGCGTGGCGCGCGAGGAGGCCGTGTTCGAAGCGGCCATGCGCTGGGTGCGCCACGACGCGCCGGCCCGCCGCGGACAACTTCGTCGCCTCCTGGAGCACGTGCGCCTGCCGCTGCTGGCGCCCGCCTACTTCCTGGAGAAGGTGGAGGCGGACGAGCTGCTGCAGGCCTGCGGCGACTGCCGCCCTCTGCTGCTTGAGGCCCGCGCCTGCTTCATCCTGGGCCGAGAGGCAGGCACGCTGCGGGCCAGGCCGCGGAGGTATGGCCTCCCGCTTGCTTGCCTTGCGCCGCAGAGAGGCCTCGTGTCTTCCCCAGCTCCGGTTCCTTCACTGCCCATTTTAAAATGTCACCCCTTCATAAGCTTGGTACCCGATGTCTGTGAAGAAGGAATGCATCTCATTCCATGTCCCATCTGCCATTCTCACAAACAGGTCCTGTAGGGATCTGCACTCTGGGGACCCACAGGCTAGTAAGACAACTAAACACACAAAGGCGTGCGAAACTCCCACTCCACCGGTGCGATGCCAGACCCAGAGACTGTAGTCTACCAATGGCCCTTCATACCCAAGGGACTGAAGACAGGGATTATGCTGTCTCTAATTCTGAGTATGAGGTCGGGGACACAAAATGGATTAGGAAAGCACTAGCCAGAGAGTTTGGATAACATGATGAGGCCAGGAGCCCAAAGGGTCAGTGGTGGAGAGCTTTGCCAAAAGCCAGAGTTATCTTCTTACTCAATTCCCTGTTAGGAAGTGGCTAAGGGAAGGATACAGTACATGAGCTGTTGTGGACCGAGGGTTCATATCATTCAAAACTAAGCATGACTTTGAGAGCTGATAATCCATAAGCCTCAGTTTTCTCCTCTGTAAAATGGGCAATAACCCTAACAATTGTCTGAAGAACTAAACAATGGAAGGCTTTTCCCCGCCTGTAATTTAGAGGCGAGCAGATTGGGGTAAGAGTTGGTGACTTCTTCCTATCTGTACCAGAGGTCAGGATGGAAGTGGTGGTTTCCAGAAGCAGCAGTTAGGGTAGGCAGAAAAGCAGTGGCATTGTCTGGTGTGATCAAAACATCAGAAAGGAAGTGGGCTTGGTGCTGGAGGCCTGTCAAATCAGTGCGGAGTAA
This sequence comes from Grammomys surdaster, assembly GCF_004785775.1. Lineage (NCBI taxonomy): Eukaryota > Metazoa > Chordata > Mammalia > Rodentia > Muridae > Grammomys > Grammomys surdaster. The sequence continues at coordinate 2,079,637 of NW_021604648.1, read as the reverse complement.
GCAGAAACAGGATAGGGAGTTTGAGAACAGAGGCTACAGAAAAAAACAACCCAGCGTGCCAGGGATCTAGCTTAGAGGCAGAGCACACTAGCGTTCTGATTCAGTAATTCCCCGGCACCGTTGGTGGGGTGGGGGTGCACAGCATGAGAAGAACTGCGCATAGGTGTGATCTAGAGGTACCGGGTTTATCCCCACCCCAGGTTCATGGACTTAGCTGAGGTGATCGTGGTCATTGGCGGGTGTGACCGAAAGGGCCTCCTGAAACTGCCTTTTGCGGATGCTTACCACCCAGAAAGTCAGCGCTGGACCCCACTGCCTAGCCTGCCTGGTTATACACGCTCTGAATTTGCCTCCTGTGCACTTCGAAATGACATTTACGTTTCTGGTGAGGGTACAAGTGAAATAGGAGCCTTTAGTTTCCCTCCCACCTCCTAAAACTGTGTGGTCCAGCAAAGCCTAGAAACGATGGGAGTGTTGATCCTGGGTTTGGGCCAGAGGCCTTAAGCCTTGGCATTAGTCTTTGCTCAGAAGAAAGGCCACGTGGTATCCAGCAGGCCATTCCCAGTCCCTAAACTCCACTCTCATTCCCTATATGGAGACACTGTAATAATCCCCAGATGATCAGGATGGAAGTGAAGGTAAAGCTTTAGTTAGTAAAGCTTCTACCACATCACTGTACAGACTTCTGCTTTCCCTTGGCCCAACACACATTCTCAATGGCTGTCTTGGGAACACTCCTCTTTTGCTTCAATGAGCACAAGATGTCTCACACCACAGGCACCGGGTGAGCGTTACCCTCCTTGGATCTCCTAGGCCTATCTCTATGGTCTTAAGGCCTCCTTTGGATTTAGGGAGTGTTTGTGACTCTTCGGGGGCATTGGGAGTTAGTAAGAGGGCCAGAGAAGGACGGCTGCTTCTTTCTCCACAGGAGGACACATCAACAGCCGTGATGTCTGGATGTTTAGTTCCCATCTCAACACCTGGATCAAGGTTGCCTCAATGCACAAGGGCAGGTGGAGGCACAAGATGGTGGCCCTGCAGGGACAGGTAGGCACATGCTATGGCTGCTGCCCTAGGATCTAAGGCAGAGATGGGGGGGGAGGGATCTGGGGCCCCCAAAAGATAAGGACTTGCTCAAGATCCCATAATAGTGTTAACAGTCATCACTGCAGCTGGGTACTTGAGAAGCTGAGGCAAGAGGGTCATGAGTTTGAGGCCAGCCAGGGCTACATAACAAGACCCTGTCTCAGCATCACCACCCCTACCAGATAAATAGCCAACACTGAGGAATACAGTGGCGAAAGGTACCAGAGATTGAGTCTTGACTCTCCCACATAAAAACAAAATACTGCCAGTTATCTTTGTAAAGATCATTCTGCATTCAAAAACAGGAAGTGGTAGGTGGGTGGTAAACCCTTAGTAACCACTTGGGTTATTACTAAGCATAATTTGCAGCTGAAATCCTCTTCACTCACCAGCCAGTCACCTGCATTGAACAGGGAAGGGTTCCTGAACTAGGGAGAGAGGAAGTTAATCAGGCAGTAGCTGTGCTGGGACGCCCCTGGTGAGCTCGCAGACTGAAGCAGTGGGGCGTTGGAGTCGCCTGTAGCTCTGAATCCAGGGGCCCTGGCCTCTGTCCTCGCCCTCAGCTCTTTGCAGTCGGTGGCTTCGATGGCTTGAGACGCCTGCGCAGCGTGGAGCGCTATGACCCGTTCTCCAACACCTGGGTGGCCACAGCGCCCCTGCCGGAGGCCGTGAGCTCTGCAGCCGTAGCGCCCTGTGCTGGCCAGCTCTATGTGATTGGGGGCGCAGGGCAGGATGGTGTCAACACTGACAAGGTGGGCTCAGGCTTTATGGTTAAGGGACAGTAAACAGTTCAGGAAACAGCGTAGCCTACTGTGTGCAGGCTAGATCTGGGCACTGGTGTGAGCCAGTCTATTTTCTAAATCCTGTCAGCACTCGGAGAATCTTGGCCTCAGACAAGCACTGGGGAGGCAGAGGCAGGTTAATCTCTGGGAGTTCAAGGCCAGCCTTGTCTACAGAGCAAGTTTCAAGGCAGCCACTCCACAGAGAAACCCTGTATCCAAAAACCGGGAGAGGGAGGGGGCACCCCTTAGAGGGTTACTCAGTGAGTCAGCAGAACGCCTGAACTCTTGTGATTGGTACTGTCCGTGTGGGTTTCATAGATTTAAAAAAATGAAAAGATCGGGGCTGGAGGGGTGGCTCAGCAGTTAAGAACACTGGCTGCTCTTGCAAAGGACCAAAGTTTGGTTCCCAGCACTCGTCAAGTGGCTCACAACTGCCTCTCACTCTAGCTCCGAGTTCTGGCCTCCGCAGGCACCCACAGACACACAGAAACACATAAAAACAGTATTTTTAAAAATTAGGAGAAAAAACGAGTTAAAGTGCTTTTCCTCTACTCGAAAGATGATCTCCTAAGAGCTGGGGTTGTATAAGGTGGAAGCTCTGGGTCTGACCCCTCGCACTGTCTAAGCCGACCGTATCAGGATAAAAATTAGGGTGCTGTGCCGAGTAGCAGGGCAGTTCCGGGTGAGGCTCCTTCACCACTGTCTTCCCTCCTGCAGGTGCAGTGCTTTGACCCCAAGGAGGACCAGTGGAGTCTGCGGTCACCAGCACCCTTCTTGCAGCGGTGCCTTGAGGCTGTCTCCCTGGAAGACACCATTTATGTGGTGGGAGGTCTCATGAGCAAAATTTTCACCTATGACCCTGGCTCAGATGTCTGGAGAGAGGCAGCTGACCTGCCCAGCCCTGTGGTAAGTGGGGCTCCCTGGCAAGCTCCTACACTGGCCCATTCAAGGTACAGGCCCACTCCCAAGGCTCTGGAGCTCCCAGGTTAGAGGTCTTGCATGATTCCATTGTAAATGGTTTCACTTAGTCCTCTCGCTTGTCCTCTCAGTGACAAGTCACCTCTCATTTCATTAGAGAGGTTAGCCCAGGGCCATCAATTGGGCTGTAGTAAGGCAGTACGTAGAATTCAAGTGCTGCCACTGAGTAGGGGCTGGGGGAGGTTAGTCTGTCCCAAAGGTACCAACTAGCAAAGAGTGGACAAGGGACTTGCTAAGTTCCCTATTCCAGTGACATCAGTGACCAGGGGTGCAAGTTCTGACTCCCACAGCCCCTTGCTCCCCCTGCACCCACCTGTTGCCCCAAGACTCTATGTATTAGGTATAACTGGTGGTTCCTGTCAGTTTGGTCCCAGGATGACTCAAGGCTGATGTTTCCAACTTCTCTGAATAAGACTGTAGGATGGTGTTACTGTTCCGGTTGTACAATCTTCTAAACATAGCTTTAGCTTTCTGGCTAAGACCAAACGAAGGCTATGCCATATACAACGAAGAGGGTGGTTACTCTGAACTGTGCAGATGAGACCTAAGACATAAAGCAGGCCACTTGTCTCCCTGCCATCCAGACTGCAATGGTCAGAATGTAGGGCAAGGCTCGGCCACATAGCATAAGTCCCCGGGTGCACTCCAGCTAACTGTTCATCTGTTTGTCCTCTCAGGAGAACTGTGGTGTGACAGTGTGTGATGGGAAGGTCCACATCCTTGGTGGGCGGGATGAACACGGGGAAAGCACCAACAGCGTCTTCACCTTTGATCCCGGCAGTGGGCAGGTGGAGGCCCAGCCGGCCCTGCAGCGCTGCACCAGTTCTCATGGCTGTGTCACCATCGTCCAGAGCCTGAGCAGATGACCCAGACCGTGACAGCCTCAGCCAGGAGGCACAGAACATTCGGGCATGGCACACAGCTCCCCTCCTAGAACCCTCATGTGGACAGTCCTTTAATCCCCTCTTCTTACAGAAATAAAACCTTTTTCAAGAGTTGGGTGTCCCAGCTCATGCCTGCTTAGCTATAGAAGGTATCCCTAGCCCCCTCTTCCTGCTTTGCAGCTAGCCAGGACTCCTGTGCACTGAAGGCCTCTCGAGCAGCCATACTCACCCTAGACCACTATCTGAGTATATGAACAGATAAATTACTCGGCTCTGGGCATTGGAGAGGCCAGGAGCAAGGTGCCATCAGATTTCGTCTGGTGCAGGCTGTGCTTTATAAATAGCATTTTCCTTTATTCTCACTTGGCAGAAGAGAACAAGATGTTCAACCTCCCAAAAGGACACTAATCCCAGGTGACTTATCATCTCCCTACAACCCCCCCTTTCTTATTTTTATTTATTTACTATAGTGAGAGTGCATGATGTGTGTACACGTGCTATGAAGTGCACACAGAGGTCAGAGGACAACTCTGTGGAGTCTGTTTTCTCCCTCCGCCTTCACGTGAGATCTGGGGGTCAGGCTGGCGTGGCACGCACTCCCAGCCCTTTCTCTGCTGACACTGGATAGTGAGTCCTAACATACTGATGTTGGGGGAACACTTACACTCACCCTCTAGCACACCCATTACTTTTGTTACTTTTGTTAGATATTAAAACTTGTGTGGAGATCAGGGAACAAATTGTAGTCAGTGCTTTCCTAACATGTGGGTCCCAGGGACTGAACTCAAACCATCAGGGTTAGCAGCAAGAGCCTTTACCAACTGAGCTGTCTCTCCAGGCTCAGCACTTTTGTTTCAGGGCAGTAGGCACCGCAGCCACACGCCAGGATGTACCCAGACTGGCTAGATCCCCAACATCAGAGTGAGGCACAACTCCGATGCCACAATACACTCTGTAAGGCCCTTGGCTCCAGGCCACTGAGAGAACTCCTGGATGGGAGGAAGGGCAAACACACCAGAGATGCTGAGGCTGCAGTCCTGGGCACTGGCCAGCCCCAGCTGCAGACACTCATTTGCACTCAGATTGCCTTTTGAAGAGGAGCCTGTTTGTTTTCCAATCTCTCCCATCCTCAGTGCCCGAGGGTCATGTCTGCAGGGTCTCTCCAGCTGGGGCTGCCCCGTCACAGCCAGGCACAAAGGCTGTGGTCCCAGCTGAGCTCCAACAGCAGATTAGGGAACTGTGGCCATCTGGACACAGCTGATGACGGCAGGCAGGCAGGCGGGGGCAGGACTACAGGCCAGACCCATGGATCCTGCCTGTCCCTACTCCAAGAGGACACAGGACAAAGCACTGGCACCTATCACATGTCTACCCAGGAACAATAGCCTATTCAGGGCAAGCTCTTCTAAAGGATATGGATGTCTCCCCTGGTTAGACACCTGAGGGCCAAGCAGTCACCCCCAACGTCCCCACTCAGACTGATACTATTCTGTGCAGTGTCTACCTGGACACAGGCAAGTGAGACAATTAAGAACATGCATGATTGGCACAGCCTAGAAGGAATATAAGCAATGGCACAAGGAGCCATCACAGCATCCTTCCACTTCCTCAGTGCATCTTTCAGTACTGCACCATCCTTCACTGATCTGGAAATACCAGGTTGGGACTCACAATTTCTTTACCCATCATAGCAGGAAATCTGACAGGTTAGATGAATGTAGGGCCATACTTCAGCCCCGAGATGCTAGTGACACTAATCACAGTAGCAAGGTCTTCAGTAGATAAGAACAATTTAAGACAAAAAACCCAAGATGGCTCAGTGGCTAAAGGTGTACTGCCACCTCTAACAACCCGAGACCCAGTGGTCTTCTGCAAAGCGGTGACTGGAGGGAATTAAGCTGCTGGCATTATTTTTACTAGACTGAAGCCAGGACCTCAAGGATGCCAGGAAGGTGCTTTATCACGGAAGTGCAAAATTTCTAAAGCCACACATTAGTCATTGTAACTGATGTCTACAAACTTATCAATGCTTCATTTGTGGAACAAAAGTCTTTGATAAAACTAGGAGCTACCAATGTTTTCCACAACTGAGAGCACCAAAGCAGAGCAGGTGGTAGAGCGGGGATTCTCAACCTTCCTAATCCCGCGACCTCATTCTGTGGTGACCCCATCCATAAAATTACTCCATTGTAACTTTATAACAATTGCTTCTACCTGTATGAACCCCAACATAGACATCTTGATATACAACCATGTAAGGGTCCTTCATTCCCAGTCTGAGAGCCATGGGGCTAAGAGCCTATTACAGACTTGAAATCTGGAACCTATTCAGTTTGTTCCAGCTTCAGCTCATGAGCATTTAATTATATTTGAGGGAGTGCTCACTTAGGACATCAGTTCTAGACTATGTAGTGAGTCCCAGGCAAGCTTTAACTATGGAGAGCCTGTCTCAAAGACCTAACCAAACAGTGAGGGGTAGGGGGTTGTTCATTGCAGTGTCTTATTTTTTCCTGGTAGGTGGATGGGGAAAATGCACCCCCCCCCCAAATCTCAGTATTCAAGAGGGGCAGAATGCGGGGTTCAAGGTTGTACCCATCACAGCAGTGACACACACACCTTTCCTCCCCCAGTGGACATTGCCCAGTCTGAACAGCTGAGACTTTCACATTTCATAGCTACCCTTGGGCTGCAGTTTTATGAGGGAGGGTTTGAGAACAGTTAAGACATTCCTAGCTTTGGGTCTGATATTAATTCTAAGCCTGGAAATGAAGATTGAGAGAAACCCTCAGAGAAATAAACACATTCCCTTAGACAGTGAAGGTTAGGCTGTCAATCAGGAGAATGGAATTGTCCATTATAGAGATTCTCAATGTCATTAGTGGCCTAGAGGTTACAATATCTCATACATGCTACAGCTTTGATGAAAAACACTTAAGTTGATTTTAGGTATCAAAACATAATAGCCCCAAGGAAGAAAATAATATTAACAATCACGGGCAGGTGGATCTGAATTCTGGGCCAGTCATGCTCCTGCTCAACAGCACCACCCAACAAAGTGCCTAAAAGACTTCAGTATTCATCTCATGCTGCCAGCAACCTTATTTCCAGCATGTCCCAAGTTCAAGTCCAGCTTTTGGTTTTTCCTTTACAGGCCTGAGACTCATGCTGGCTAGAGGGGCAAAGTTCCACCAAGATCGTCCTCATTTGGTGCTCTATATCAATGCTGGTATATAGTGCCACCTACTGGGAAAGATGCAAACACTGTCTCACAGGCTCAACTTCCAAGTCTGCAGAACTCAGGCTGAACTTTTAAAGATCTAATATATACAACTGATGTGCCAGACCAAACTCAACTGAGCATGCATGCTCAAAGGCCTTGCTTTTGTCGCCCAAGAGGGAAGGGTGGAGATAACGTTTTCAGAAAGCTACTGATACCACATGGACTTGCTTGCAACCTCCCTCTGGCTCAGACTTCTCTGTTTATGACTGTTTTGTCTGTGTGCCTGCAGAGGCCAAAAAAAAAAAGGCTGTCAGATGCCCTGGGACTGGAGTTTCAGCCCCAGGAGTTACAGATGTGTGTGAACATCATCACATGGGGATCCAACTCAGGTCCGATGGAAGAGCAACTGATTGTTTTCATGAGGTCTCACAAAACTCAGCCAGAGCCCAGTAAATAAATAGCTGTGCCAGAGACCTCAGGTGTCAATAATTGGCCGTATATTCATGAGTTTTCATCAACCAGATAAAGGTTGCATAGCATATTCACAATACCGAGGCAGAGGTGAGCCAGGGCTACATAAGACTATCTTTTCATGTACTCAACATGTAGAGTTGGTTAATGGGCTGTGGACATGGTCAGTGCGCACCCAACGTAACTTAATCCCTCACCCCTGCACAGCTGCACAGGAGAAGACAATGAAATAAAGCCCACCGGTGGCTCATGAAGGCTGGCCTCTGGGTACCAGCCAGGCTACACCTGAGCCCTTGACAGCTTCATTAGTCTTCTCACCAAACAGTACAGAACTCCCAAGCTAACTTTAATTCCCCACAAAACACAGATCAATAATAAATGCTTCAAAATATTATAGCAAGCTACAGATTTCTGAATTTTCCAAAACAATGTCTAAGTACAGGACTTAGAAATATATGGATCCTAACGACAGGTTTTACATTTCAAACTTCTAAAGCACAAATGGCATCATAAATCCCCTTTTTATTTTGGGATGCTGAGACTAACAGTATAACACAGCAAAACACAGCCAATTTACTCTACACACAGGGAAAGCATCTTTACCCGCTGAGCCATCTTCTTTCCTTCTAGAAAAGACCACTCATGGCCCTGCAGGCTGGAGACACATACTATGTCTTATGTATGCTTACTATGTCCAAGAACCTGGGTTCCAACATGAGCACTAAAACCAAACTGCTCTTCTAACCCTCAATTGTTCAATACGGGGTCAAGATGCTGTCGGGTAGCCACCAACTTCATGGACCCATGACTTCTCTTGTCAGCTCTGCTCAAGCCCTCCAGCTTAAACCAACAGAATAAGCATCGCTCCATAAGCCAACATAACTCAGTTGAACACTGGACACAATCCAGTCAGGCCTTGTGTCTTTGTTCAAGATTTTATTAAATGTCTTTACAAGGTAACATCCAGCATCCAGATGCAGCTGCCACGACCCTGAAACCAAATAAAGTAACAATGGTAAGAAAACCCATCCAAGTGCCTTCCTCCTTTACTACACTGGGAATGCACATTCCCAACTCAGTTTGCCTTTAACACAGCCTAGCACGAAGGCTTGATACTACCTTCACAAGGCTGCTGAAGGGCAGAATGCCCAGAAAAGGAGCTGGAAACCCTTGAGCAAAGGCAATGAAACAAGCGGTGTTTACCCACAGACAGTTGTGGGTCAACTGGACACCACATCCCAACTTGTTTTCTCCCACACTAAGCTAAAAGAACCCTATTCACACACTGAAACAGAGGAAACAGTAAAAACACGTTTGTTCCAGGAAGGTCATTGCAGACATACCTGTTATGCTGTAGGCACTGGCTGGGGCATGGCAGGTGGCTCTGGCTTCCCACCCTTCTGTTCTGAGATGGGGGTAGTGGGCAAGATTTCATCTTTAGGTTCCACAATGCTCACATGATCAGGCAGAGGCTTCTTGGGACCAATCTTACCACTGGGGTCCCAGGGCAGCATGATTTTCACTTTGATGCCCAGCACACCTATAAGACAGGTTTGGGACTGAGCGAGGCTTTCTCCCACCACACAAGAGAACAGTGGGGAAAGCCGCATCTACTCAAAAGCACTGAGCTCTGTCCCCTTCTCAGACAAATGCCTCTAAATCAATCAGTGCACAGGACACTTTTGCCAAGGGAACCATGTACAGCACCATAGAACATGGCACTGACAGGGACCAAGAGCAAGACGTGACCTTTCTGACTCGTCATCGTGTCATCACTGAAGGGCACAGAAGGCTATAGCTAAGATTTAACTGATCTGACCATTTCAGCAATGCTACTTTTCCCAGCATTACATCTTTAAAATATCAACTGGTCAAAAAAGAAGTCGCAGGATGTGATGGCCATCTTCATTGTCAACGGACTGGGTTGAGAATCACCTAGGAGACACACCCATGGGTGTATCCATGACTGTGTTCAGAGAGAGGAAACCTGAAGTGAATACACAACTCATTTCACAGTGGCTTTAACTGAACACAAGTCTATAGAAATGCTAATCTCTGCCCTAGGCATGCTTAGCTACCCAGCACTTAGATGGACCCTGGGTTCCCTTCCCAGCACAGCTACTTACCCTGTCTGAGGAGCACATGGCGCACAGCAGTGTCAACATAGTAGTTAACAGGGTCTCCACTGTGAATCATCAGACCATCCACAAACTTCATGGACTTGGCCCTCTGCCCTCGGAGCTTCCCAGACACCACAACCTCACAGCCCTTGGCCCCACTCTCCATAATGAACCGAAGCACACCATAGCAGGCCCTTAGGAAGAAGAGAGTCACCTGATATAACCAAAGAGATAATCTGCCTGTCCACCCCACCAAGTTTGGTTTTCACATTAATAACTCTCCAATGGCAGACAGAAGAAACACCAGATTTATACCAAAACAGCAATTTGATGACCAAATGCTTCTCAGCCTTGGCCTGCTCATTAGAATCACCTCTAAAAAAATTGTTGTACACCTCATGCCTAAATCCTTCTCTGAGCCAGTTATCTGGCTGGTCAAGCTCAAACCTAAGTGTGTTTTCACATCCATTAGTTAATCTATTACTGTGTGTGTATGTGCACTGATGTGTGATGCACGGAGGCCAGAAGACTGCGTTGTCATGTTTCCTTCTTCCTTCACAGACACTAAACTTGGGCTGTCAGGCTTGCCTTTGTATGGTGGGTGGCCAAGGACCTTTGCAAGAACTGTCTTTGCTGTCAGGATAGTTTTCTCACTACAGTCCTGGCTGGTCTGGAACTTGCACAGATCCACTAGCCTCTCTTAAGAGTCCTGGATTAAACGTGTGCAATACGGCATGCCACACCTGGCAGGAATGGGCATTTCTGAAAAGCACTTACTGCGTGGCTCCCAGGTACCACCTTACTTAAGAAGCTCAGGAAAAGCCCCTAAGCACAGGCCATGGAAATGCTCCACCATCTCCAGAATCCACCCCACCAGCAAACCTAAGCACTAAAAGCACCTTGAGCCTATCAAACATTAGAAAGCTAGGCATGGCCCACATCTTTAATCCCAGCACTAGGGAGGCAGAGGAAGGAGGATCCGAGTTTGAGGGCAGCCTAGCCTAAGGGCATACAGAGAAACAAAATACTGTTAAAGCCAGGTGTGGTAGCACACACCCTTAATTTCAGCAGGCAATCTCTGATTTGGAGGTCAGCAAGGGCTACAGTGAGACTCTGACTTTCAACAACAAAGAACAAATTGGCCTTTTCAGTATCTAATCCTTATAACCAAGGCAAGGTTGTACAATTTTTCAGACAAAGTCAGAACAGCTGAGGCAGGGGTCCCAACCCTTACATGATCTTTGCATCACTCCTCAGTGCCATACAACTTACAGGGCCTCCCAAGACACCTGGCCAATTACCAATGTAATTATCAATTTTGAGCCTTCCTATCAGAACTGTTCTCTACAGTCCCCACAAGTGAATTAGTAAAGCTGCAAGACTTCTAGCTTGCTTTGAAAGGCACGCTCTCCCAGAAGCACTAAACTGCATCTCCCAATCAGATACCCCTCACAGGTGCAGTGACAGGAAGGATGCTTTACTGTCACCTATCAAGGGTCCTTCCTAAACGGCACAAAGCGGACGTCCCTTCCATGCACGATTCTATCCACACTCCATCACAGCACCGACCATTCTTTAGGGGGTCATCCCACAGCCCAGGCTGGCCCTCCCAAATCAAATCTTTCAAGTGTTGCCACATAGGTAACATTCTGGCATACAACTTGTGACTCATTTTTGGAAGGTACTCTTGTCCTACCAATGTGAAGCAAAGCTATAGGTCATGAACTCAGGACTCTGACTCCTGAGTAAATTAAACATGAGCCAGGATCCTATCCTTCAGCATGTAGTGTTGCCTTGTCCTCTGTTGTGAAAGTGAGGATTCGCCTCACCCTAAAGGATGAGACAGAGACCAACAACGGGCCCTTTGTTCACCAGCCTACTCTAGTCTAGCTAGCCTAGCGGTTCAGTGGGGGCATGGACTACCTTACTGTTATCACCAGAGACTACATGATTCTGTCAATGAAGTTATTTGCTAACAAACATGTCAGAGACACAGCTGATCCACAGAAGGCATGACCAAGTCTCAGGACACTCACCTTCGAACCGCAAGCCCTCCCAAGAGTTTGTAGCGCAGAGACTCTGCCTGGGCAATGGCACACAGGCCTCTTGTGGCCACTTTCTCTGCATAAAGCTTTAAAGAAAGCAGAGTACATTCCTATCACTCACCAGTCTTCAATTAAGCCAATTGTAATAACCCTTAGATACTAAGTATTTCCACTACACATACACGGTGGCAATGAAGGCTGAATCGCCCTCTACTCTGGCTCCCCACAAGGACAGCCAGTCCACATACGCATCATTTCTACATACAACGGAATGTAAAAATACTTCTACCACTAGAGTATCCCTATAAACTTAACCATACTGTTTGTGGTTTAAGGTAGGGTCTCCCTATGGCAGCCCTGACTAGCTCTGCACTGCCATCACCCTGCCTTCTGAGGGCCAGGATAAAAGACTGGCCGCCCCCGACCCCCGCATGGCAATCACACAACTTTTAATCCACCTGTGATATTCATTGGGCACATCAGTTTTTCAGAAGTACCATTCTAGAGCAGAAGTCACATCTAAATTCAGTCTAAAACCCCGGTAGGTAAAGCAGGGGAACTCACCTCTACGCTGCCTTCAGGGAAGCCAAACCGCTTCTGGACAACTGCAGTCAACTCTCTGATCCGACGACCCTTCTCCCCAAGAACATTCTGTGTTCTGTAGAGGGGAAAAGTAATAATTTACTCAAAATCTCACCTCCCATCTACCACAAGGTTAATATACACATTAAATGGAAGGTAAATTCTTTCCAAATGCCATTTAAAAAAAGCAGTTACATACAGCCACCAAGGCCAGAGTTACTGCTTGGTTGGCCCAAGTTTATATAGCATCTTAGTATACACAGTATTTACAGGTGATAACCAGTCAATGGTATTTTTACCTGGTGGCTAAAATAATGATTTCTGTTCTGGTCGGTGTAACTCGGACTTCAACTCCAGAGTAGCCATCTTCAGCCAGCTCCCGAGTGAGAAACTCATTCAGTTCAGCTTTGAAGATGCCATCAGCTACAAACTAAACCAAAGAAACAAGTTAACTCTGAAGCTAAGACAGGGCTAAGAGGCCTAATTAGTAAGAGCAAGCCCAACGGCCCTGCAGAGAAGCAGCAACCCTTCTCAGACAAATGCCTCTAGGTCATCTTTAGGAAGTCTCTTTGACCATAGTGCTTTCAGCTGTGCCACAGAACGCAGCACAGTGAGGCATCCCGGACAAAGACAAAACCTCCTTGTCAGACTCGTCATCATCTCTTCATCGAAGGGCTTTACGACACAACCTACACACAAAAGTAGCACATGTATAGTTCATTTTGCACAGCTGGGGCTGTGTTAAGTTGTACCTGGGAAGTGAGCGGAATCCTAACTCAAAACAGCAATCGGGACAACAGCTTTACCATCTGTGTGCATAAGCACAAACCACAGGCCATCTACTTCTAAACTTGACAATTTGCGCACTTTTCCCCCCATGGAATGATTTAAAAAAAAAAAAAAAAACCGACCAGAGACGCTGTTGCTCCAGGTCCCGAGTGAACATGCCAACAGTAGGCTTTCTTCTATTGCCACTTGCAGGGTGACATAGATAAAACTGCTAAACTTCACTTACTAAAGAAACTGGATTAGATTTGATGGCACACGCCTTCCGTGCCACGGGATTACTATTACGGAGACCAAGAAACGCTCAAAGGTGCCTAGTCCGGAACTGGAGGCGCCCGGTGTTCGTGTCGGTCCAGAACTCGAGGAGTTTGTCCCTTCCTTCCCCAGACACACTGCACTCGCCCGCCTCCGGCCCAGTAGACAATCTACGGCCATCCGCGGCTCAAGGAGACGGCAGGCGGCCCCAGCTGCCCCTCAGGACTGACCACGGAGCCATGGTCCTCCCTGGCACCTCTAGAACCTGCGGCGGATTCCCGGACAGGGCCCAGACGCTTACCTTCCTCTTCTTGGAAATCTGTACCGCCATCTTGCTGCAGCGCGCCGCTGAAAGGAAAGGAAGTGGCTCGCGGGCGGAAGTAGGTATATAGGGCGGGAGCAATGACGCGACACTACGCGACGACACTTGCAAGTGTTCATGGGAAATGAAGTTTTGCGTCCACAAAGGCGTAAAGGGAAGAAACCAAAAAAAAAAAAAAAGAAAAGAAAAAAGAAAAGAAATGTAACCTAGCAACCTGTAATGTAGGCGGAACAGGAAGTGCACATCTAATTCTGGCCTGGAAATGATCTCTGTACCCAGAGTGGTGGAGCACGCCTGTGATTTCAGGACTAAAGTATAGGATCACACGTTTAAGGTCATCATTGACTACATAGCGAATTCGAGGCCAGCTTGAGCTGTTTGAACCTCTGACTGAAAAGTAAATACGTAAATAAAAAATTAGAACAGGGCAACCTTGAGACTAGAGATGCAAACCACAGGCATAAGCACACAGTAACAGATTTTACAAAAGAAATGTATTTAAGGGACCAGCTGGATGGCTCTGTAAGTTACAGAGTGAGTGAGACTGTAAAAAAAACATGGATACATATACATACATGCAAGCATAAAACACACATACACACGTCTTTTAAAAAATATTAAAATCCTACAATCTTTATTACAAAGGTAAACCCTGATCCATGAGATGGGCTTATTTGTAGGGTTTCTGATAGTGAGTGCCTCACTAAGACCTGTGAACTTCAGAGTGGGATACCAACAGGGGTTTGTCAAAGTACTAAACCACCAGGGCTTCGGGGACAGACTGTTGAATAGTATAAATCTAGGCCACAGGGCCTCCCCTTCACAGCGATCCTGAAGTCCACACCAGCAAATCGTTCATTGTCCAGAAGCAGAACCTGCTGATGTAACTTGTTCTGCAGTGTTTGTGGCTCAACCAGCTCCAGGGGATTCGGTTTCACCCTGTATTAATCCACTGAACAAAAGTAAAAACCATTACTTAAACTCTTTTAGACAAATTAAGCAAGTTTTATTTTCTATCAGACAGGGCTGTCTCCCTAAAGCGGAGTTTTAAAGAATAGCATTGAACATAGAAGTGGAATTTATATAACTCAAAATTTGTAAGACTAGGTGGTTTTCAAGGGTTGAGGGATTTCCAGGGGAATGTTGGCTACGCAGGAAATTGGCAGAACATCTTATCAGGGTGGAAGTCAGGGTATAATAGAGTATGGAACATGTCAAATTCCAGAAAATGACTTGACGACAGGGTCAAACCCAAGTTTTACAGAAAACAGGAATGAACTTATTTTGACCTTGTAACAAGAGGGCTTCTGATCATGGGATGGAGTCAGGCTGGTCTGTCACCTGACGAAGCCAGTTCTCCAACTGTAGTACACCACAGCTATGGCTGCCTTCTCATAACTATTTCCTTGTGTGTGAAGGCCCTGATGGCCGTGCTCTAGGCATGGACATGAACTCCTCACATCATAGTGCTGCCACCAGAAAAAAGAAAAAAAAAACCAACTTAAAAAAAAAAATGTTCTGGGGGGCTGGAGAGATGGCTCAAAGATTAAGAGCACCTACTGCTCTTCTAGAGGTCCTGAGTTCAATTCCCAGCAACCACATGGTGGCTCACAGCCATCTGTAATGAGATCTGGTGCCCTCTTCTGGCTTCCAGGTGTACAAGCAGGCAGAACAGTGTAGACTTAATAAATAAATCTTTTTTTTTTTTAGACCTTTATTAACAGGTGCTTGCAGCCAGGCGGTGGTGGCACAAGCCTTTAATCTCAGCACTTGGGAGGCAGAGGTAGGTGGATTTCTGAGTTCCTGAGTTCGAGGCCAGCCTGGTCTACAGAGTGAGTTCCAGGACAGCCTGGGCTATAAGAGAAACCCTGTCTCAAAAGACTAAAAAGAAACAAACGAACAAAACAAAAAACAAAAACAAAACAAAACAAAAAAAACAGGTGCTTGCAGTTTGTTGACTTTTTTTTTAAATCAAGTTGTAAACTTTATTACAAATTAAAAATGAAGTTCTTAAAAATCTCAACTTGACCAGATATGAAAGAATTTAAAAACTATTAAAGTGTATTGAGAAAAACCAGGCCTTTTTTCTTTAAAACACGTTTGTCATTACCAAAAAGAGACATCTTTAGGTAAAAATAATTAAGGTCCCATGCTGCATAGATGATTAAAAAAAAATGTTCTGTGAGAGCTGCAAAGGGACCAGAGAGGAGGAGGAAAAGTAGAAGAACCAAAGAGACAGAGAGTCAGGGGCCTAATTTTGACAACTAAATTGAAGTTAAGTGGAATTGAAGACTGCTGAGGCTGCTGATGTCAGTGGTGGGTGCCTGTGAACACCCTTGAGAAGATTTTCTTCTTCCTGTTTGCCATTTCCCTATGTTCTTCAATCGCCTATTCTTCCAGTTCAGAAAACTCAATGATGCCCCTCACACTAAAACCATGACTCAGGGCTGGAGAGATGGCTCAGTGGTTAGGAACACTGGCTTGTCTACCAGAGGACCCAGGTTCAACTCAATGGCAGCTTACAACTGTAACTCCCATTTCAGGTGATCTGATACCCTTACAAAGACACACATGCAAGCGAAACACCAGCGTGCATGAAACAAAAAAATAAATACATTTTCTAAAATAACTCTGCTGATTGCTAGCTTGCTGATTGCTCCATCTATACTCAGGATGTCGATACTGCTAGAGAGCACCTGACCTTGGGCCTGACCTTGGGTGCTGAGGTCGCAACAGCCAGTCTCATTCCTAGGTAAATTCCAGGGGTTCACGGTCTGATACACTCTTCCTTTATTCACACCTGCAGTTGTCCCAGAAATCCAAAACAACCTTAGTATAATCTTCATAAGTTATTTATTTATTTACAGTGGGAAGGTGTATGTGCATGTGTCTGCAGGTGTGTGCACATGTAGCGGCCAGAGTAGAGCATCCATGTTTTTCTGTACTGTTCCCCACGTTATTATTATAATCATTATCTGAGACAGGGTCTCAGTATGTAGATGGAGGCCGGACTTGAACTCACCTGTGACCCACCTGTGTCAGCCTCCTGAATGCTGTGATTAAAAGCATGTACCACCAAACTTGGTTCCTCTCTACTTTAGTTTTTGAGATAGGGCCTCTCACTGAACCTGAGGCTCGACATTTCAGTTAGACCGGCTGGCCATCAATCTCCTAAGATCTGCCTGTCTCCACCGCTGATGCTGAGGTAACAGGCTTGTGTGGCCATTACCCCATTTTACATGAGTGCTCTGTGTATTTGAACGGGACACTATAGTGGCAAGAGAATGTGGGAGGGGCTTCCCCACCTTCTGACTGACAGGAGGCAATGTGGAGCTTGAACCTTTGAACTGGGCAAGTGGTCCACACCTGCAATCTTGAAATAGAATAAGGTAGAAAAGACCAGTTATTAGATATTTGTTTAGAGATTTACTTAGTGACTTACTTTTTTTTTTTTTTTTTTTTTTAGGTTTTTTCGAGACAGGGTTTCTCTGTCTAGCCCCGGCTGTCCTTGAACTCACTCTGTAGACCAGGCTGGCCTCGAACTCAGGAACTCAGAAATCCGCCTGCCTCTGCCTCCCAAGTGCTGGGATTAAAGGCGTGCGCCACCACTGCCTGGCACTTAGTGACTTACTTAAAACACTGCTTGTATTGCCTGTTTACCAAGCATGGCATCATTTGCTACCTGAAACAAAATGCTGTGAAGAAATACTGGACCAATGGGTCATTGTGCTTAACCTGCTGTCAAGTAGGCTTCTGTGAAATCTGGCTTGGGTTTCTGCCCACCTTTAGGGTAAAGAATACAAATACAAAGTGGGCCTGGGAATCAAAGCCTTTCAGGAGCTCTCCTGGCTTCTGTCTGTCTGGTGGGATCTCTCTTCCACCGTCATTGGTATCAAAGGGCTTATTCCAGAAAAATTTCCACAACAATCTAACATTTGGAAGGTGGAGCCAGGAGGATCGGGAGTTCAAGATCATCCTTGGCTACATGTGGAACTCAAGGCTAGGCAGGGCTGCATGAGACGTTGCCTCAAAAATAAAATAAAACAAGACAAAACAATAGGGGTTGGGGCTGAAGAGATGGCTCAGAGGTTAAGAGCACTGACTGCTCTTCCAGAGGTCTTGAGTTCAATTCCCAGCAACCACATGGTAGATCACAACCATCTGTAATGGGATCCAATGCCTTCTTCTGAAGACAGATACAATGTACTCACATACATTAAATAAATTAATCTTGAGAGAGAAAGAGAGAGAGACAGAGAGAGAGAGAGACAGAGAGAGACAGAGACAGAGAGACAGAGAGAGGGACAGAGAGATGCATGGTGGCAAATGCCTTTAATCCCAGAACTTGAGAGGCAGAAGCAGGGGATCTGGTGAGTTCAAGGCCATCTTGGACTACATAGTGGATTCCAGGACAGCTAAAGTTATACAGTGAGACCCTGTCTGAGAAAGAGAGGGGGAAGGGAGAGAGAGTTGAGTCCCAGTACTCACTTCTTATTCTTAGCAGCCAACCTCCTTTCTAGTTAGTCACTTGTCCCCTTCCCAAATAGATAATCCAGGCAAAAACTGTCCCCACCCTATAACCCTGCACTTCCATTCCTCCCTACCAGCTTAGTAAGACACTCCCCTCTAGCCCAAAGTCAGCCTGTCCTCTGTATTCTGGTTCCTGTGCACTGTTTCCTGCTCCTCTCTCATTCTCTCCCGTCCTCTTGGTGATCTTCCCTCATTCTGGCTCTTCTCCTTCATTGCTCCCATGATCAACACGACACTCTTTTCTAGTCTGTGCCTCTTCTAGATGTTTCTGCAGCATCCTGTGTGGCCTCATCACACCACTGTAGCTTCCCTGGGGTGACCAGAGCAGAGCTAAGTATTTGTCTTAGGGTTTCTATTGCTGTGATGAAACACATGACCAAAAGCAAGTTGGGGAGGAAAAGATTTATCTCCTTACACTTTCAGGACCAGAACTCAACCAGGGCAGGAATCTGGAGGGGGGAGCTAATGCAGAGTCCATACGGCTTGCTCCTCATGGGTTGCTCAGCCTGCCTTCTTATAGAACCAAGGACTACTAGCCCAGGGATAGTACCACTCACAATAAGCTGGGTCCTCCCACATCCATCACTAATTTTAAAAATGTCTTACAGCCTGGATCTTATGGAGGCATCTTCTCAGTCGAGGCTTCCTCCTTTCAGATAACTCTAGTTTGTGTGCCAAGTTGACATAAGACCAGCCAGCACAGTGTTCAAACGTGCTTTGCTCCTGCATTGCTTTGTGCAAGACACCTGAATAAACTAACTACTTGTAATGGCTATTCCTGGTTGTCAACTTGACTTGACACGGAATGAACTACAATCCAGAAATGGAGGGCACACCTGTGATCCAGATCTTGAGGCATAGTGGCCATGAAAAGCTTAGGCCCAGGCAAGGTAATACAAGCCTTTAATCCCAGGAAACTGAGGCAAGCAGATCTTTGAGTTCAAGGGCAGCCTGGGACAGAGTAAATTCCAAATCTAGGTATGGTGGTACACACCTTTAATCCGAGGCATACTTTCTGCTAGAGGCCTACAGAAGGACAAGGGAAGGAGAAAGGCTCTCTTCACCGGCCTGCACTTACTTGCCAGCACATCTGTTGGAACCTACTCCTTCAGGATTCCAGCTTATACAGAGACCAGCTGAAACAGTAGAATTACTAGACTTTTGACTTCCCATTGGCAGCTGCCCATTGCTGGGTTAGCTGGACTGCAGACTCTAAGTCATTCCTATAAGTTCCCTTAATATATAGAGACATTCCATATGTTCTGCGACCCTAGAGAAACATGACTAATACACTATTTTATCTGAGGTTCATCCAAAGAACCAAGGGTGCTTGCCTAATCTGGAGGAAGCCCTGAATCATGGAGGGATCATCTGTCCCCAGGAGAGCACCTAATACCCACGACCAAAAGCCATGGCATCATAGATTCTCATTGATTACACACTAAAATTGATCATCACTCACTCAGAGCCTCAAATTGAGTCTCTGCACATGAATAAAAGAACACCATGGAATAAAGCGTAAAAGATATTGCTTTGCTGGTTTCGTATCATTGCTAAAAGACTGACACTTCTGAGTTCCTTACTCACGATAAAAAATAAGCTCTGTGGTGTGCGTGTGCAAGGGTGAGGGGAGGAACGTCCTCACACTGTCAGTGGGGTGTAAATCCCTTAGATGCCTTTTAGCCCAACTAAATAAGTACATTCTGGTTTTCTCTCTCCTGATGCTTTTGCTTCCATCTCTCCAGTGCATGGATTATTGGCAAGCACCACCAAGCCTGGCTCTAAGGAGCATCAAAACAAAACGAAACAACAAACCAGTCCTGTGCAGTTGGCAAGATGGCTCAGCTAGTAAAGGCCCTTACAGCCAGTCCTTACAACCTGGGTTCAAATCCTGGAACCTCCATAAACGTGGGAGAAAAGAATTGACTCGACAAAATTGTCCTCCGATGGGTGTGGCAAGTACTACTACTATCTCTCTCTCTCTCTCTCTCTCTCACACACACACACACACACACACACACACACACACACACACAAAACCGCCACCACCACCACCAACAACAACAACCACAATAAAGTTAAAAATATCAATCTTGTTTATGTCATATGGAAACTGAGTTTTTTACTCGGTTGAATTCCTGGGATCTCACCTAGACAAGCCAAGGAAGCTAAGGGGAATCCGGGGCTGTTCACTGAGCCCTGGAGTTGGAGAGATGAGACCACCAGAGCCCTTCCCCATACCTACTCCTCTTCTCTTTTATGAATTGAAGTTTGGCTAGCCCAGTGAATGAGGAAAGGTAAATTCAGTGATGTCAGCCCCTTGGCCTTGTTCAATTTTCCAGAACCAAACTGGCAGGAAGCCAGGAGACACAGTCAAATTCAATCCTTGGATTTAAATGGATTTGCTTTAGTGGATATGGATTTAAACCTTGCCTGGGGCCATCTAGAATGTCTTCCAAAGGGCTAGGTGGTTCATGGCTCTAACCTCAGTACTCCAGGGTGGGGGCAGGTTGATTAGGAGCTCAAGGTTATCTGGACTATGCAGTGAGCTTAAGAACAGCCTCAATTCAGTGAGGTGGGGGATCCTAGGCTGCCAACAGAGATGGCCAAGGACACTGTTGGAAGGGGCTCAAGCCAAGTGGAGTCTCAGGTTGTTAACATTCCCTATGCCTGCTTTTCTCACATGTAAAGTCACCCAACAGCAAGACACAGCTCATCTCTGTTGTTCACAAAAGAGTAAGACATTAGCTACCATCATCCCCTACATGTGGAACACTTGGTGTCCCCTACAGGCAAAGTGACCCACATGGACATGACATATACAGCAGGGACCATTCCTTGGAAGGAAAAAGAGGGAAAAAAAATAAGTAGGTCAGAAACCTGGGACTCCAAAGTCTTGGAAAGGATAGGTGGTGGCTTGGTGCAGGCAGAGGCTCTTTCTTAGATGCCGTTAGGACCACAGAAATTGATTCTCTAGACTGACTCCTCAGTCTTGAAAGTCCTGGCTCAGAGGAACATCCACCTGGCCTTGGACTCGATGGATGTTGGGCATGTTTGCCTTGTGAAATCGCAGACTGTCACCACCACACCTTCTTTAGACTTCATTAAAAGAAGCCTCAGATAATAACCTGGGCCCTTGGTTGGTCTCACTCATGGGTAAACTGTCACTCTTGACCCTGTACTCGACATGTTCCATTGCTTTGCTTTGAATGAAGTTTCATCAATACTTTTTTTGCAAATGCACTGCAACAATCCCCACTCACTCTGGAAGGATTGTAAAGGGACACATATGCCTTGGAACACATTTTAAAACACTATTCACTTATCTAGTATTACTGTGTGTGCACACATGCATGCATATGCCAGCTTCATGCTCAGGCTAACCTTCGAGAATCTGTTCTTCATTTCTACCATGTGGGTTCATGGGATTGAACTCAGATCATGAGGCTTGGTGATGAGAGACCAAGTTTTGGGTTCAGACTCCATCTAGAGAACCTGACCTAAGTTTGAACTCAAGGCTGGTGCCTAGCATTAGTTTCCAAGTTACTCCCCAACAAAACCCGAGCGTAGCTCCAGTTCCTAGGCTAACCCCAACAAGACCTGTGTTTCCAGGTCAAGCTCCCCCCACAAACCTACGTTTAGCACTAGTCTCCAGGTTATTTCCCCCAACAAATCTGCATCTTCAGGTTACAAGCCTGCCTCTGCCTAACAGCCACCAATTAGGAAGAAATCAGAAGTTAAGTTTATGGTTTGGCTCCCAGCACCAGCCAATTATGCTAAAGGGCACAGTAGCACCCCAATTAGATGCTTGCCAGGCTAGACACACTCATTCCTTGCTTGTCGCTTTCTAGAAAACCTTGTCTCAACGAATGTTGAGAGCTTTTCCTCCACCAGACTGTCCTGCAGGTCGGTGGTGAGTTAAGCCTGAGCTAGCTCAGATAAAGACCCTGTTGTGGTCTTTCATGTATACTTCCTTGGAACTACAGCGGTGGGAGACACCTTTACTTGCTGAGCTGTTTCAGTGGCCACTGAAAGCTTGTTATTTGGGAGGAATGGTAGTTGCACCTGCAGCCCACCAATCGCCCTCTTGGAGAGATAGCATGTAGTTCTATCTTCAAAAAGTCCTGTTTGAGTCGGGCAGTGGTGGCGCACGCCTTTAATCCCAGCACTTGGGAGGCAGAGGCAGGCGGATTTCTGAGTTCAAGGCCAGCCTGGTCTACAGAGTGAGTTCCAGGACAGCCAGGCTACACAGAAAAACCCTGTCTCAAAAACAAAAACAAAACAAAAAAATAACTCAAAAGTCCTGTTCGCATTCTCCCTACAAAAAGCTGAGGGCTAGAAAATTTACTGTTACTACTATTATTATTACTGCCTTTTTTCAAGACAAAGTCTTACTAGGTAGCCCTCACTGGCCTAGAACTCTCTATGCAGACCAGGCTGGCTTCAAACTCTGAGATCCACCTGCCTCTGTCTGATAAGTGCTGGGACTAAAGATGTGTGCTATCATGCCCAGAGAGAACTTTCAACTTTTGTACCCAAGCTACATACAACTGTTCGCCATAAGTTTAAATACATCTGCAAAGACTATAATTTGCAGCATTATCTCAATGATAACACATTAAAATAGAGCAGTTAGACATTCTTTTAAATACCCTGTATCCAAGGGAATAGGAATGCCATTGGAATTTGATAGTGACCATAATCTACTTAAAATATACGGATCCATTTTCCTTAAAGAGCTGCCCATTTTATGTCAGCTCATCCACATTTCCACACAGCCCTGGTGATAGCTTCATGTATTCTTGGAAACTCAGAGGTCCCTGTAGAGTTGATCCCTGACCCCCACCCCCATCTTCTCCCATTGCCCTGGTTGGTTGAGTTCACCCAACTTTGGCAAAATTCCAGAAAGATCCCAACTAGCTGGGCATTTTCCAAGTCTACTGACAGATTGAAATGTAGTTCATTTCCACTCCCTTTGTTGACTGACATGAAGCTTCTGGCATAGAGTCCTAGTAAGCAACAAAGAACGCCTCAAGGAATGCCTAGGCAGGCCGGGCGGTGGTGGCGAACACCTTGATCCCAGCACTTGGGAGGCAGAGGAAGGCAGATTTCTGAGTTCCTGAGTTCAAGGCCAGCCTGGTATACAGAGTGAGTTCCAGGACAGCCCGGGCTATACAGAGAAATCCTGTCTCAAAAAAAAAAAAAAAAAAAAGATGCCTAGGCAAGTAACAGTTTCACACATTAAATGGTTACAGTTACTGGGAGTTTGCAGTGTACTGGGCCCTGTGCTAAATATGTGGTAGACATTCTATAATCCTAAGAGCTGTGGATGTAACTCAGTGGTAGAGCACTGACCTGTGAGAATGGAGGTTTGATCCCTAGTATTGGCAACAAGAAGGAGGCACTCTGTATAAGTCTCACACACACCCTCCATTATGTCCTCATGGTGAGAGCAAACCTGTTACCATGCTGTGAAAATAACACAGTAATAACATAACATTGTCAATAACAGGAAATTACCTTCTGGGACCCAAGTTCTAGCTCCATAAACTCAGGAATTTTTTTTTTAACATCCTGGGGTGAGTTGCATCTCTCTCAGATGTAAACAATAACTTTCCATCAACCAGAAGCCACAGTTAAAAGGTGTGTGAATCTTAATCATGCCAGCAACGAGCAAAAGGACAGTAAATAGGGACCAAGAAATGACCTAGGTTCCTTCTGTAGACTGAATTTGGAGGGGGGGTTGGTTTTTCGAGACAGGGTTTCTCTGTGTAGCCCTGGCTGTCCTGGAACTCACTCTGTAGACCAGGCTAGCCTCGAACTCTCGAACTCAGAAATCCGCCTGCCTCTGCCTCCCAAGTGCTGGGATTAAAAGCCTGCGCCACCACCGCCCAGCTGTAGACTGAATTTTTGTCTTGTTTTGGCTTCAAACTCTTGGTGTAGCGAAGATGACCTTGAACTCTTCTGCTTACTTCCACCTTGGACGTGCTGGGATGGCAGGTGGGTACTACTGTCTCCGCACTTCCAATCAAGCAAAGTCAAAGGTTTGGAAATAGCTGGGATTGTAGGTTTGGGACCTCAAAGTGTTTCAAGAATAAGGTATAACTCCGCTAACAAGGATAGCTGTCATTGCAGGGTTGCGTGGAAGAGCAGCCACTTGGGGGCAGCAGAGCACAGGGCAGAAGCCTCAGTGCTGTCCTGAAAGCAGGAGAAAATATGTTTAAAAGCCAGGCTGAGGCTGTCTCTTTGGAGAGGCAGCTGTGAGTCCAGAGAAAAGAAAGCCTGGAGCCCGGAGGTGGAGAGTAGGCAAGAGCTACCCAATAGGAACATAACGTGAGCTGTGTACATAATTTCAAGTTTTCTTGCTTTTTCCTTTTTTTCTAAATAAAATGTTGGTTTAATTTCAAATTTTCTTTTTTTGTTTTGTTTTGTGTTTTTCTTCGAGACAGGGTTTCTCTGTGTAGTCCTGGCTGTCCTGGAACTCACTCTGTAGACCAGGCTGGCCTCGAACTCAGAAATCCGCCTGCCTCTGCCTCCCAAGTGCTGGGATTAAAAGCGTGCGCCACCACCGCCCGGCTTAATTTCAAAGTTTCTAATACTGTTTTTTGTTACGTTTCAGACCCTGAATAAATGGCTAATTGAGGTGTCCATTAATATATATCAAAGCAGACACTGGATGCCAGGTTCTCCAAGCATCCCTCAATCTCTACCTGTTACCTGTCAAGGCTCTCTTGGCTGGCACCCCACCCCCAACTGAACTCTCCAGCCCAGGTTTTGGGCTTGGCTCTCCCCTCATCACCGCCCCTAGCTCCTCTGGACCCTATAATTCAGCCATTTTAGCTATGCCAGTCTCTTGGCCAATCTCTTGAACAAGGCTGACCCTCTTGGTCAGTGGCTTCTCTCCTCTCTCCTCAGGGTCATGTTCATTCTGGACTCTCCTTGCCTCTGCTCTTCCTTTTATCTACAGTAAATCTTTTCCTACACTTTACCTAAGAGTAGTCATGTTCTTCTTCTTTTATTCCCTTTTTAAAATCCCCCCCCCTTTTTTTTTTTTTTGGTTTTTCGAGACAGGGTTTCTCTGTGTAGCCTTGGCTGTCCTGGAACTCACTCTGTAGACCAGGCTGGCCTCAAACTCAGGAACTCAGAAATCCGCCTGTCTCTGCCTCCCAAGTGCTGGGATTAAAGGCGTGCGCCGCCACCGCCCGGCTTAGTCATCTTGCATTATTGTTAAAGTTTTTTAGTATTAAGCCTGAAATCCAATGTGTATTTTGTATGTATAGCACTTATTGTGTCTGTGGATATTTAATTTAATCTATTAGATGTATTTGCTGTGGAGAGGGGTCTTGTGAGGATTCCAGGAGCATCCCCAGAAGACACTGAGGTAAATACAACAGCTAGGCACAGTGGGACAAGCCTGTATCACAGTACATGGGAGGCCCCGTTGGTTGGATCTCTGGGAATCTGAGTAATGGGTCAGAACTATATTCAACAGAAATATAAGTGCTGGGACATTGGCTTTGGTCTCTCATTTCCAGACTCTTTAATTTTTAAATACACACTTATTAGTTACACAACACAAACACATGCATTTATTGCTCCTATGCTTAAAGACTTGCAAATTTAGATGTACTTAAAAACAGGTTCTTAGGAAGTATAGGGGAAAAAAGTAAGGAAACCAGGAAAAGGTATCCACTGTGACATCACTGCATGTTGCTCAGGCCTCGAGCTCAGGTACCTCCTGCCTTAGTCTCCTGTGTGTCAGGATTCCAGACATGCCACCATTCCTGGCTCTGTTGGGTTTGTTTGTTTGCTTGGAACAGGGGTCCTACAACCCAAGAAGGTCTTGAGCGTACTAAGGATAGTGGGACTATCTCAGATCTGTCATCAGTATAAATGATGTCACAGAGGCTTTTTAGTATTTTCAAGCTTATACCTTTCTGACTAACTAGCCTATAGCCCACCACCTGGCTAGCTCTACCTCTCTGCTCTGCTCTGGTCCATTTGTTCACCTCTGTTTCTGCTGGCCTGAATCACATTCCACCCTCCACTTTCTGCCCACCTATTGCCTGTCAGATCTTTATCACAGACAATCAGATACAATTCTAGATCGCCTCTGGGCTATACCAAGGTTCTGGGAGCTTTTAGCTTTCTGTTGTTACAGAATTAATAAATGAATGTGTAGAGACACCTTCACACAACACACCCCAACAATCTACACCTTCACACAACGCACCCCAACAATCTACACCTTCACACAACGCACCCCAACAACCTACACCTTCACACAACGCACCCCAACAATCTACCTTCACACAACGCACCCCAACAACCTACACCTTCACACAACGCACCCCAACAATCTACACCTTCACACAACGCACCCCAACAATCTACACCTTCACACAATGCACCCCTGTTGGGAGCCGCGTTCGCCATTTGTCAATGGCGCAGCTCAGTGAGGGGCCGTGAGGTAAAATGTGCCCGAACAAGGCGCACTGGCTCCCTGCCTCTCGGGACTGTGAGGGAGCCGTGAAGTAAAGTGCGCTCGAGCAAGGCGCACCGTCTCCCTGCTTCTCGGCTCTGACAGAGCCATGAATGGAAGTGCGCCTGCGCAGGGGCGCCGGCTTCCCGCGCTCTGGCTTCAGTCAGAGCCAAGCAAGTCAGAGCATGCGCAAAGAGTAAAAATTACTATGCTAATTAAGCCTCACTCCAGGAGCCAATGAAAAACTAGTATGCTAATTAGGCATCACTTAAAGAGCCAATGAGCATGCAGTAAGTTCTCCCAGGACTCTATATAAGCCGTGGGTTCTGGGGCTCTGGGTCCTTCGCCACTACCATCCAAGAGAGCTGTAACACCATCTAAAAGAGCTGTAACAAGTAAACTGCTGTCAGAAGAATCCTGAAGTGTGGCGTGTTCTCCTTATCGGCGAGGCGGCGCGTCACACACCCCAACAATCTACACCTTCACACAACGTACCCCAACAACTCCCCCTTTTAGTCCAAGAAATGGCTTTATCTTGAAATCAATAAGTTATATGCAGTGAGAGCAGTTATGAGAACTATCAGGTAAGAACTGCATTCTCAGAGTCTAGTCCATGTGTATTCGGCTACCTTGGAGAAGCACTCTACTCTATCCTAACTCAGTGAGGAGTACAAAGCTCTGTCCCTGAATCACTTTCTAGTATCATTCAAGCTTCCACTTGCTGTAACTTTCGCAGCTGGCATTGGCTGTCCTTAGAACACCTTCTTAGACCTTCCGACCTTCATTAACTTTGGAACACCTTCTTTTTTTTTTTTTTTTTTTTTTAGACAGAGTTTCTCTGTATAGCCCGGGCTGTCCTGGAACTCACTCTGTAGACCAGGCTAGCCTCGAACTCTCGAACTCAGAAATCTGCCTGCCTCTGCCTCCCAAGTGCTGGGACTAAAGGTGTGCGCCACCACCGCCCAGCCAAACACCTTCTCATAACTTAAACTTTCATGTCCTTCCACCTTTGTAACTTGCATCTACCACCTTTAAACATCTTCTTGACTCCTAAAACACTTTCCTAGATCCTTCACAACTTAAACTTTTGTGTCTTTATAAAGACTTTTACACTTTTCTGAGTTTTCTTTTTTGCATCTGATAACAAAGAAAACTGTAAGACTTTGACTATCTAGTTTTCAACCCCATCAGAGACCTGAGAAGGATAAAAATTACCTGAGTAAACAGGAAGTGCAGAACAAACAGCTTCCAAAACTAAGAAATGACAGACCACTGGCTATCTGGACAATCACTCAAGATTCCTGCGTATTCGTGGGACACCCGTCTTTGGCCATCAGGCTCAGAAGATCTGATAGACTTATCTGCAAAGCAGTAATATTGAAGGACTGTTCTACCTTGTCTCTGCAAGTCAGGTCAATCAACTTCCCAGTGTCCTGCTAGTCGACAGTTTGGATAGCCTGCTGTCAGCAGTTAAGTTAAGGCTATTTTTTTTTCTTCTCAGTGTCCTGCTTTGGCAAAATTGAAGCAAACTCTAGGTGGAGGTTCTTCAGTGCCTACAATCTTTCTCAGAGTAGATTGAGGGTGCTGCCAGGAGCTGATATGTCTCTCTGTCAGAAAAGGCTTTTTATTATTAAAACATCTTAAATGCTATATTCTTCAGATCTCTAAAGTGTTTGAGGACCATCTGTCTAAAGTATATCTAAATAGACAAATGTTGCTTGTTTGTAGCTATTTATCTTCTGCTTAACTTTGAAAACATATACAAGAGGCTAAATAGAGCTAATTTCTGTAATTAACTAAAAGAGTACCTAACAGGTCTACAAGTATAATTATTTATAGGTGACTGACTACTCACTTGCATTTTTAATTAACCTAAACAGTTTACAAGAGTAGCTTTTATAGGATTAGAACTTTGCATTAAAATTTTAAATTAGTTGCATATGCACAATACCTTATACAAGAGTTGAAACATATATACATATATATGACCTTAAATTTTGGAGTCCAGCATGGCCTTGGCAGGGGTGGGGTGACATGACTCCCACCCCTGGGATGAAGCAAATAGAGCATGGGCCTCCACAATGGCTGCTGTGAGCAGAAGGCTTGTTTGTATAATAATGTACATATTTCCACATTCTTCCTTCAAGGAATATCCTCCGGGTTAATGTTAATGACTTCATGATAATCAGAGACAGCAAGAGTTGGGGCGGCATAGATGTGGCTAATGTCTCAGAAAAATGGTGAATGCCGGGACCTTCAGGACAGCCCTTAAGGCTGTTGAAAAGAACTCTAAAAACCTGAGTTCAAAAATATATAATTTCTCAACTGTGCAATATGAATTATGTAAGGAGCTTCACAGTTCTAAAGAAACACAAGTAGGTGAGCCAGTTTGTCAAAAAGATACTAAGGAAGGAGGTAAAGAGATTTAGGGAGTGGGGATTGCAGAAGATCCCACCCAACTAAATTTTTTGTTTATGCTTCCAAGGGCAGTCAGATTCCTGAGTTCAGGGCCAGCCTGAGACAGAGCAAGGCTAGGCCCAGGCATAGTAGAACTGTTAATTTTACGGTGAGGTCCTACCCAGCTAGTTTATCCTTTGTGCTTTGTAGCAGTGAATGGTTAATCTGCTTAGAGCTCCTGTTGGGTGATCGAGCTTCTAGCCACCTGCCAGAGCTCTCTGGATTCACGAATGAAAGACACACACACACACACACACACACACACACACACACACACACGCACGTCAGCTTAATTTTTAATATGCCTAACTAACTCAATGGCAGTGCACTTCTAAACCGCCTCACAGGTAGCACACACTCCCCTTCAGTATTCCTGAGTTAACATTTTCTAAATCTATATTTTATCTTTGGTTCTCCAGACCCAATCGGGGGAGTGGCCCCTGGGGCTGCTTCCCTGGATTCTTACATGTCAGGGGGCCTTTAATTCTGATCTCTCTGCTTCACCATCATGGAGTGGTCCATCCTATGCCCCTCTCATGGTGGAATTCCTTCTTCCTCTCCCCTTGTGTTTCTTGCCTAGGCATCCTAAAAGTCCTGCCTCTATCACCCTGCCTAGCCATTAGCCATTGGCAACTTTATTTCCCAATCAGAGTCAACTTGGGGCAGGCTTCCTTTAGCTGGACATTGTAAACAGGTTTTATGGGTAACACAGCATGAGAACACAAGTCGCTGCAGTGCTTAGCAGAAGCAAGCAGATCTCTGAATTCTTTTGCAATGTTTTAAAAAAAAAAACTGTGCTTGCTGTCTCCTAAAAATCAAAGGGCTGTGTCCAAGGATGTTGATTCATACTGTAATCAAAAGGGAACCTGGAGTCAATGACTGGACTGATCTGTAAAATTAAAGACTGTGCTTATAATCTGCAAGAGATGAGCTATTCAGAGAATTTCTTTAGACTAGCAAGAGAGAACTGCTTGGAGAACCGTTTCGAGCAGAACACAGAGAGAAAGCTGTCTGGAGATCTCCAGAGAGAGCAGGTCAAGGAGAAACCAGCCTGTAAAGCTGTCTTGAGTACAGCATGGGTGGACAACTTGGACCCACAATTTGACTTCTTTTTACCAATCCCACACACTCCTCTCAGAACCCCTCTCCAAGCTGAGACTGGTTCTTAGCAAAATTTCTATCAATATACAAAAATCCATACCAATACAAGATATTTGAGACTTGTTACTTTTTTTTTAGTCTAAAAGGATATACAATATCTACATTTCTTTTTTTTATCATCCCGTTATCCCCTCTTTTGTCCTTTTATTCCCCCTTTCCCCTTTTCTTCCTAACAGTAAATAGGAGAGAAAGAAGGATAGAGGGGAGAAAGAGAGAAAGAGATCCCTGAATCTAACCTCCTTTATAATTTGTTTCCCCCTGACGATGACCAACAATAACTTGCAACCAATCCCCCTAAACAATGACAAACACCCATAACCCACCAAATGACCAAAACCCACCTACCCCACCTCCTGGGAAGTGTTCTGAAATCTGAAGTTGTGTTCTTCAGATTTATTCCTGCTGTCTTGGGGGTGAAGGCATTTTGGGGGGACATATAGGGATAATGGCCACATCCTGGGAGAGCTAGCTGGCTGTTTTACTCACTGTCCAGTCTCTGTGGAACAGTGAGATGCAGGGCTGGCTGAAGCAGTCTGTGAGGCTGGATCATCCGAGTTGGCTGCTTTGAAGCCGTCCTGGATGCAATTTTTGAGGAAACATGTAGGCTTAGATTTTTTTTAAAACCTACTTTAATAAGGGTTAAAAAAATGCTTTGACCCCTGCTTCTAGACCACTGTCCAATGGTAGGAGAGAAAAGATGGTAAATAGGACAAGGTGATGTAGACCTGTTTAGAAGTAGTTCTTTGGGGCAATTCCAATCTCCATTTGTTGGATACCAGTTCAAAAGTGTCACCAGACACAAAGCAGCAGTGGCACAATCCAGGAGAAACCACCAGGCCTCCACCAAATTAGCACAAGTCAGTGGGAGGGTTCAGAACCAGCCAGGATGCCAGGAGAAGTTCTTTGTCATGCCTCTCTCAATAAAGTGAAGATCAGCAAAGACCCGAGTCCAAGGAAGCATTGCAAGACCAGCTATGCGTGCACCCCATCATTCTGCGTTGAGTCCTGTTTATACTCTCTCCAAACATTGTGTGTCTTCCCATGGGTCTTGCCTCAGGAAAACACCTCATGAGTCTGCCTTACATGACCCAACTAGAAACTTTCACTTCAGAAACAGTAATTGAGGCAGTGTGGCATCTAGGCTACTTGCTTTATCTTCATTGGCATCTGGTCCTTTTGCTCTGAACGCACACAAAACTTTAAAGGTAATATCATAGGGACATTTCTGCATTGACACATGTATGGGATGTGTGGTCCACACAAATCAGCTAATGATGATTCTTTGCCTTATGCTTGAGCAGGGGAAAGGCATTTGTCAATTTTTTATAAGTCTATTTGGACTGCATAACTGAGCTGTAAATATAAATCTTCATCCATGCATTATGAAAGGATGGCATATAATAGTAAATCAGAAGGACTAGGTAGCCAAAGATATTCACTGGCTACTGCTTAGACAAGGGGATCAGCATTCATGCCACCTGTTCATTGTTTTCTTCTGCATCAGCAGCCAAGATTTTCAGGAGGTCTTCCCTGGTGAAATCTAATCTTTATTAACTTTGAAGGAATCCACAGGTTTTTGCTTCCTGTTGAAACAAGAACAAATCTCCTTCCCCAATGCAACACATTTCCTGATCTCCATTCTGAGATAAATCCTTAAAGTATGTAGGTTGCTATAATTTAGCAGTTTCTATATGCAAAACAACTCTTATGATTATGTTGTGGTTTGTATATGCTTGGCCAAGGGAGTAGTACTATTAGGGGGTGTGGCCTTGTTGGAGTAAGTATGGCCTTGTTGGAGTAGGTGTGACTTTGTTGGAGGAAGCGTGTCACTGTGGAGGTTGGCTTTGTGACCCTTCTCTTAGCCGTGTGGGAGCCAGTCTTCTCCTGTCTGCCTTTGGATCAAGATGTAGAACTTTTGACTCCTAGCCCCATGTCTGCCTGAATGCTGTCATGCTCCTGCCTTGACGATAATGGACCGAACCTCTGAACCTGTAAGCCAGCCCCAATTAAATGTTATTCTTTGTGAGAGTTGCTTTGGTCATGGTGTCTGTTCACAGCAATGGAAACCCTAAGACAGACTAATACTTCTGGAAATTTAAACATTGGCTTAGTACTTTATGCCTTGATTATGTTTGGTTTTGTTCTAGAAGTTTAACTCATCATAATTTTTTTTTCTCCCATGAAGGGACCTTTAATATTGAGTTATTCCCAATATTAGAAAAAAACAAAAACCAAACAAAAGTGAAGCAGAGATGCAGACCTTCCTTCTCCCTGGGGGCTGTTGGTCTGTGAGGATAAAAGAAGGAGAGCCAGGGAGCCAGGTTCAGACAGCCTGTGAGTATGACAGAAATTCTTTAAAGATCAGCTTCAGAGAGGCAGCTCAATCAAGGGCTATATAGTTTTTGGTAAGTGAGTAGGGGTTTCCAGGCTGGGCATGTACCACTGTCTAGAGTTCAGGGTATATGGAGTGCCTCATTTGCAAGGAGAGGCATTCCAGGAATTCCAAATGCTTGCTGGATAAGTTCTGATTGGGAGAAAGGAAGTTGAACCTGTAATTTCACCAAGGCTACATGAGATAGGGGTTGGGCTCCCCAGATCAGACAGAGAAGAGGAAGCCCCCCTATCCCCCATAAGAAAAGGGAGTCAGTCCTTCATCTTGCACTGAGCTCAAGAGAGCTGTCCACACATGGAAGGCTTCTACCTTCAGAGGCAAGGCCCAACACAAAGAAACAAGGAAATTCTAAGTTCTGGGCCAGTTGTGTTATCTCATGCTGCAGCAGCAACCCCTACCCATCATCCTTGGGATTTAGAAATTCAGATGTTGCTGCTTTGTGCTGGTGGGTCCTTAGCAGAAAGAGCGGACAGACATCTTGCAGCCAGAACTCTGAGTTCCAGCTGCCGTCAAATTCTTTTCTTTTTTTTTTTTTTCCTTCTCTCGGGACTAGCTCTTTTCCTTCCTCCTTCCTCTCTTCCTACTGCTTACAATTAACATTCCACCTCTCGGTTCTCTCCTTATCTAAGTGCTTTACTCTGATCTTTTGTTTTGTTTTAAAAGATCTTATATATATGACGAGTACACTGTGGCTGTGTTCAGACACAACAGAAGAGGGCATTAGATCCCATTGCAGATGGTTGTGAGCCACCATGTGGTTGCTGGAAATTGAACTCAGGACCTTTGGAAGAGCAATCAGTGCTCTTAACCATGGAGCCACCTCTCCAGCCCCTGATCTTTCTTAGTGAGGACATAGAAAGCTATAATCGTTACCAAACAAATTATAATTATTTCAAGGTTGATAGTCAGAACTACATGGGGTCGAAGTGCCCTCTGCCCTAGTGTTTCCGTATAGTAACTCAGAAAATAGTTTTTCATCTCTCTAACTCCCTCATTCCTTTGGAAGCTTCACTTGATTATTTAAACTTAATATTCTTTCTACTACTGCTTATACTTAATTTCTTTCCCTTTTTAGTGTTTATGTACACTTATAAAACAATTCTACCTATTTTTCTTTCTCCTTCCTTTGGAGACTACATTTTATCATTTTCAAGCTTAGTATTTTTTCATGTACTTAATTTCTTTCCTTTCTTCAGCACCTAAGCACATGCCAAAACATCTTTATCTCTCTTTTTCTATTTCCCAACTTATGTATTTATCTCCGTGTGTAAGTTTTTCTAACACTGTTTTTTGGGGACTGCTATTTTTGACTCTTTTTTTTTTTGTTTTTTGTTTTTTTTCGAGACAGGGTTTCTCTGTATAGCCCTGGCTGTCCTGGAACTCACTCTGTAGACCAGGCTGGCCTCGAACTCAGAAATCCGCCTGCCTCTGCCTCCCAAGTGCTGGGACTAAAGGCGTGTGTCATCACTGCCTGGCAGGGACTGCTATTTTCAAGCATTGGTTATGATGGTCACGCTGGTGGCTCTGGGAAGATGCTCTTTCTGCATGGTGGTCGGGGTTGCTCAGGCTAATAGGTGAAGATGGCGGTGGGCTCTGCCCCCTCGGCTCACGATCAAGGGGAACGCTCCCTCTGGCTCTTCCTTCTGCCCGGTTCTGGGCCAAAGCTGCTGTCTGCTAGCCCACATGGCCAGCTGTAGCGTTGCGCTTCCACATGCTGTGAATGCCGAGCCTCTAAGGCCCTATTTGCCCATGGGCACCAGCCAGCAGCTGCCCAGCTGTGCCAGTGGCTCAGCTGTAGCCGCCTCTCGGCTTCTCCACGGTTTCTACCACCCACCCCTTGCCAGTTCTCGGGTCCAGCACAGCTTCAGCCACTCACAGAGCATTCCCCCGCTGCAGCCACAGAGCAGCATACCGTTGCTAGGAAACTGTCCCCTGCAAGCTGCTTCCATGCCTGGCTATTCTTTCCAAGCCCAAAACCTGAATCTTTCCTAACGAAGCTTGAAATTCGTGTGCCCCACACTGGTATACTAAATAAAAAGGGATTGTCTCTGATCCACCAATGGTATAAGTAATGATACAGAGGCTTTTAAACATTTTAAAGCTTAGGCCTTTTAGCTAGGGCAGTCTCCTAGAGAGCTATCTAGCTTAACCTGACTAACTAGCCTATACCCACACTGTGATTAGCTTGACCTCTTTGCTCTACTTTGATCTGTCTGTCCGTGTCTCTGCCCACTGGAAAATCACCTGTGTCTGAATTCTTAGCATCTCTCTGTCTCTCTGTCTCTCTGTCTGTGTCTCTGCCTCTCTCTCTCTGAAGTTCTGGCCTCCACTTCCTGCCCAACCATTGGCCATCAGATCTTTATTACAATTAAATACTTCTAGACTGCCTCTAGGCTAGTGAGAATGGATGAATACAGTCAACTTTAGCTCTCTGTAGTTACAGAATTAACAATGAGACACACCTTCACACAATGTACCCCAACAGCTCTGTATCTGAGGATGACCTTGAATCCCTGACCTTTCTGCCTTTACTTCCTGAGTGTTGGGTTAAAAGCACACACCATCAAACACGGCTCTTACAGTTTACTTTTTTTTTCCTTCTGGTACTACAGGTTCAACTCAAGGCATCACGCGTTAGGCAAATGCTCTGATACTAAGCTATATCCCCAGTAATACACATACACACACACACACACACACACACACGCACACCACTTAACAGCATACCTACACACCACACACACAAGCACACACACACATAAATGTACACACACCATACCATACAAATATATACCACAACACAATACATACATACCACATACTATACACACAACACACCCATCCCACAATGCACACACAAACACGCTCAACACAAACCCTCATTTTAGGATAGACTCTTACCATATAACCTCTGTTGGCATGGAACATGCTATGTAGACCACACTGGCCTCAAACTCATAACTACCTACCTGTCTCTGCTTCCTACATTCTAAGATTGAAGTACATATTACCGTGCCTGACAATAATATATATTACTTTGATTTTTGTAGTGTGTATATGTATGTGTGTGTGTGTGTGTGTGTGTGTGTACATGCAAATGCACACAG
This sequence comes from Grammomys surdaster, assembly GCF_004785775.1. Lineage (NCBI taxonomy): Eukaryota > Metazoa > Chordata > Mammalia > Rodentia > Muridae > Grammomys > Grammomys surdaster. Next base: position 2,043,977 of record NW_021604648.1, on the reverse strand, counting down.
GTAGAAGTCAGAGGACAACCTTCTGGGGTCAGTTCTCTCATTACACAATGTGGGTCATGGGGACTGAACACAGATCATTAGACTTAGTAACAGGGCTTTGACCTACTGACCCACCTTACCAGCCTCAATAATGTTGTTTAAATATATAGCACTCCTATGTAGTGTTGAGTCAAAACCACAACTCTCACCTCCAAAGAGAAAAGACACAACTTATTTTGGAGCTGGATATGAGTGACCATGGCCTGAGAACACAGATTTAGGTTCTCTCAGATTTGGTGTTCCAACATAGAAACTGTTTCATGAAATTTTGCAGTAGCAGACAAAGAAAGTCATAAACTGACACATTGATTCAAATACATCGTGGAGCCATCAGGTAAGTGGTTACAGTAAATCCGGGTGACCTCTGCCTTAGGCCTAGGATGGTATCTGTTGACACTCTTTTGTTTGTTTTTTGAGACAGTTTCTCTGTGTAACTGGACTGGCTGTTTTGCAGACCAGGGCTGGCCTTGAACTCACAGAGATTTGCCTGTCTCTGACTCCCAAGTGCTGGGACAAAGGTGTGAGTCACCAGCTTTCTAATAACATTCTGAGCTGGTTGGCTGGAGGAAGCCAATGGCCTGCTGTTTTAATACATCCCAAAGGGTTTCTTGGATAGTCACAAGGGTGTTAGGCCAGACATGGAGGTGAGCAAGGGGAACAGCTGTTAAAGGGGCTAATAACAGGCCAAGGTAAAGTGTAATTGGGCTGGAGAGATGGCTCAGTGGTTAAGAACATCAACCGTCCTTCCAAAGATCCTGAGTTCAATTCCCAGAAACCACATGGTGGCTCACAACCATCTGTAATTGGGTCTGATGACCTCTTCTGGTGTGTCTGAAGAGAGCAATGGTGGTCTACTCATATATATGTGTGTGTACATATATATATATATATATGTATATATATATATATATATGAAATAAATTTTTTAAAAGTGTAGTTATTCTCTACACCAGCAACATTTCAACCTCTCCATAATCACTGGAGTCCTAATCTAGCCTTCTAGAAGGTTCCCTGTCAGGGGCAGATTCTATTTAGAGACTTTGATTCAAGGTACTGTTGAGAAAGTACGCAAAATTCCCTATGTTTCTTTCTCATTGATTTCCTAACTTGTGCCAGAAGTAGTGGCAAAGTCCCATAATCCCAGTGTTTGGAAGGTAACGATAGAGGGTCTGGAGTTCAAGGTCAGCCTCAGCTACATATTGAGGACAATCTGGACTACATGAGACCCTGTCTGAAACAAAACAAAACAAAACAAAACAATAAAAAGTCCTAATGTGGCATTGATCAGCCCTTGACTGATGCACACGTTTTCTGACAGCCTCTAATGATTTGGGGGTGGCAGGGAGGGGAAGGTTTGAAGGTGGTTGTGGGGATTCTTCGGCTCCAGCTATGTTTCAGGGCAATGTCTCAGCCCTTGGCCTTGGGGACACTTTGCTCAGAATTATATTGCCCCTAGATAAAGCTCTGGGCTGAAGTCTCACAAAATGGGATGGCTAGATCCAAAAGTAAGAACTCTCAAAGTTATCTTATTAATTTTATACCTGTTTCCTGATCCAATTCCATGAATGAGAAAGGGTTTTGTTTGTTTGTTTGTTTGTTTTAGGGTAGGGTCACTGGATTGAAGAGATGGCTCAGCAGTTAAGAGCACTGGCTGCTTTTCCAGAGGACCTGGGTTCAAATCTCAACACTCACATGGTGGCTCACAACCACTTGTGACTCCTGTCCCTAGGGGTCTGACATCCTTTTCTGGCCTCTGCAGATGACAGGTACACTCATGGTGCACAGACTTATATACAGGCAGGACAGCATACACATGAAATAAGTGAATATGATTTTAAAAGGCAGAGTCTCATATAACCAATGCTGGCTTAGAACTGGATAAACATCTGAGGATAACTTTGAACTTCTAATCCTCCTGTCTTCCAAATGCTGGGGTTATAGGCATGAACCGCTGTGCCTGGTTTTTATCTATGGGGCAGACAGTTTGGGGCTTCGTGCATGCTAGGCAAACATACTAACAACTGAGATACTGTTATACCTGAAAATGCCTATGAGAAAGGCCAAATCCATGACAAATTAAAGCAAGCATTATTTAATACTGGCCAGGACAAGGGACACTGGCCAGGTCCATACCCAGGATTCTCAGAATATGTCGCTGAATTAGGTTAGTCAGACACTTACAAAGGCAAAACCCACAAGGCTATTCACTTCCCGTCTTTGCCCACTTGGGCAAGCATACATTCTGACACATTTCCTACCTATGTACCTCTTACCTACACGTAATCCAGCACATCCTGTGCAGTTGGAGCAACCAAACTTATTTACTGAAGCAAAAACAAGTGACTTGTTACCATACATGAACCAGTGGCATTCTAGGAAGTTATCTGTCCTTAGTCAAGTGGGGCTTACAGGTTAGAGGCATTTTTGGTTTTGTTTTATAGATCTCTTAAGCACAGCAACTTAAATGTAAAACACACCTTTAGCCCTCATATTACATTTCCAGACCTAGGGAGAAAGGATTGTCTATGTTGCTGTGTGTTCAGGCGTTCCTGGAGGCCAGAAGAGAACACTGGGTACCTGGTTCATTCCTGGGTTTCAGCATCAGATGAAAGGAGGACATGACTGCTCCTAAGGGGTTGAAGTTTTTATTATAGCTATGAGAGAACACACACAGAGGCAGACTGGACATGCTCGGCAGTGAACCAGGCTATGTGAAGAGAGGGGAGAGCCAAGAGGAGAACAAGAGACAAAAGCGACCCATAACCAAGAAGGCTGAGGTTATATAGGAAGAACAGTTGGGGGAAGGACAGCCTAATCCCTGGCTGCAGAACCTAGAGTAGGGGGTGGGGCATGAGAGAGGCTGTAGACAACATCTGCTTTGACACCTCAGTTAACCATTTGTCTTGGATTCGAGACCTAGCAAGATCCACTGGATCTGGAGTTACAGGCAGTTATAAGAGCTGCCCCATTGTGAGTACTGGGAACTAAACTTGAGTCCTCTGGAAGAGCAGAAGTGCTGAGCTCTCTCGCTAGCCATGAGACAAAGGGCTTTTAAACATTTGTTCTTGCTGTGTCCCTAGCACTTCAATTAAGCCTTGGACACAGTAGGTGCTCAAAAATGGATAAGGAACGAGTGAGCTCTGGAGATGGGCTTCTCGAAGTGCCATGAGCTTGGTCTTCTTCCTAAAAGGCTCAGATTCACAGAGAGATGTTCCTGTTGGGTCCCATCCCCACCTTCAGAAAAATCAGGAGAGTCACTCTGAAGTTGTTCTGACCATTCATCCTCTCCCTGCACTTCCCTCAATTTCCCAGGAAGACATTCAACAAAATGTCTACTAAGTACCCGACACATTCCTCCTCTGTTCCCTTCCCTGACTACAGTCTCCTCTTTAGCTTTCCATTGTTTTTAATTATGTATATGTGTGTGGGTGTGTGCACACGAGTACAGGTTCCTGCAGAGGCTAGAGGCATCAGATCAGAACTGGAGTTACAGGTGGTTGTGAGCCACTCAAAGTGGGTGCTGGGCACTGAACTTGAGGCCCTCTGCAAGAGCAGTATATGCTTTGAACTACTGAGCCATCTCTCCAGCCCTCGGTTTCCTCTCCTTAAAAAATCTACACAATCACCAAATACAGAGAAAGTGAGATAATTTTCAGAAAAGAACTCATCCTGTACCTTGTAGAAAGAATCTCTTATAAGCATCACCTGTCAATAAAAAAGCCAATGGCCAATGAGCTGCGGCAGGAAATAGGAGGTGGGGCCCTGGCAGGAAGAGAGGATTCTGGGTAACAGTGAGAAAAATAAAAGGAAGAAGTTCCACCACCAGAGGAGCATAGGATGGACCACTCCATGATGGTGAAGCAGAGAGATCAGAATTAAAGGCCCCCTGACATGTAAGAATCCAGGGAAGCAGCCCCAGGGGCCACTCCTCCGATTGGGTCTGGAGAACCAAAGATAAAATATAGATTTAGAAAATAACTCAGGCCGGGCGGTGGTGGCGCACGCCTTTAATCCCAGCACTTGGGAGGCAGAGACAGGCGGATTTCTGAGTTCGAGGCCAGCCTGGTCTACAGAGTGAGTTTCAGAACAGCCAGGACTACACAGAGAAACCCTGTCTCGAAAAACCAAAAATAAATAAATAAATAAATAAATAAATAAATAAAATAAATAGTCTCAGAGTCGTCATTCTGGGAGCTGGAGCAAAAAAAGAAAAAAGAAAAGAAAAAAAAGATGGATTTTAAAAATTATTTTAATAGTACCTGGAGGCACAGGTTTGTCATTCCAGACACCCAAGAGGCTCAGTGGAGAAGATCAGAAGTTCAAGGCCTGCAGAGTCTACCAAGCAAGCTCAAGGTCAGTCTGGAAGACTTACTGAGACCCTGTTTTAAAATAAAAAAAAAAAAAAAATTAGGGCCTGAACAAGAGGGAGAAGGGAAGGGGGAAAAATTGAAAAAAGCTGGGGTCTGTAGCTTAATTGGCTGGATACGCAGCATGCAGGAGGTCCTAGGTTTGACCGTCAGAAACCCAGACAACAAAATTAAGCATGGTGGCACAGAGCTATAATCTCAGTTCTCGGAAGTTGGAGGAAGAAGTTCAAGATCCTCCTCAACTGCATAGCAAGCTGGAGGCCAGCCTGGGCTATGTGACGATGTGTCTCAGTCAGTCAGTCAGTCAGTCAGTCAGTCAGTCAGTCAGTCAAGGGTTGTGGGTGTAGCAGAGCACCTGCCTAGTGCTGGATCTGAGGAGCAAGGCAGCTTCCAAGTGAGCTCTCTTCAGGCAGAAGTCAGCAGCTTATATTAAGGGAGGGGTCCATCTACAGTGTGGCAGGCTTCTGTGAACTCTACACAGACAGTGAATACAGAGGTGGGACCCGAACAAAGTTGGACACATAACTCAGAACGGTGCATTTTAGATTTTTAATTTTTATTATTATTAAAGTTTTCAAAAATTAGACTTACTCATTTTTAAAAATTTTACTTGTGGGTGTTTTGCCTGAATGTCTATCTGTGATCCTAACCACTGGGCCATCTCTCTGACCCTGACACTGGAGCTGGAGTTCCAAGCAGCTGTGAGTCAACCAACAAGGGTTCTGGACGCAAAACTTGGGTGCTCTGCAAGAATAATACGAGCTGTTAGCCTCTGAGCCCTATCTCCAGCCCCAGAAACTGTGAATTTTTAAAAGGCTATGACTCACCAAGATGATTCCCAGCTTTGCTCTGCAGGCTGTTGACCGCAACCTTTCCTTTCCTCACCTCCCAGGCCCACCCCCAACCCGGGAAAATTTTCTTGCCTTGCTTATCTTTTCCTGAGCTTGCCTCTCCTCTCCCACCCAACCAAAGTCCTTCACCTATTCAGTTCAGCCAATCAGGAGCCTCTCAACTCAATCTCTAATTTACATACAGCCCAGAGGCAACCAGACTTCTGTGCCAGGCATAGAAAGACACAGTCTGGCCAGCAACTCCCCTTTGAGTCTCCTTGCAGGTTGTAGGGAGCTGCTTCCTGCTGTCATTAAAACTCGGTTCGAGATCTCCTGTCCTTCCTGAACCGTCTTCAAGATGATGAGAAAATAAACCCATGTGCAATTGGCTCAGAGTGAAGAGTTTCAGGGATGCCAGTTTTCTATGCTAAGGCCACATGAGAAATAGGTGCTGTCACTTCAAAGAATCCTGCAGCAAGAAGATGCTTGAGGACCTAGGTTTATTCCCCAGCAACACACACATTCACCACACCACATACACACACCACACTGGGTATAATAGGTAACACATATCTTTAACCCCAGCTCTTTTGAGGCAGAGGTGGGCTTGTGTCTGAGTTCAGGGCCAGCTTGGTATACATGAAGAGTTTCAATCTAGTCAAGGCTACACAGTGAGAACCTGTCTCAAGAAAACAAAACGCCCAAGAAACACTGAAGAAGTAGGCAGTAACTCCGAGCCAGGCCTCATGTGGGCAGTTCAGTTAGAGGCTTGCTAGGCCAACCTCTCAGGAAGTGAGTATTCAGAGGGTATTAAGTGACTATTAAGGACACTGGAGGTGAGGGTCAGGGGAGGGGTCAATCTACTTAGTTTAGAGTCCTGGGTTTGGTTTTTAACCAGCCGTATTTAAGAATCCACTTGCTATCCCCAACTTATCTTCAAAAATGAGTTAGTTAAGATTTAAGGCAAGGCTGGAGAGATGGCTCAGAGGTTAAGAGCACTGGCTGCTCTTATAATGATTGTTCATAACCATTTGTAACTCCAGTTCCAGGGGATTCAAAAGCCCTCCACTGACCTCCCAGGGCACCAGGCATGCATGCAGTGCACATACATACATACATACAGGCAGGCAGAACACTTATACACAAAAAATTAAATAAATAAACTTTTTGGGGGGCCAGGGAAGGCAGTGCTTTCAAGACAGGGTTTCTCTATGTAGCTCTGGCTGTCCTGGAACTCACAGAGATCCACCTGCCTCTGCCTCTCAAGTGCTGGGATTAAAGATGTATGCTACTATGTCCAGTTTAAAATAAAAAAAATCTTTTAAAATTTAAATAAGCCAGGTACAACAGCTCGTATCTTTAATCCCAGCACTTGAGAAGCAGAAGTAAGTGGATCTTTGTGAGTTTGAGGCCAGCCTTGTCTACAAAGTGAGTTTCAGGACAGCTAAGCTACACAGTGAGACCCTGTCTTGAAAAAACAAAACAAGGGCTAGAGAGATGACTCAGAGGTTAAGAGCTCTTCCAGAGGACGTGAGTTTAATTCCCAGCACCCACATGTCAGCTCACAACTGTTTGTGACTCCAGTTTCAGGGGCTCTGACACCCTCACATAGACATACATACAAGCAAAACTTGAGGCACATGAATTGTGTTTTAGAAAAAGAAAAATGTAACAACAACAACAACAACAACAACAATAATAATAATAAATATTTAAGGAGATTAGCCACACCTGGTGGTAGTCCAGGCCTGTGGTCCTAGGATTTGGGAACGGATGGAATTTAAGGCCTCTAGGCATTGAGGTCAATCAAGAGGTGACCTAAATAATTCTCTGATTTTTCACACATCAAAGAGACTGTCCTTGGTTGGTTAACTTTTGGTTTCAGGTTTCTGGGTGTGGCTGTTGACATTCGTCTGAGTCAACCGCATAACTGCAGGAAACCTGACCCTCCTGATACCAGGCATTTCTGTCTGGCTCCCTAAGGAATACTCCAGTCAGCACCAAGACTTCCCTTGACTTTCTACATTCCTTGGCAGTTGGGAGGAAGGAGAGGAGGTTAACACAGAGAGCTAGGCAGACCTGGGTTCAAATTCTGACCCAACAACTGAGTTGCAGTGAAGTCTTTGGCAACTTGCACCAAAACTTCCTTTATCTTCTGCTCCTGCCTGCCCTCTCCTCAACCAGCTCCACTAATAAAAAAGAGAAAAGAATAAAGTCCAGAACCCATGACTCAGGTTTGACAAGGAGGCCAGAGATTCTCCAGAAGCCTCTGTGGGCTCAAGGCCAGCTACCTCCTACATCTCCACAGCCAAGAGGTTCTATGGCAGAGCCTGGAATCCATGGCTACGGGTTATTTCTGAGGGTCTTTTGTGGCTACAGCTCCAAATAGCTTTTCAACCCTAATATAAACTTCCTGGACTTTAGAGAGGCCCAGATATAAATCATAGCAGGGTTTAAGTACCTTTAATCTGGCCCAGCTTTCTTGCATCCATAGAGTATGTAACCAGGGGCCTCTTAGTGAACTTAGATAAACAACGTAGCGAGGAGGGTTTCTGGATATTGGACACCTGCCCCCATGTTTATGCTTGAGTAGGGGATCCTGAACTACATTGACTGGACCACCAAGGAATGGGCCTTTAGATACTAAGTAAACTAGAGATGCTGTTGACTCTAAAGAAACCGAGGATTTGAGAAGAGCCAAAATGGCCTACTCAACTTGAAGTCTGTCCAACTATTACTTCAGGAAGCAGCAGCAGCTAAGACAGGGGTCCAGCCTTCAAGAGGAGCAAACCTACCACATGTGCAGTTTGGTAGCAACTAGAGTGGTAGAAAAGGAAACGTAGCTCTCGGTTCCAAACCTGGAGATGTCCCCATGAAGTCATGGAGCCGGCATCTCAGGCCAGGCCAAAGGCCTCATTAGATCTGAATTGTTGCCATAAAGAAAAGAAATATATGGATACACACACACATAATGCACACCACAAACATTCTCACATGTACACACACCCAGTGACATTTATAATAACTGCTGAAGCTGAGTGATAGGCATGTGTCAGCTGAGTGGTAGGCACGTGTCAGCTGAGTGATAGGCACGTGCCAGCTTGGTTTGGCTCCCTCTCCCCTCCTTTTTTGACTTCTGTATATATTTACATTTTCTATATGAAAGTAAAATATTGTCAAAGAGAGAAAAGAATTTTCAGATGTTTGTATCAAATGCTTCATTTTCCTCATGTGCCATCAATTTTTCAAAGAAGCCATATGATCATATTTTAATTACAAGCCTGCAGTCTAGTTTTGCATTGTTTTAGAAAGGTTCTTGTTGTGTGGCCCTGGACAGCCTCAGACTCAACTCTATAGCTCACTCTGGCTTCAAACGCAGGATCTTCCTGCCTTCACATCCTGAATGCTGGGATTACAGGTAGGTACCATCATGCCCCATTAACTTTTATGTTTTTCCTGGAGTTTCTTGGCACCTTTTTCATTCCTTTTTGAGAGAAGGAGTGGGTGTTTCTTTACCCTAAGAGGAAGAGCTTCTGAGTTCTTACACTATTTTCTAGCTGAAATACCCTTTTTGTCTTAAAGAGGTAATTATGGGGGCTTTCTGTTTCCTTATTCTTATTTAAATCACATACAGCTCCTACTACAGTGTTTCTTTCACCTTGTGTCTGCATTAGTTACATTGTTCTTTGGTAATTGTGTATCTTAGATCAGAATCCACAGGGGCAGTACCTGCAACAGCCTATCAGTTTGTTTTCTGTTTCTGTAACAAAATGCCTGAAACTGGATACTTTATAAAGAAGTTTATTTAGTTCACAATTCAGGAGCTTCAAGGTCCGGTTGCTGTTTACAGACTTAGTTCTGCTGAGGATTTTGCAACATATATGTCACAAACAGAAAGCCAAGGAGAAACTCAGGCCTTGGGCTCTGGCTTTACAGATAACAACTCACTCTTTGGAAATCTAAGAAATTTAAGGTCCTATAAGAAATTCTTCATCTTTTCTGAGGGTGATAATCTAAATACTCCCACAAGGCCTGATCATCTCCCAACAGAGCCACACTAGGCAACCAGCTTGCCTGTCTTGAACAATTAGGGAACACCCTCAAGCCACATGCAAACACTAGGAAGGGACGCTAGAGAGGGTCATTGAGAACACCGCCAGAGAGAAGGCAGATGAGGCCGAGGAAAAAGCTAATATTTTTCTCCTGGAGACACTGCAGCGTGGTCCAGAGAAATTCTAGGGTTTGTCCTACCTGAAGGCAGGGCCAGCGACAGTAGCCAGCCTTGGGGAATGAGGCTCAAAGGGGATCTGAATGATCCACCAGTGCCAACTCCAGCACCATCCATACCCACCCACAGAGCTCAGACCTGACTCACACTCCACTTAGAAGGCTTTCTCAAATGCAGGTGGCTGGGCATACTTTCATGGTTTCTGACTCAGCAGAGAGGACCTGAGAATGTGCAATTCCAACACGTTCCCACATGCTCCCAGAACTATCCTTTGAGAACAATAAGATTTTTTTTTTTTACTTTGTTTAATGTTTTTTAATTATTGTTTTCTTGTTTGTTTACTTACTTGGTCTGTGAGTTTGTGCATGCACAGTCCCACCTGTGGTGTCTGTGATCATCAGGCTTAGGGGCAAACACCTTTACTTGTTGAGCCATCTCCCCCCCCCCCCCTTTGTTTTCCTAGACTGCAAACTCAAGTTAACTTTTGCATCCAGTGCCTAAGGGAAGAGTGTAACTGAACACCTTCAATCTCAGTATTTGGAGGATTTCTCTGAGTGTGAGGCTAGCCTGGTTTAGTGAGTTCCAGGCTTATATATTGAGACTCCAACTCAAATAAATAAACAGACAAACAAATAAATAAATGGGGAATTAAAAAACTAAAGTTAAGAGTTAAGTAAATGAAATACCCAACAGTTTTGTAAAGTACTAATCAAGCTAGTTTTTTCTTTTTTTAAATTCTTCCTTTTTTTAAAAAATTCTTTCTAATGCATGTATGTCTGTGACTGAGCACAGGAGATGAAAAGAGGGATCTGGATCCTTAGGAGATGGAGTTCTAAGAGGTGCTTGTGAGTTGCCCAGCACTGATGCTGGGAACTGAACTCCAGACCTTCGGGAGCTTTAACCGCTGAGCCTTTTCTCTCCATCCCTATAAGGCATTTTGTAGAATGTCCCTCAATTTTTCTTGTGATTTCCCCTTGGTTAGGTGAAGGGCCTAGCTCATCACATGATACCATCTGGTAACAGAAGCTGTCACTTGATTACAGAAGTCATGGTCAGATATCACCACCTTGATTTATTATTATGTATTATTTATTATGTATTATTATGTTTCTCTCTCTCCTCCTCCCTCCCTCCTTCCTTCCCTCCCGTCCTCCCTCCCTTTCTCTTTCCCTCTCTCTCTTTCATTCTTTCTAGGTTTGGAAACAGTGTATCATTAGCCCAGGTGGTCTTGAACCTGAAGCATGGCTGAGGAAGAGCTTGAACTGACCTTCCTGCCTCTAGTCTCCTAAGTGCTGGGATTTCGTGCTGACTTCCCCTAGTATTTATTTACTCGTTTAGCTCACTATGGGTTCCTGTTTATTTACTTTAGACTTTGGGTTCTAGCCCAAGACATTATTCATTTTATTGCTTAAATTGTTCCACTGTTGGCTGTTGAGAATTTGTTCCGTTTGGCTCCTGAACTCTGCTGACACCCTCATCCTAAGTCTCTGCTTGCTGGCGATTGCTTCTAAACTTTTAAACTCACATTTTTTTGTTTTGTTTTGTTTTGTGGATCTAGGATAGTATCATCTCAAAGTTTCTAAGATAATAATGGGAGTACTGAGTTCAAGGCCAGCCTGAGTCTTGTTTCAAATCCTATTTAAAACAACAACAACAACAACAACACAAACACAGCTTTAATTTTGTCAGCTTTTAGCCATGATAATGACACATAAATGTCATTAATGTGCAAATAGTTCAATATTTTGTTGTTGAGACAGGGTTTGACTATTTAGCCTTGGCTAGCCTGAAACTTGCTATGTAGACCAGGCTAGCCTCAAATTTATAGAAAATTGCTTGCCTCTGCCTCCTTAATACTAGGGTTAAAAGTATGTGTCACAACCCCACAGCTTTATTTTTAAAATGCCGGGAGCTATATTTTCATGTGTGTTTACAAGTAAGTTTTCCAGGCTTCATCTTAAAAAAAAAATCATGATCATTTAAATCCAATAGTGCCAGCTGTAGTAAGTTGTAGCTATGATCTCAGCTGTTTAGGAGGCTGAGGCAGCCTCTTAAATAAACATTTATTTATTTATTCAGTTTGTGTGTGGAGGATGGGGCTTCCGTGCATGCCACAGCACATATGGCAGTCAGAGTACAATTTTTGGGACTCAGTTCTCCTCTTCTACCTTGTGGGCTCTGGGGATGAAACTCAGGCCACTGGGCTTGGCAAGTACTTTTTTTTTTTGGTTTGGTTTTTCGAGACAGGGTTTCTCTGTGTAGCCTTGGCTGTCCTGGAACTCACTCTGTAGACCAGGCTGGCCTCGAACTCAGAAATCCACCTGCCTCTTCCTCCCAGGTGCTGGGATTAAAGGCGTGCACCACCACCACCCGGCAAGTACTCTTACCTTACAAGTCTTCTTGCCTGGACCCCAGCTTCTTGTGCTGTTGTTGTTGTTTTGTTTGTCATCCAGGGATTAAACACATAACTTCATACATGTTAGGCAAGCACTTAACCCTGTACTACAACCCAGCCTCAGAGTTTTGTATCTGGGGTTTTCGTATTGCGTTCAGAACAGGCTGTGTGAATGGCAACATAGTAACCTGCCTATGGCCAGCTCGAGGCCACGCTTGTATATTTTAAAACCTCGTAGTCAGGCATGGTGCCCATGCCTGTAATCCCAGCGTTTGAAAGATGGTTCAAGAGGGTCAGGGATTCAAGGCAGCCTTGGCTAAAAAAGACCTTGTTTCAAAAAATAAAACTTAACTAAAAAACAAACAACTCCTATAAAAGAGACTCACTCCAACCAAAATAGAAACAAACTGTTATTCCCACAAAATGTTATTTTGGCATGTAAGAGTTTCAAGTTTATAGGATTGACAAGATGGTTGTGTGGGTAAAGTTTAGCTAGTAAAGGCGCCTACCTCACAAGCCCAGCCAGCTGGGGTTGGAGAGGTAGACAGTGGCAGAGCACTTACTGTAAAAAAAGGAGATACATTCTAGCTAGCCCACATAAAAGACACAAAATCCTGGTGTTTTATTTCCAAGCTGTAAGCCCAGATTGGGCAGGTTTTGGAGCTATTCTAACTAGCATGCCAGCCATATGTCCCTTGCTATGGGTCCATCTCCTCTCCTGGCAGCCTCCTCCTCCCTTCATCTCTTTTCTCCTTCTCTCTCATTTCCCCTCAGACCCCTCCCTGGATCCTCAAGTCCGCCTTTCTCTCCCTACTGCCTAATCACAGGATCTAGCCTTTTATTAACTAATTAACTTTAAATTGGAAAACAGGGTTTACACGATGTATGTAAGGATCTCCTCATTGCATGGTTGGGACAACCAGATCTTGGGGTACAGAACTTAGCATTTGAATATATATAATAGCATCAGAGCAACCCCCAACTACTTACCTGGCATGTGACAATCTGGGTTCAACCCCCAACCTGCAAAACAAAATACACAGAAGACAAGACTAATGATTTTAGGGACTCAGGGCTCTAAGAACCGTATCCTATAGGTTGTCCTTCGACTTAATTTCTCTACATATGTACATACACATCCCAAATTTTAAAAATTAAACAAATTCAAATCATATGGCTGTTTGTATATTTATCATTTCCAGAGATCTTTGGTTACCTTTAAACTTATATCCTTTTGGTTTTGGTTTGGTTTTGCTTTTTTTCTCTGTTTAACAGAGCCCTGGCGGTCCTGGACTTGCTTTGTAGATCAGGCTGGCCTTGAACTCATAGAGATCCACCTGCCTCTGCTTCCCAGGTGCTGAGATCAGAGGCATGAGCCACTATTCCATCTATTTTTTAAAGTCGTTTAGATTTATCTATTATATTTTTTGTGTATGAGCGAGCGTTTTGTCTGGATAGTTGGATTTGCATGATGTGTCTGCCTGGTGACTTCAGAGACCATCAGATCTCCTGGAATTGGAGTTACAGATGCTTGTGAGCCACCATTGGATGCTGGGAACTGGGCTTTCTGGTCCTTGGCAAAAACAACACATGCTCTTAACTGCTGAGCCATCTCTCCAGCCCCAAAGCTGCAGTCTTCTAAGGTCATTGTCCTTCTTCCTGGAGAGCTTCATTGAGCACTCTCTCTACCCACTGCAGGTCTGAGGGTGAGGTATGGTCTCTGCTTTCCTTGCTCTGCAAATATCTTTACTCTAGTGGGTCCACGGGTTTATTTTGGCTTCTGTCTGAGTACTGTAATGGTGGTTTTCCATTATTCTGGCCTCTGTGGCTTCTGAGGAGAAGTCAAACCCCACTGGATCATTTCTCTGAATCTATTTACTACTTGCCTTCTGGTGGCTTTCAGGGTTTTCTTTTTCTGTTTTACAGCTGCTTGGCTACGATACCATGATGGGCTTGGATATTCTTTAGCGGGGGGTGGGAGAGAGTATTATTGTTTTCATTTTTTCCTGTTTCTGTTTTGTTGAAATCTTTAGACACATGAAACAATCCTTTTTATCAAATGTATGAGATTGTCTTACCCAGTGCTTATGGGAATGTCTGTGTTTCACATTTATTCCTTTCTCAGGGGCTGAAATAGCATGCTTTTTTTTTTTTGTCCCACAAGTTAGTAAAGTAATTGTTTCATTTTCTTTATTCCTCAAGCTGGGTCCTTTGGATCCATACTGAGGGTCGCTCTCTCTCTTCTACTTCCATCAATCTGAGAGCAAGCCCAGACTGAAAACTTCCCATCTCAGATACTGTGTTTCTATTTGGTTCTCCTAAAAGTTTTCTTTTTCTGTTATATTTCTGTGTTCAAATTTTATTTATTTGTTCATTCGTGGTGAGCAAATCCCCCTTTAAATCCTTAAGTATATTTACAATATGAATGTTTGTGTCTAATAATTTTAACATCTTGGTTCATCTCAGAATCTCTCAATCTCCCCCTGCCCCCTCTCTTTTTCTCCTCTCTCCAGATCTCTCTGTGTAGCTCAGTTTGGTGTCAAACGTACTACTTACGGCCTTGAACCTGCCATCTTGGTACAGCCTATAACTGGCTGGGGTTATAGGCATGAGCCACCATGCCCAGTTTAAAGTCCACTTCTATGGTCTACTTTGTCTTTGCTTAAGTATAAGCTAGATTTTGCTGTTGTTCTTGCTTTGTCACAGGCCTGGGAATTTTTGAAAATAATTTTGAGCTTGGCAGTGGTGGCGCATGCCTTTAATCCCAGCACTTGGGAGGCAGAGGCAGGCGGATTTCTGAGTTCAAGGCCAGCCTGGTCTACAGAGTGAGTTCCAGGACAGCCAGGGCTATACAGAGAAACTCTGTCTTGAAAAATTTTAAAAAAGTTAAAAATAATTTTGTTATTTTAGTGTTTGACCATATTGCTTGTGCACTACATGGATGAATGATGTCAGCTAAGGTCACAAGAGGGTGTTAGATCCCCTGGATCTGGAGTTACAGTTGACTGTGGGCCACCATGTGGGTGCTAGGAATCAAACCCAAGAGTGCTTTTAACAACTGAGCCAACTCTCCAGCCCAAGGTTGAGTTTTATTGATTTGTTGCCTAGGCTGACTTCAAATTCCTGTTTTTTCCATCTACAGCATTCTAGGTTCTGGAGTTGCAGGCGTGAGCCACCATACCTGGCGTAATCTTTATCTTTATTGTGACATTGCAGAACTCATGTCATGCTGGTACTGTGTCTTGTCAGCTGTTTGTGAGGAGCACTTCTTTTGTTTTAACAGGTCTTTAATTACTGGTTGGTCACCTTGAACTTGTGAATTTAAAAAAAAAGTATTCTTTTGGTGACATTCAATCTTAATGATTATTTTTAAATTCACAGTTTAGAAAAGCCAATTGTGGTGCATGTGTATATTCCCCGTACATGGGAGATGGAGGAAATAGGCTGGAGAGTTCAAGGTCATCCTCAGCTACAAGTAGAACTCAAAGGCAGCCTGGGCTATATGAAACACTTTCTCTAAAAAAAAAAAAAAAAAAAAAAAGTTCACAAGGTTCTCTCAATTAAAAATCTGTTATTGTTAATATCAAGATTGTCGAAACTGGAACAAATATTTATTTAATATGTTTCTCTCATATGTAAAAAGATTATGCGTCTACCTGTTTGTATAATAAATATTGACTGATCTTGAAGACTATAATTTATTTATCTATTTACTTTTTACTAATTTGTCTTTGAAGACAACTCTGTAGTATTCTATCATGAGATTTCTATTTCTTCCAGCAATGCCAATATATTATGTCAAACCAGGAAACGGTCAGCAGTGTTTTCAGTGGGACTGACATTCATAAATAAGGCTGAGATAGCTCTGCATGTTGAAGAGTCTCCCAG
Source organism: Grammomys surdaster (assembly GCF_004785775.1). Classification (NCBI taxonomy): domain Eukaryota; kingdom Metazoa; phylum Chordata; class Mammalia; order Rodentia; family Muridae; genus Grammomys; species Grammomys surdaster. Next base: position 2,028,230 of record NW_021604648.1, on the reverse strand, counting down.
TCTCAGCCTGCTTCCCCCCAACCCCCACTAGCCTGTAATCTAGGGCTTCCTTTCCAGTCCCTGTCACCTGGGGTGTTGGCCCAGGTCTTTCTGGATTCCTCCCAGTAGCAGGCTCCTTCCACTCAGGCTCTGCTGCTGCTGTGTGTCCTCCCCCTGGAATGCAGTTTGTCCATTCCTCCCCTGAATTGCTCACGCCTCCTCCTTGTTGCTCTTGGCTCTGTACTCCCTCTGTCCCTGTCTAATCTGTTCTTCCTATAACAGCTGGAGTGATCTCAAAGCACAGCTGAGCATGTCACCTTTGTGTGTAAAGCTTTTACAGCCTCTTTGCTGGACTCTGAATGAAGACTAAATTATACACACACACACACACATACACAGACATGTACACACACAAATATTCATATACATACACACAAAAACACATACACACATACATGCACATATACACGTACACACATGCAAGCATACACACATACACATGTACACACATACACAAATACACATATGTATATACACAAACACATACACATATAAATACATACAAACATACATACACACATAAACACATGTACATATACACACAAACACACATACACACACAAATACGCACATATGTAAACATAAACACATACACACAAGCACACACACACACATACATACATACACATACACACACAAGTACATACATGCAGGCACACACAGAAACATGTACAAACACATACATACATAAACACATACAAACATACAAGCATGCACACACATATACACATACATACACATGAGTGCACACGTACCTTGAATGATGTGGTCTGATTCCTGCCCATTTCTCTAGCTTTGCTTGAACTCATGTAGAAGACAGACATCCTGGATTGGATTGACCTGGGCTATGGCAGGCAAGGGGCAAGTCAAGGATAGCACTCAAATTTCTAGTTGTGCAGAGTCAGAGAAGTTTCTGAGCTCCTAACTGCCAGCATCTCCAGGGAACAGCAGCTTGCTGCAAATGCAGCGCGACACCTCCCACGCCTGCCCTCCCTCACTCTGCCTTTCAGCCGCTTGCTTGACCAAGCTTTGAGTCTAAGTCCCAGCTCATTTCCTCTGCTGGGCCCTTGGCTCAGCATTTCCTCCCTCAAGAACTTTGCTTTCTCTTCTAGAAAACAGGCATAATTCTCAGCCCTTCATTCCCTCACCCACTTTTGTTTTTAATCAGAGGAGGATTTATTTAAAGTGGCAACTTTGGGAAGAGGAACAAATCAGAGAGTCTAGCTAGGACTGGCACACAGAAGAGTGGTAAGGCTCTAGGAGGGCAGAGGTCTGCATAATTAAGCAGGCTTGGTCAAGGTATGAGCTGGTTGATCATTTTCATGGCCTGTTTGTTTGTCTCACTCTAGCCCTGGCTGGCCTGGTGCTTGGTATGTACTTTATTCAGGCTGGTCTTACTCTTAAGGCAATTCTATCCTGGCCTCTCAAATACAGGGATCGCAGGCCCTTTCTACATGGTTTAGGGTTAAGACTCCTCTGGAGTTTCCCATATGTCTGCCTCTGGCTATGCTCTCCCACAGGTCTATAATAAACTTTCTCCTGCACCATACCTAGGAACAGTCATGTCCTTTCCTTTTTATTTCTTTTTTTTTTCATCCCCACCCCCAAATAATGTGGGAGAAAAAAACAAAACAAAACAAGGCAGAGAGTGATGGAGGAAGAGGAACTATGTGAAGCCAAACTCTGGTGTACAATGTGCACAGCAGCATAGACCATGATCCCTGCGTTTGAGAGGCCAGCCCCTGAGCCAGAAAGTTCAGGGTAGAGGGTGGGGTATGCCAGCCCTACCCAGTAACAGGTAGGGACTGAGGGATGCTGGGAGAACTTGGAGGCCAGGTTGGCTTTGATATGTTAAGTAGGCACCCCAGCCACTTGTCCCAGGTTTGAACCGTAACAGGGGGCAATGTACACACACCACAGTTTGCGTGTGAAGGTCAGAGGACACTTTATGGGAGTTCTCAACTTCCTCCACCTGGGTGCTCCAAGGCACTGAACTCAGCTAGATCTGCTAACAAGCACCCTTACCTGCTAAACCATCTTGTCAGCCTAGACTCAGTTTTAAAAAAGATTTATTTTTACTTTAAGTTATGTATATGCATGCATGTCTGGGTGTGGGTGTATTTACGGAAGTAGTTCCCTGCTGAGGCCAGAAGAGGACATTGGATTCTCTGGATCTAGACTTACAGGTGCTGAGAACCAAGCTCAGATCATCTGCAAAAGCAGTGCATGCCTTAAAAGACAGATCTGCTTCTCCACAGGTCTCATTTTTTTAATACAAGAAATTACTAGGAGGCTGGGGATATAGCCCACTTGGAAAAATGCATGCCTAGCATGTAGAAAGCCACAGGTTCCATCTCTGGGAGTGCAGAAACTGGGTGCTGTGGTACAGACCTGTAATCACAGCACTGAGGAAGTAGAGGCAGGAAGGTCAAAGAGCAGGGTCACCTTTGGCCTTATGGTGAGTTAAAGGCAAGGCTGGGTTATATGAGACCCTGTCTCAAAAAATTTAAAATGGAGTAAGTTTTGTAAACTGGTAAGCTGAAGGCATATAAGAGTCCTAGATGGTGTATAGGCTGGAGGTGGCCGTTTCCTGGAGGCTTCAGTACAGGAATCCATTTGCCTTTTAGGAAAATCTCTCTGGTGTTAGGGTGGAGGTTGCATATCAAGTAGGCTGAGGTAGGAAGGGTGGAACTTCCAGTCCTCTGGACCATGACTTCTTTTGTAGAAATATACAAGGAGGGCCCTGCATGGCTGTTGAACAAACTGCCCTATATCTCCAAGCCATCCTGAATCCTCCACCCATACAGCTAGCCCCTGAGCTCTGTAGAGGCATAAATGAGAATGTCATCCACAGGACATTTGAGCCCTTGTCCCCAGTTGCTGGTGCTGTTTGAGGAGGTCTGGAGGGGTGGGCCTGCTAGAGGAAGTAGGCCACTGTGAACAGGTTTTGAGGTTTCAAAGTGTCACACTATTCCCAGTGTGACAGAGGACCTCTCTACAGAGGAGCTCACTATGTAGACCAAGGTGACCTCGATCTCACAGAGATCTGTGTGCCTCTGCCTCCTGAGTTCTGGGACTGAAGACATGTGTCACCATGCCCAGCTGGCCAGTGAGCTCTTTTTGCTTCATGTTTACATCACATGAAGATGTGAATTCAGCTTCCTGCTGCAGCCACTATGCCTCTGCCCTGCCATCATGGACTCTTATTCCTCTGGAACCATAAGCGGAAGTCGGCTTTTCCTTAAGCTGCCTCGGCCACAGTGCTTTATCACAGCCACTGGAAACTGTAACACAGCCTCCAAGTATGGCCTCAAGTCCTTTCCTCTCTACCATCTCTGGGCCGAAGCTCTAGTCCACTGTAGTACCTGGATACTGTTCCCATGGGGCATCCAGCCTCTGCTCTTGACCTTCCCATCTCATCTCCATCTGACAGTGTGCAGCACAGCCTTGGAGAACAGAAGGCTGGGGCTGTTATCTGTAGGTATGTCTAAGCTCTTGACATCAGAACCAATACCGTCATCTACAAAGTTCACACACCAGAAATGCTCTGTCTAATCACACAAGAATCTCGTAATGTTTTAAAGCACTTTATGTTTTTGCGTCGGGCTACGTTTATGGGTATTCTTGGCTGCGTGTAGCCCACAGCGAAGGTTAGACACACTGAGGCCCTAAACCCTCTTTTTAAATTGGCTTCCCATATCCACCTTACCCCATCTGTGAGACCTGTGTCATCTGACTGCTGCCTGCCTTACCTGCAACCACTCTTCCTGTTTACCCAGCCCAGAAACACCCTCCTGGTTCCTTGCTGGTCCTTTAGCTGGCAGCCCTTCATGTCATTGGCTTCTTGGTGCAGGTTTCTGCCCAAAGGTCACCTCCTTGAGGAGTCTTATCTAAGGGCATTAGTCTCAGCCACTATGTTTTATTTCTTTCATAACATTTATTACTAAAACTAGATTGTTGACGGGGCATTTTCATGACCTCTAATGCAGTTTTATTAATTTTGATTATTGAATGAATATATATATTGAATGAATATATGTCAGGCTTTCCTTAGGCCTGACAGATGAAAGTCCCCTCTTAGGGGCCCCTCTGCTCCCTTTCTAGACCCCTCTCTCCACTGAAAGCTCTGTCCTGCTTGACACCAATCTGTAAATTCCCCAGAACAACAACCAGCACAAGAAACAATTATTAAAACAACAACAACAATAACAAAAACCCAGCCAAACTCTGGCTGTGCTCTGTGTTCGCTTCCTGTTGAGGAAAGCTGGAGAGAAGAGAGGTCAAGGTCAAGAGGAGGATGTTGGGGGGCTGGAGAGATGCTCTGTGGTTAAGAGCACCAGCTGTTCTTCCAAAGGTCCTGAGTTCAATTCCCAGCAACCATGTGGTGGCTTACAGCTATCTCTAGTGAGTTCTGATGCCCTCTTCTTGCTTGCAGATATACATGCAGATAGAACACTCATATACATAAAATAAATAAATCTTTAAAAAAAAAAAAAGAGAGAGGAGGCTGTGGATCTGGGCAAGCCGTTTGGTTTCTCTGAGCACCAGTTTGCTCATTCCTTTTAGAAAAGGCATCAGAGCATTTAGCTCACAGAGTGGTGAGCACCAGGCACACCACCCACCACCCCTCATGGGGTTTACAGGCTAGAAAGGATGCACTTGACACCTTGTGTGTTGACACCACCATCTACCAATCTGTAAAGTGTCCCTCAGTGTTAGAGCCATGCTTTCCAAAGCCGGTCCAGGAAGAACTATGTGGAGGTGGGGTCTACCTGGAGCCATCTGGTGCATCTTTCCGGACTGTTTGTTTACTGAGAAGTCATCTAAAATATTGTTTGTTATAATAACATAGCCACAGGTACTTATTAAGTAGGGTGAAAAATTTGCCTGCTTGTGCTTTGAGCATCAGCACTGGGCACTGTACTGAGATCATCAGGCTCGGATGAAGCCCGTGTGGAGAGTACAAGCCCAGGCCTCTTGATTTTGAACTCACAAAGTGATCGTCTTGCTATCATCAGAAGATCCTATTCTGCTCCTTTCAAGATCCTCCCACAACCCCCTGCAGAAGGATCAGGTAGCTTCCTGCTCTGCCCTGGTTGGAGTAAGGGAAGATCCCAGAGGCTAAGAAAGGGCAGGTGAAGTTACAGACCTCAATCCATTTTCTCTTAGCTCTTACCATTGCCCAGATGTGGACCACCCTGCCTGTCTATTAGGCTCTAGTCCTCCCACCCCCCAAATCTGGACATAATTATAGTCATTATCCTGGGATATTATTACCAACTCTATAAACAGCACACTCTATGTAAACAGCATAGGTAACTGCTTCTGAACATAATTACAGGAGATGTTTCCAGACCCGCAATTGCATCAGAGTAAATGATAGCTTCCTTTCCTATCGTTAATACTCCAATATTAGGGACCTATCAGTGCCAATTAGTCAAACTCCAGCATCGAGGGGCTGAGAAAGACCTTACATTCTCTCACTGCCTGCAAAACAAGAAGGAACCCCTCAAGATCCCTTCTAGGAGAAAAATGGATTCAAATCCAGAACTTTTTCCTACCCCTCCTTAGCCTTTGGACTCTATCCTCCCGCTGCACACCTGCTACCTCTGCTGGGGTGGGAAACTTGAGGAAAGTCAAGATTTCCAAGGATACCAAGAAAGCTGCAGACAGTAGGCTCTGGTGGACACCACTGTGTGCAGGTGTCTGCCAGCAAGAACAAGTGGATTCCTTCAACTACTGAACCGGGCATCTGCTGGTCTTAGGACCCAGCCAATAGACCTGGAATGGCCTGAGGTTGCTGATGTCCAAAATCATTGCAGGCAACTAAGCTAGGCCTGGTGCTATCAATGATGCTAGATGCTACCGGCCACCAGCTAGTTGGCTCTCCGTCTCTTCTTTATCTCTTGTTCTCACAGCTTCCTCTTTCTGCCTGCCCCTCCCCTCCACTTTCCACTCTCATCTGCTCTCCAGCATTGCAGTCCGCTGCCCGCCCCCACCCTTTCTTCCTGTCCCCGTTGTGCCGTTGGGTGGTATCTCTCCAGAAGGGCGGGGGCGGGGAGGGTGGAGCAAAGGGCGAAGGCCTGGCTAGGCTTTTGGAATCTTTCTCTGTCCTCACACAGGGGCGCCGCCGAGGCTGGGCCTTGGAGTCTGCGGATTTTCCGCTTGCATCTATCCGCAGACACAAAGGCCAGTCCTGGCGTGCGCGGGAGAGCGCGCTCGCATCCACGACTGTGAGCACACACGCACAGCTGTACAAAGACGTGCTACCTCTGCGCACACACACACACAATCTCTCTCTCCACCAACCCCCCGCCTCGCGACCGGCTCGCGTGCACAGCCGTGCACACGCACCAGCACTGGCACGCGCTTGCGTGCACGCGCTCTCGTGGACCAGCCGCGGCCGGCCACCCAGCCCTCACTCTCTGGGCGCGCACACGCAGAGCCGCGCACGGAGCCACACACGCGCGCTCACACCCGCACGCTCCACGCCCCTGGCGGCGGCCCGGGCGCTGTGCTGCTGGAGCGACGGGCGGGGACCCGGGCGGGGGCGGCGGCGGCGACAGCGGAGGAGGCGGAGCGGGGTAGCCAGGAGCGGGCTGGCCCGCGCTTCTCCTGGCGGCCGGGGATTTTCCAGCCTGGACGCTGACGCCGCGGACCTCCCTGCGGCCGCCGCGGACCATGGGCGACAAAGGGACACGGTGAGTGCGGGTGGCAGCCCTGTCCCGCTCGCGCGTGGGGACGACCTGGGCGAGGGCACGGGCGGAGGTTCCAGTCAGCGTCACCCGGGATCTGGCACTCTGTTGTCTGCCCAAGACTCTTGTGTGGTTCTCTGGCCAGAACCATGTGTAAGGACCGAGGCACTCAGGGTGGGCCACCCCATCTGGTTCACGGATCCTGACCGAGACGAGCTCACACACCCAACCCTGGTCGGTAGACTCAAAAACGCTCTGTGGTAGGCTGACACACGACACACATACTCGTAAACACATGAGCACCCTTCTCCTGGCACACACTGACAGTCGCTGCCACACTTTGCATTTGTGACACGACAACGTCACACAAGGTCTCTCACGCACACACTAGTCCGTCAACAGATTCTCGCTGTCAGTCCTGTTAGCTTACACAGGTCCCACTCGAACATGCACCAGCTCTCACACATCCTCGTGTTGCCACACACATGTGGGCATACACCGACATATGTATCCTGTCACCTGGATGCTGCAAAGCACAGTCTGGCTAGTGCGTGCAGTCTGTCAACCCTCTCTGACATGACATGATGCGGCCACAGGTCTTAGTGACACATCAAGGCTAACCACACACATGCACACGGCAGAAAATGCCTGCAGGGCCTGACATCCCCTGGGCAGTGGATACACTCACTTCTGACTCTCCATTGCAGGACCGGGAAACACAGGTCACAGAGTGGAAGGCTCTTTCTGAGACCTGGAAGACAGGTTCCATTCATGTGGCTTCCTTCCCCTCTGTCCTCCAAAGCACATAGCTGGGGGCTACATCTAGCTGAGGGGGGTGAGGGGAACTGTTTTGTAGAGCCTGCCTTGAAAGGAAAGGTTAGGCCCTCGAATGGAAACTAGGTCAAAGTAGGTGGCCTAGGGAGGGGCAGGGAAGCTCTTGGGGTCAACCCTTATGACCTAGACCAGCCCTGGTTAACTTTCTACCGTTTCACTTTCCTGGCCCTTGAGAGTCTCCTTGCTGTCCTCCCTGGCCCCTCCTCTAGCCTTCCTGCACCTGCCATTTATCATGGCTTTCCTTATTACTCTTCTGTTTGTGTCCTTCTCTCTGCCTTTCCCTCCTTTCTTCTGATGTTTATTTATTAAGCCGCTGTTGTATACTAGGCATAGCCTAGGAGATGAGAGATGATCAGAATGGAAGCATCCATGCAGTCACATGTTGGGACCCTTAAACAAACTGACTCTTTACCCACTGACAGCTGAGCCTCAGCAGTGAGTCAAAGGGGCTCCAGAGGTTATTCCCATTTCCCAGGAGTAGAAACTGAGGCACAGTGGTAACTCAGATACCTCATGTTTAGTAACTACCTCCCACCAGCCTCCCTGCTGATGGCCCTTCCTGGAGGTTAATTTTCCTATTCTGCTTTCCCCAAAGAGGAACCAAAGGGTGAGTGAGAAAGGTCACTTGCCTTGCTGAAGGTCAGGAGGGGGCAGAGGCCAAAGCTCACTGTGTCTGTGGCTCTCCTTGGAGTCCATGCTGCACTGTGTGGACCCTGGGTGTAAGGACTAGCAAGGGACCCACTGGGTGCAGAGGCACGGCTTTGGGAGACTGCAGAGCCGTGAGGTGTTTGCATTCACCTTGAGGGCCAGTACAGCTGGTTGTCAGCACTGTGACCCAGGCCACAATCCTTGGAGGAAGGATGCTAGGATGCATCTTTCTTCAGCCACACCCACTCTCCTCCCCCCCCTTAGAGACCCTCTGGAACTGCAAGGTCGAGCTTTGCTCCCTGCAGAGCACAGCAGGGAGTCAGCAGCCATTGGCTTCTCCTTTGTTCTCCAGTGCTGCTGGTGACCAGGGTGACTCAGCCTTGCTGGGCCTCTCTGTAACTAGGGGAGACGTGTCACAGCTCCTTGATACCTTAAATTATCATAGGATGAGGACACTGTGGGCCGCCAGACACCTGTTGGGGAATCTGTCTGAGGCCAGAGCTTTGTCCTTGACTACCTCTGCTGTGCTTCTGACTCAAGGGCAGACCCAGTATTCCCACCTGTACATTGGAGCAATCAGAACTTTGGATTTAAGGGCTCTCAAAAGCTTACTGAGCTCACTGGACATAGGAGTAGGAGCTGCCTATGCCAGGAAATACAGACTGGCTACATATACTCCACCTGTCCATGTTTGCCTCCCCTCCCTCAGCCCCTCTAGAATGGTGAATTCTGCCTTTCTCTTTCTAGATCTATCTGGATATGAAAGGTAAGGCTTTCTCCACTGTGTCCCACTAGCCATGAGATTTTGCTTTGCGCATTGGATGGGACATTGCAAATACTCAGTACTCTCAGGCTCTGGAGTCATCAACACATCTATCCCCGTCGGTTGGAGGAAGTGACAATGAACATTAATCAAAACTGTCACAGTCCTTGCAGAAACCCTTGGGTTGAGAGGAGTCCCAGGGTGGAGCAGGCTAGCACCAAGGTGGGACCCTAACAGGGGTCCCACAAGCACAGGTCATTAACGAGTGGCTTCTCTGTAGCCTAGGGCAGGAGTTCCCAGAGCTGAATCCCTAGACTATCCATCCCCATGGGATTGTGATGCAGGACACAGCACTGTGGGAGGTGGAAGAGGAGTCCACACCAGAGCTCTGGGCTGGATGTGGCCAGAAGCTGTCCTGTGCTGCGGAGATTGACCTAGAAGCTTGAGGAGGCTGAGAAGTGGAGCTGGAGCACCCTGCCAGCCTAGGGTGCAGAATGTCTAAGGACCTAGAGGTGTGAAGAGAAGCCTGCAGCCTGAGGGTGGGGCCTGGGAGGGAACACTGGCCAGTCATCCCTAGCCTCAGGAATGTCAAGCTAAGGGATAGGATTTTTCTCCCACTGCCAGGGTCAGCTGGGAGGAGAGGGTGGGGCAATGGAGGGACAAGAGCAAGTCTTCCTCTCAGACAGGTGCTTAAGGCAGTGGCCAGGAGAGGGGAGGGGCAGGCCTTGAGGCCGAGACACTCTGGGAAGGAGCCTCAGAACCGAGGCTGCAGGGAGGAGGGCTGATCGATAGCACATGAACAAGGAAGGGGGTCAGCAAGCTGGATGGTTGAAAGCACCTTCACTGCCTATCTGGGGTTAGAATTATGTTCCCAGGGACTGGGGAGGTGACTCCAGTAAAAGGCTTGCTACCTAAGCATGAGGCCTTGAATTAGCAGCTCCAGACCCCACATAAAAGCTGGGCATGGCGTGGGGTAGGGGGTCAGAAGGGAAAGGGATGTGGAGGCAAATATTGCTGGAGCTCTCTGGCCAGCCAGTCTAGCACTCATGGTTAGGAGGAGAACCTGTTTCAAAACATAGGGTGGAGAGGATCTGAGGAAGATATCTGGTATTAACTTTTGGCCTTTATATGTACATGCACATACGTGCGCATGCATGTCAGCACACATACAAGAAGCATATGCATTAATCTCACTGAATTCTTCCCACAATTTAGTGACATAGGAATTGCTGCTTCCATTTTAAAGGTATGGAAAGAGGAAGCATGTCCACAACCATTCAGCCAGTTAGCATCTGAACAGAGGTTCCTCTGCTCATCAAGGCCTTCCTTTTGCTGTGTAAGTCTACTCAGAGGGAAAGGGGCTTGTCCTATTTACAGCTGACCTTTCAAGTGCCCTCAGCTGGTCCACCAACTCTAAAAGTGACCAGAAGGGTCATCTTGAGGCAACAGGAGGGATGAAGTAGAATTTCCTTTGCAGCAGATATTGATGAGCTCTCCCTCCTGTACACCCCTCTTCCCCACAGCCCCATCCCAGGGAGGGAGGGTGCTATAATGGGCAATCAACAGCTCTCTGTGAACCTTGGCTGTCTTTCTTGAAGTGGTTAAGCCCTGGGTGACCCATTTTGGCTAGAACATGGGGAAGTCCTGTGGCTTTGGCAGGATTGCTCCTGGGTTGCTGCTGGGCGTGGCTGTGAGCCTGGCCCAGTGTCCCTGAATCCCAGCTGGCTGCTGGGCTGCACACTCCTTTGATGGCTTGTTTCCTTTCAAGTCTGGACCTCATGGCTTGAAACTGAAACCTCTAGTTAGCATGGGGTCAGGGGTCCTTAGTCCTGGGCTTGCCTCCCCCAGGACCTTTCCCACAGGCTATGTTGGTCGAAGACAGCAATAGGGAGGGTCGGAGTGGCCTCATGACTCCAACCAGGCTATCCTCTCTACTGCTTGCTGGGGGTGACACTGCCGACAGTCCAGCTGAGACTTGTGTGGGTGGCAAGGGAGCCAGGAGTGGGCTGAGGAAGATAGAAGAAGCTTTGACAAAGGACCTCAAGCTATGGGCAGAGGAGCAGGTGGAGACTTGAAAGTCTTCTGGGTGGATGTGGGTCCACACAGGGCCCTGGAGGATGTAGGTGACCTTGGTGTAAGGAGAATGAGGGAAGAAGAGACGATGGTGGGGATAGCAGAGCCTTGGAGAGCACTGGTGTGTTAGCAAACAGCTGAGGGCAGCTGGGGTCTGGAGTCCCAAAAGCAGGGAAGCAGTCCAGAGGATGGAGTTTGGGGGAGCTGCAGGAAGATCCCCACATGTAGCCAGAAGGTGGAAATGGGAGTCTGGGGATTTGGTGGGGTAGTGTACTGTAGAGAGAAAAACGGGTAGTCTCTATTTTTTCATGTGCTGCCAGGACTTTTCCTCTGCAAAATGGTCACAGAACTGAGGGTTGACATCACCAAGGGCTTCCAGGAGGAATCTAAGTCTTATAGGCTGGAAAAATCACAGTGTGGTGTGTAAGCTGGCTAGGGCAGGCATGCTTCTGGAGTGAGGGTTCTCTGATTCCGGTGGAGGTCTGGAGAGGCTTCCTAGATCAGGTGACCCTGAGCTGGGTGCTGGATCTCAAGAAAGGCCTAGGTGACAGAATGAAGGGCCTATGGGCAAGGCATTAACAATAGCTTAGGAGTGGGACTGTGAGGGCAAGGCTGAGAGGGTAGCAGCCCTGGCCCTAGGGACTAGAGTGACAGAGTAACATGTTGTATTCTTACTTGTACAATGCGTGTGTGCACATGGGCATATGTGCGTGCGTGTGTGTGTGTCCCAGTTGGCGAGTCCTTTTTAGTTCTGGCTACGTCTGCTTGTTGGTGAGCCCCCCAGCCTTCAGATCTCGGTCTTGGGAGATGCCTGACAAGCTTCGTTGAACTAGACTGAACTCTGTCCTCTCTATGCCTCTGCTCTCAGCCCCAGGGGCCCCTCTAAGTGCTGAGGTAAGTTCCATCCCTTCCATTAGGGATCCCTCTGAACCAAAGCACTACTCCTCACAATGGGCTGGGTGTTCAGAGGAGGGGGATCATGGCTCATTTAGACTGGGAGGTTCCAGGCAGAACCTGTAGCACTCTCTCAGACTGGAGGCTGCCTAGAAGAGAATGTTTGTCCTCCACTCCACGGGGCATGGGGCTGCTGAGTGGGAGGCTCATCACTCTGTGTGTGTGTGTGTGTGTGTGTGTGTGTGTGTGTGTGTGTGCTGGGACAGAACAAGGGTCCTCCTAGCAGATTCCAGGCCCTGGAATGGATGGATCCTGTCCCTGGGGGTAGGTGGCTTGGTGGCTTGGTTCCTAGCAAGGGCGTGGAGAATGGGGGTAGGACTGGGTGGCTGTTTGGAGAGGGGAACAAAGGGCTCTGTTGTCCAGCCCCTTCTCTGCCTCTCTCCTCAGAGGAGCCCTGGCTGGGTCATCTCTCAGGAAACAGCCTCCTCCTTCCTGGGACTGGCCCATCTCTAGAACTACCTCAGAAGAACTCCTTGTTCCTGCTTGGGAGTTCTGAGGCCAGATGAGGCCCCAGGAGGCCAGGCCCCAGGGGCTGGACCTCACAGATCCCTGGAGGTCTGTGTGATCCTTGAAAGGACGGTCCCCATAGAACTTGGTCTCAGGGAGAGAAAACTGACTGTCGACTTAAGAGCCTCAGCAAGGGTGTATGTGGTGTGTATGTGTATGTGTGTGGGGCGGCTGTGGCAGGAGACAGGACTCTATAATTCCTGAACTGGGAGGCAGAGTGTCCCTGGCATGGGGCCTATGGATTCACAATGGATCTCCTTGATGCTCTTGAAGTTGCTCCTCCAATGTTGCCACCAATGGGAGTAGAAATGTTCAAGCACAGGGCCAAAGAAGTAGACTGGGATGGACCATTCTAGGAGCACTCCAGCCCTTGTTGACTGCTCATGTACTATCATGTGACCTAGGACATGTGATTCACCAACTCTGAGCTCTAGTATCTCTAGAGAAGTCCAACCATCCAGCACGTGTGAGGCCCTTCTCTTGTATTCTGATTACTGGCTCTTCCTCTGGTGGCCAAATATGGAGGATTGGACAGCCCAGGCCTCTCTTAGAGATTGATGAGGCAGGGCCTGCCAAGGAAGTGGGTCCAGGGTGTAGAGTCCAGAGTGATGTACCTCCTGCTTGCTTCTGTGGCTTCAAGTCTTCCTTTAGTCGTGGTCTTCACTGCCTGCTTTCATCTCCAGCTTCTAGGAACATCAAATCAACTAGTCGTTGGCAAGTCCCTGATGGTCAATTCCCTCTGACTAGGCTATTTCTTCCTGGACATGTTTTCCTCTTCCCTTCAGCTCTTCCTTCCATCAGACAGGGTTTCTCTATGTACCCAACTGTCCTAAAACTCACAGATCTGCCTGACTCGGCCTCCTGAGAGCTGGGGTTAAAGGCGTGCACCACCATGCCTGACTCCTTTAGGGTTTTCAGGGGTCACTTCATTCAGGAAACAGTCTGAGTCTCTGTGGCACTCTGGGGTTGTCTTCTAGGCTGGCCTCTTTGATGCCGTCAGATCTATCAGGCATAGATTAGTTTGCCCTGGGTAGAATGGATTTCATGGGCTTCAAATCCCAGGGCTGACACTCAGAAGCTGATAGCCTAATGGATTGTTTAGCTGGTATAGCTCCGTCTGTAAGGCTGGGATGGAATTGGCTTGAGGGTTAGGTGAGTTGAAACAGGTATAGCTCAGAGTCCTGGCACAAGATCAGAACTGCAGGTGAGTGTTGAATGCTCTCCCTGACCAAGCTGAGCTCCCCCATGGAGAGAATTGGCTCATTCATTTTCAGGCCCCAAAGGCTTCATCCTTAGTATGCAGGGGTTGGCCCCACATAATGCCCTTCCCATTTGACAGGCCCAGATTCCTCCAGGAAGCCCTCGTTGATCACCAAAGCTTTCTGACCCCTGCCGTCTTCTCGTGTACACACTTACTTCTCTCTCTGCTTGCATCTTGTGATAAGTCTCCCATGAACCAAGAACTCTGCAAGGGCACCTGGCCCAGACTACCTTGTCCCTGGTATCTGTGCAGGCGTGGCAAGGCACTGAGCTCCATAAATATTTGTTCAGTGAAGGCAGCTGGATGTAGGCATTTCAGTGGGAGATCTTCTCAGAGACGGGAGGAGGATTTCAGAGTATCATAGAGCCACAGGAATTAGATTAGGCTCGTGGCCCAGGAGCCAGAGGTCATGGGATGGCCAACTTTCTCTCAATGAAAAGCGAGTTTCAGATCATGGAACGTCCTGGCAGAGGACCGCTGTGCTGCTGCTGTTCTCTCATGGTAGGTAGCACTGAGCATCTCTGCTCGTCCCACCCTGATGGTATTAGGGATTGAACCCATGTGTGCTAGACGAATGCCCTATTGCTGAGCCACAGCCTCAGTCCTGTTCTTGTTTTAAGGTAGGGTCCCTAGCTCAGGCTAGCTTTTATCTCCCTATATAGCTAGGGTTGATCTTGAACTTTCCATCCTCCTGCCTCTGCCTCCAGAGTTCTGAGATTACAGGCCTGTGTCAGTGTGCTTGGTTTATGTGGTGCTGGGATTGGACCCAGGGCCTCGTGCATACTAGGTGAACACTCAAACACTTCCTGGCCCCAAATCCCATTTCTTAAGTGCCTCCATGAGAAGCCATCTTCCCCTGACCCCTAAATGTGGGCTCCTTCTGTCCTGCTCACCCCCAGACATTCCCGAGGTTTTTTGTTTTGTTTTTTTTTCCTTTCTTTCTTTGCTTTGGACAGTGGCATGAGAGAGCAAGGCGTTCCACTTGCGGGTGGACATCTGGGTCTGCCTACAGTACACCCGCTGTGGTTTGACCCGGCTTGAGGAGGGGGACGTGGCTTCCCATGCTCTGCCCGAATCAAGGAGCTCTTTATGCAGTTTGAGAGCCTGCCTCGCCTGGCAGAGCCTAGGTCTCCCCATTGGCTGCCCAGTGGGCAAGTGCTCAGAACCCACCTCATTATAAGGAACAGAATTCTGGGCACTGTAGCCAGCAGGCTGTGGTCATAATCAGCCAATTAAACTTCCCAAGAATGGGTGTTTGGGCCAGAGGAGTGTGTAGGGAGTCGGGGTGGGTGGTAAGGCTGGGAGAGAGTAAGAGGGAAGCTCAGAGCTGAGCCTGCTGGGCAGAGCTGGGAAACCGTAGCAGGGAGCAGGGAGGGAGAGAGTGTAAGGAGATGGATAGATGTGGAGAGGATGCCATCTGGGGAGAGGGCCCTGGCAAAATGGGGGCCCCAACCCCACTTCCTCACTGTCTCTCCTATGAAGGCAGCTGCTCCTCTTTGAGCCCTACTTTCTCAATGTGTCAAATTGGAGGTGGGAGAGGCTTTGACCTAGGAGGCCTCTGGGATCTCTCCTTGTTTTACAGTTCTGTGATGAGGAGGGGGAAAGCCCCCAGCAACGCTGTTCAGTGCTCAAGAGCAAAGGCACAGCCTCCAGCAGCCTGTATCTCAGGAAGAGCAGATTGTGCCATCCTGTACTAGAACCTGTGGGTCTGATTAGCCCTGGGCCTAGCTGTAACAGGTTAATTGGAAGGGGAGGGTTGCTGCTGCTCTCCCCAGGCACCTCTGATCCCCAGACTTAGTCCTGCCCAGGACTGAACAAATTCCAAACAGTGTCCTCAGGGAAGGACTGTTTAAAGCTCTACTCTCCCTCCCCAGGGAGGGATGGAACAGTGTCTTTTCCATTTTCAGGTAGTACTCACTGTGTGTGTGTGTGTGTGTATGTGTGTTGGGGAGCTGGGAGGAGGGACTCCCCAGAAGTAGAGCCCTACATTTTGTGGTATGGATTTTAGTGTAAGACAAAGTCAGCTACTGCCCAGCAAACTCTCCCTTGTTCACTATCATGACCCTAGTCAAGGGGCTTGGACTCTCTGGGCCTCAGTTTCCACATCTGGGAAGTCAGTACTCCTGTGACACTGGATGGCAAGGGCTGGGAAGTAAGGGTTTGATAAAATCACTATTATAGACAGGAATGGTGGTCCACACCTGTGATCCAAACACTCGGGAGGATGGCCTTGAATTTGAGGCCAACTAGTTTTGAGATAAAAGGGCCGGTGAGCTAGCTCAGCTGGTGAAGGCACTTGCTGTGAAGACTGACTTCCTGAGTTTGGTCTCTAGACCCCATGCACTCAGAGAAGAGAACTGATTCTCATGCACACAGACACATAAGTAAATAAAATGTGACATAGACGTCACTTGCTAGGGAAGCCTGGGAAATGCACTTTGGCTTTTGTCTGCCTGTCCCTCTCAGTCTTCCCCTCCCTGTGCCTTCCCCTAGTCCATGCCATGCGCAGTGCTGCTTGGTGGTTAGTGGGGTTGTACAGGGCCATGGGAGAAGACCAGTCATGACAGGAAAGGGAAGTAAGATTATCCAAGGCCAGCGTTATAGTGGTGGGGTGGGGCGCCTCCTCTTTGGCCTCCACTGCCTACAGATTCTCTAAAAGGAAGTGGGGAAAAATTGCTGAGCCGGAAGCTGGGAGCAACTGTGGAGAAAGGGCCCCATGGCACCTCAGCCCCAGCTCCAGCCCCAGTCCTGGCTCCTTTAACCCTCACCCCCTATTCAGAGCTCACGGCTTGGTTTGCTGCCAGAGAAGCTGGCGGGCCACTTTTTCACACACTTGGAAAACAACAACCCTTCCTGGTTCCCAGCATTCAGTAGGAGGGGCTGGAGAGATGTCCTGAGGTCTGGGGGGCTGGCAGCACATGGCAAGGAGGCTGCCTCTGCTTCCTTAGCCTCTTGCCAGCTTCAGAGTTGGGCTATGACTTGCCCCCAGCCAGGGCCTCTGACTTGGAGGCCAAGGCCTAGGAAGCTGGTTATATAAGCCAGCCAGACTGTGCTCACTTCCTCCTTCCCTCTGCAGTGAGGCCCTGCAAGCAGGAGGCAGGTGCTGCTTTATTCAGAATCTCTAGCCCAGCAGGTTATGGTGACCATCCTGTGCTGGGGCGGAGTGGGGTGTAAGAGTGGTCTCCTTGTCCACACCCTGTGGGACAGGCTTGTGGGCAGCCTCAGTGCAGGCCACTGGGTTGGCAGTGAGCATTGGCTCCTCCCACACTCTGAGAGCTGCAGAGGCTCATTAGAGGAAACAGGCGGCAGGCCTGAGATCATTTGCCTACAAACTGCCCCCAGAGGGGAGCTGGCCTCTGCAGCCAGAACAAATCGCCAGCATTTTTCAGTTTGTTCCACAAACATTTCTCCAGTGCTGGCTAGGGGCCAGACCTCTACTACAGACATGTCCCTGGAGTGGCCCAATCCACCACAGTGGACATTTAAGGAGCAGTTCAGTTTCTTGTGCCACCTAAGGGTGGACCCTTTCTCCATAGCTGGTGCATTGGCCTTCCTGGAATCTTCATGAATGAAAAGCTGTCTCTAGGCTGGGGTTTTCAGAAATGGCTTATTCCTTTTCTACTGACCACCTCGCTCCTCCACCACCTCGCTCCTCCACCTCACTCCTCCACCTCACTCCTCCACCTCGCTCCTCTACCTCGCTCTTCCACCCCAGGAGGTGCCAGTGAACAGAAGTTTCTCAGAGAGTCTTGCCAGAGGTTCTGAGATAGGAAGTGGGGACAGCCTCTTACAGCACCTGTATGTCTGGGGAGAAAGTAAGTAAGTGACTATAGCACTTTGTTTGTTTCTGTGTAGATCTGGCCATCCTGGAACTCACTCTGTAGGCCAGGCTGGCCTTGAACTCAGAGATCCATCTGCCTCTGCCTCCCAAATAAAAAATGTGCGCCAAGCCGCTGCCGCCTAGCTGGCTGTAACATTCTTTTTATTTTATTTTAAAGATTTATTTATTTTATATATGTGAGTACACTGTCACTGTTGTTGTCTTCAGACACACCAGAAGAGGGCATCGGAGCCCCATTAGAGATGGTTGTGAGCCACCATGTGGTTTCTGGGAATTGAACTCAGGACCTTTGGAAGAGCAGTCGATGCTCTTAACCGCTGAGCCATCTCTCCAGCTCCGACTGTAACATTCTTCAGAGAGTGGTAAGGGGGTATCAGTTTCCAGGATTAAGGCTCAGAAGCCACTGATAGAACGGGGGACTTTGTGGGAGATATATTTGATAGAACTCAGAGAGGAAGGTGGGACTCTGTGAAACAGGCATTCAGCTGGGACTGACACCCCCCCCACCCCCACCCACTGTGTCAGCTTGAGTTTCATAGCTTTAGGTAAGGAGTTTCTTGGGAATGCAGACTGCTTCAGACACAGGCACAGAGAGGGGGGTGGGAGGGGTTGAAGCTAGTCATGGTAGTGCAGGCCTATAATCTGAGCACATGAGAGGAGGATGAGGTCACCCTCCTCTGCACTGTAAGCTCCAGGCCAGCCAGGGTGACATTGTAAGTCCCCCTCCCCTTACGTCAAATTTCTTGACAAATACGTCAAGAAATCAAGGGGGAAAGTGTCACATCGAACTCCCCAGTAAGATTAGAAATGAGACACACATATCGAAGATACTGGACTAACAGCATCAGAAGCAGGATTACAAGGAGCAGCAGGGGTTTAAAGCTTCCCTTCAGTACCTGCAAAAGCCCACTCGAGGTTTCCAGCAGAGCGCAGGGCAGGGGAACTAAGTTTTAGGAGACACAGCCCGTATTTGGGGCTATGACCAGGAAGGAAGCATGTGTGCTAGTCTCTGTTTTTTAGAGTGCCATCTTTAGGGATGTTGAGGCCAATTGGTGTGGGAGAGAGGGCAGCAGGCTGGGTTTCACCTCCCCGTACCTGTCTCTGTCAGTGTGTGAGACACTAAATTGTGGGGAAGTGGTACCCTTCTTTTTCACTGTAGTGTCTGTGCTAATGAGCGTGCCCAGCACTAACAGGGCTCATCTGGTGGGTGAGATTTTTTGTCATGAGTCTGTGTGGCCCCAGGGCTGTGGGAGAAAACTGAAGGCATTTAAAAAAGACTTAGTAAGGAGAATTTTTTTTTTTTGGCAAGTTTTTTTTCAATATCTTAAAAAGGACAAAGCTGATGACACGTTATCATCAAGCAGTTAATATGCGCACTGCTCTTCCTTGCATGCAGCAGCTCAGTGCCTTTTCTGCAGCCATTCAGCAGCCATGATTGAAATCACCATTTTGCAGAATGAACCCTGTCTTAGGGAATTTTTAGAGGATTCTGGTGAGCCCTGCCCTGGCCACAGGTAGTCCTGGGTTCCTCTAGCCACAGTTTCCTTATGATATGATATCTGGGACAGAGGTTACCTGAGTCCACACTCCCTGTAGAGAAGCCCATTGACTTTCCATACCTGGGTATCTATCAGATCAGACTTTTGGCCTGTAGAGAAGCCCTGGGCAGTCTCAGTTCAGACATCCAGTGTGAATGGTGAGGTGGCCATGTCTTCTAATGCTGCTGCCTGCAGCCAGCTTCTGGCCTGGGCTATCTTCTGCCTGTTCTGGGTCAGTACAGGGCCTCGAACCAGTCCTTTTGTTTGGAGAGACCAGACCATGACCGTCCCAGCTTAAAAGCTCACCAGTTGCTCCCTACAGGAGTATCTCTGGTTTTCAGATGGTACCAAGAACTCTGCAGTTCCTGTCCCTAACTTCCTGCCTGCTGTCCCCACACTGTGGACATTGGCCTAACCTCAATGGCCATTGACTTTCCATACCTGGGTATCTACCAGATCAGACTTTTGGCCTAAAGAGCTCTTCCCCCCTGTAATTGATAGGAGCTTCTTTATATGTTGTTTTCAAGATGTGATCTCACAAGCTGGCCTTGTACTCTGAGTACTAGGAATGAAGGTGTGTGCTCCTGTCCTTGTCTCCTTTCTTGGAACCTTCCATCCCCTCCACCGATCACATTTTGAGACAGGATCTCGTGTATCCCAGGCTGGCCTCAAATTCACTGTGTATTTAAAGATGATGCTAAACTTTTGGTTCTCCTGTCTCCATGTCCTGAATATTGGGATTGCAGGCACATGCTATCGGATGGCTTTATGTGTTTCTGGGGTTGGAATCTGTGTGAAGCAAGCCTTCTGTAAGCCAAGCTACATCCCTGTCCTTCCTTCCTTCTTGTTGAACAGTTGCTTGGGCACCTTTTCCAGGTGTGGAGCTGCTCCTGTTAGAGGCTGTCCTTTGGGCCAGAGTTAGGGAGGGAGGTTGGAGAGGGTTCAGAGGAAGTGGGCCTGGGCTGCTGACCCAAAAGAGAAGTACCCTTTCCTTCTTCACACTTCCTTCCTGGCCCTGGTGCTGAAAGAAAGCAGACAGAAGCAGTAGAAAAGGGGAAATGGATGCATTTTGAACTGGGGACTAAGACCTCCTAGCTTGGAGATGATTTCAAAAGGTTCAAGCCTCTCTCTCCATCCTTTCCTTTTTCTACATACTCTTCTGCCCACATAGGATATGCAGACACAGGCTACAAAGCTGACTTGTCCTTGTCCTGTCTTTACAGCTCTGTCATGTGCATGCTGGAACTCACCTATCTTTTTATCTGTGTCATTGGGTCTGAGTTCAAGCCTTGACAAGCACTTGTAGTTCTGTAACTCTGGGCCAGTCATGGCACCTTTCTGAGCCTTGGTTTCTTCTGCATATAGAAAGGATAATACCTACCTTATAGGGTGGTGTCACTCTGTGGGCGAAAGGCAGGTGTCTTTGATAGCACCTGTTGGGTGAGTAGAAGCTGCTTTCAGGTCAGAAGTTTCTTGAGAGGGTTGACCGTTGCCTGGGCCAAGGCTAGGGCACAGAGTGCCATTCCAACCTTCTTGGGACTGTCTTATTTTTGTGCCTTAGGGGACCCCCCTCCCCAGCTCAGGGCTGGGTACATTAGGATGGAGTTGCTGTCTTGGTTACTGTTCTGTTGCTGTGAAGAGACACCACGACCAAGCCAACTTATAAAAGAAGCATTTGACTGGGGGCTTGCTAACAGTTTCAGAGGGAGAGTCCATGACCATCATGGCAGGAAGCATGGTGGCAGGCAGGCATGGCACCAGAGCAGTAGCTGAGAGCTTGCATACACACACACACACACACACACACACACACACACACACACACACACACACACACACACAGCATTGGAATCTCAAAGCCCACCCCTAATGACACACCTCCTCTAAAAAGGCCACACCTCCTAATCCTTCCTCAAACAATCTGCCAACTGGGAACCAAACATACAAACATGTGAGCCTATGGGAACCATTCTCATTCAAACACCACAGTTCCCTTCTGTGTATTCTCCATAAAAGCTTGTGGGTGAGGCATAGCAAACGAATTCATCACTAGTGCTGGACAGAGTGGGACAACTGAAAGCAAGTCCTGGTTTGTGATGTGGGACAGAAAGTGATAAAAACACGTGGAAGGTCCAGGAGGTGGACAGTGAGGATGGGGCTGGGCAGTGGGAAGTAGGGTGTGCTCAGCAGGAGTGCACAGGCACAGGGCCCTGAATGCAAAAGGCTTTTGCTCTGAAGTGTGCTTCCAGGGTCCAGCGCTCTCTTGGCTGTCTGGGGAGAAGGCAGGGCAGTGGCTGGTTTCTGCTATTCAGGAGGCTCTGTCACGATTCCCCAGCTGCTGTTCTGCCTCAGCAGCTTAAGTCCTTTCACTCTGTAGCCAATGCTCTCTAAGTGTCTGCCTACTGCTTCTTCCCTCCAGAGTGACTTGAGACTGCACCATTGCTAGGGTGGGAGGTGGGAGAGGAGGCCCACGCCCAGGTCCATTTTCAGAAATGAATGGGTCAGTTTCTCACGGGCTCCACGTGGTCACAGCCCTTCCACCCCAGTGTCTGTGGCATGGCTCTTGTAGAAAGCTCCTTAGTGTGTCTAGTGCACAATTGGCTCACACTTACTGTCTCCTTTTGCAAAATGGGGACTGTCTTAGGATTTCCATTGCTGTGGAAAGACACCATGACCAAGGCCACTCTTATAAAGGACAGCATTTAATTGGGGGAAGCTTACAGGCTCGGCGGTTCAGTTTATTATCATCAAGGCAGGAAGCATGGCAGGATCCAGGTAGGCACGGCCCTGAAGAAGCTGAGTTCTACATCTTGCTCAGACTGCATCCAGAAGACTGACTCTCTCTTCAGTGGATGGAGCTTGAACGCAGGAGCCTCAAAGACCACCTCCACAGTGACATACTTCCTCTAACAAGGCTACAACCTCCTCCAACAAGGCCACACCTCCTAATAGTGCCACTTCTCATTGGCCAAGCATATTCAAACCACCACAGGGATGAAACAACTTACCCTGTACAGCTGCCGAGACTATGGTATGTGCTAGCTGGCAGGTGGGGTTCTTAGCCACTCTGGGTTGTACATGTTGGTGGGGGCATATCCTGCCAGCCCACTCACGGAAGGATCTTCTCAGGGATGTGCATAAGATCACCAAGAACTCCACTGCTGTGGCCTTTGTGAGCAGCAGGCCCTGGACTCAGCTGAGTTTGACTACTTCAGAAGCTGTGGCAAGACACACAGACCTGGACCACGGCAGGGAGGGTTCTGCACCAGAAGAATTCTTCCGAGCCTCATCTGTCTGTTGGGCTGGGGGCAGGGCCTTTGTGAAGGCGGGGTATGCTCAGATCGCCTCTGGGCCCTTCCTCCAGTCCCGAGGCAGATTTACTTCGAGGCAAAGCTGCACACCAGCTCCAGGCTCCTCTCGGGGTCTCACCTTTTGTGTCCCACGGCTAACAGCCACCTGAATTTGAAAAAGAAAGATCATTTGTGTTATTCATTTATTAGTGTTTTTTTAAACAGACATTTGGTATTGGGGTGTAACTCGTGTATGTGGCCCTGGGTTAGATGCCCAGTACCTATAAACTGTATGTAGTGGTGCGTGTCTGTAATCTCAGCACTTGGGAGGTAAATGCAGTAAAACTAGAAGGGTGACCTGCTCTATCAACTGTGGGGCACAGCTGGGCTGGAAAGGGACTATCAGAGTCCACATGGGGCTCTCCATGGGGAAGGGCTTAGAAAGCCTGGCCTGGAGTCTACTCCAGTAGCTGGTTGAGGAGTCTGATTGCTTTAGGGCTTGCAGACACTTCCAGGGCAGCTCAGCTGAACTTGACAGCTCAATAAGGAAGCCAGCTGTGCTATCCTCTTCTGAGGTCCCAGTGGGGACTGCCTGTCTTTCCCCAATATTGGTACCCAATTTATGGAAGTAAGGGAGGAGAGCAGTTTATGGCTTAAGAGAAAGACCAGGGACCTGGTTTAGGCTACGTTTCAAATCCCATGTCTAACTGGGATGGTGGTACACACTTGTAATCCCAGGGGGACTGAACAGGAGGTCAGTTCAAGACCATTTTCAACTTACAACTACCTGATGAGTCCAAGGCCAGCGTTGACTACATGAGACCTTGTCTCTTAAAAAAAAATATCGAATTACACCTCTTCTGCTTGTCAGGTCAGTGAATGTTAAATAGTTACATAATTTTCCTGAACTTTTGTTTTTAATCTTAAAAGTGGATTAATACTATATCCTTCCTGCCATGGGCTCAGAGGAGAACTGTAAGACTTAACCCAGGATCTGGCACGGGGTAGGTATTCAGATTGTGCCTAGCACTTTCCCATAGTCCTTATTACCTTGTATCCTGCCTGCACCATATCTCTCCGCCTGTGCCAGGTCAATGCATGCTCCCTGAGCTTTCTTTTGTTTGTCTGTGACCTTCCTCAGCCTGTACCCAGCACCTTTGAGACTCTTCAAAGCGGTCAGTAAGAAGAAAAGAATGGTCTTTTATGTGAAAATCTATGTTCTGTGCACCTACTGTGTGTCCCTGCCAGGGAGCTTCTGTGTGGTTTTTGTCCTGAGGAGCCCCAGTGGCTGTGACTGTTGCTAGGCTCCTGGAGACCAGCAACTTTGTTCTCTGCAGAGCCCTGTAATCAAATTGCTGTTAGAGACACTCTGACATCTGCCGTGGAATGCCAGCGCCCTGGGAGCTGTGTCTCCCGGTTCCAGCTTCTGGCACCAGAGGTATGCAGCGTGAATTCCATGCTGAGAACATAGCAGAGGCTTGCTTTTCTCTCTCTCTCATTAAGTCAAGCCTGCTTCCTCGTTCTGCCCAGACATTTTCTAGGTGGGGCAAGTCTTTCCTCAGGTTCAGACTGGGTAGCCAGATAAATCAGGTTTTCTGCTGGGTCTTGGAGGAGGCAATGCTGGAAGTCAGCCATGTTTTCAACAGGTCTTCAAAGGTCCTTCCATTTGACCTGTGCTCTGTCTACCTGGGGTGGGGGACGGACAGCACAGACGTTCCACTCCGAGCAGACCCTCGCTGCTGGCCTCACAATGGGTTTGGAGCTCCGTGAAAGCTGTTTATGTTTCCACAGCAGAATTTATTGCCCAGCCTGGCCTTCTGCAATTAATTATAAGCCAAACAAATAACTTGTCTCTGGGAGTCTGGGGATTGGCATAAACATTTATGCCAGTCCAGAGGCTGGGTACTTTCCTCTGGCCTTGGGAACAGAGGGGCAGGATGGGGTGGGTCCATTTCCACCTGACCCCGGGAGGTCTTGTATATGTGTTCTTTCTCTCAGTCTTCCAAATTACCCCAGAATAGGGTCCCTGCTTATAAAGGGAGACTCAGGCAGAGAGTTAAGCGGTTTGTCAAGACCACACAGCTTGTGCGGAGAGTTGTCCATCTGTCCATCCATCTATCAGATATTTATTATGCTCTCATCAAATGGGAAGGAGTTTTCTAAGGTGACTGAATTTGTAGGCACAAGGTAGTGGCCTTGGGGCCAGCCGTGTGGCTCAGTTGGTGGTATGCTTACCTGGCATTCATGAAGTCCTGGGTTCAATTCTAGTGCTACATAAAACTGGTCAGGTTGGCCACCTACCTGAAGCAGGAGGATCAGAAGTTAGAGGGAATGCTGGATGTGTTAGCACACTCCTCAAATCCAGCACTCAGGAGCTAGAGGCAGGTGGATCTCTGAGTTCGAGGCCAGCTTGGTCTAACATAGCCAGTTCTAGCTACACAGATTATTGTTATTATTATTATTGTTATTATTTCTTTTACTTTTTTGAAATTATAATGTAATTGCATCATCCCTCTTTCTCCCTTCCCTCTCTCCACTCCCTCTCACATGCCCCTCCTTGCTCTCTTTCAAATTCATGGCCTCTTTTTCATTAATTGTTGTTATATGTGTATATGTCTATACATATATATTCCTTAAAAAAAAGAATTATCTATTTATCTTATGTATATGAGTACACTGTAGCTGTCTTCAGACACACCAGAAGAGGGCATAGGATCCCATTACAGACGGTTGTGAGCCACCATGTGGTTACTGGGAATTGAACTCAGGATCTCTGGAAGAGCAATCAGTGTTCTTGACCACTACTGAGCCATCTCTCCAGCCCCCTCCATATATATTCCTAAAGTGACCCACTCAGTGTGTTACTGTTTGTATGTTTTTAGGGCAGATCATTGGTATTGGGTAACCAATCAATAGTTACCTATGTGTGCAGGGCTGAGGCCTGATGGGCTTCCAGGCTCTGCAGATGGTCATTGTTGTTCTTGTTTGCTTTGTGTCTAATTAGTGAGACCTTATCTTTTTAAAAAGGAGTTCTAGGGCTCATCCTTGGTTACAGAGGTAGAGAGTTTGAAGACTCTCTCCCAAAACAGAAAGGAGGAGATGGTCTGTGAGGGTCTCTGGTGATCAAACTCGACCTGTTTTACGCAGGGATGGTCTGGCTGGGAACAGCGTCAGCAGGAATACCTCAAGGGTATCCTCATTGCTCAGCTCCTCATGCTTGGGAAATATTTTAGGTTTGAGATTTTGGAATATTTGCATATACATCCTAAAATTTCTTGGGGATGAGACCCAAAGTAACATGAAATTCACTTGTTTCATGTTTGTCTTATATAGGTGGCCTGATGGTAATGGTGATTTTATAGGTAATTGTGTGTGTGTGTGTGTGTGTGTGTGTGCGTGTGTGTATGTATGGCAAGGACTGAACCCAGGGACCTGTGCATATGGGACAAGTGCCCTAACATTGAGCTACAGCCCTAGCTCAGGTTTATTTCGGTCAGTGCCTCTTTGTTTTCACTGTGACCCTTTGCCTGAGGTCAGGTATGCAGTTTTCCCTTCTAGCCTGTTGATGCTCAAAAAGTTTCAGATTTGGGAGTGTTTAGGACTTTCAAATTAGAGATCATCAACCTATCTCCTGCCGTTGGGCTTGGTGGCTCAGAGGAGGTGCAATTTGTCATGGTCCAAGGCTAGATGTCAGGAAGAGGTAGCAGGGATTCAAACCAAGAATGTTTAAGATTGAGAAGTGAGACACTGGCCGCAGAGAGCCCCTCATTAGCGACTGCTGTGTGCCTATCCTGTTCCATGCTGGTTTCTGTTTTCCAGCTTCCTGTGCAGCCAACCCGGCTCACTAGTCTTGTTCATGGATCTCTAGGGCCATCTGCTGGGGGCCACCTTCCTCTGTGCAGAGGAAAATGCAGGAGAGATGAAAGGCTCTGGGCACTATTGCAGATTCCTGCCTCACACATGGGGTGGTTGGTCTCTGGCTTTGGGTCCAGAAAAACCTTGGTTGGGTAAGAGCTGGTCCCCGAGTGTAGGGCTGCAGCCCTGCAGTCTCGGTGGCTTTGGGCTGTAGTGGAGTCTGGGCTCAGCTTAAGCTGTACAAAGCGTGTCACCTCCCTTTGGGAGCCTGGGGTGTAGACAAGAGAAGAACAGATGTGTGGAGTGAGGGATGCTGGAAGGACACCACATCGAGAAGGCATCTGGTCTCAGAGGCCAGAGGTTTTGGTTCTATAACCTGTACCCCAGGTGACCATTATTGTTGCCTTCTGGGGATGGGAACAAAATAATCCCTACTTGCGGGGTCAGGGTGGGAGTTACAGTTAATATCTAACTAGGAGACCAAAATCTGGTCACAGATACGTAGATAGGCAATGCAGTATATCCATACCACAGAATGCTATTCAACTGAAAGGATCCTGACTCGGGCTGTAATTGGGTGAATCATCATGAAGGCAGAATGCTAAGAGCTGGAATCTGGGTACCAAAGGCCACACATTATGCTAGAGGACTTAGGTGAAAGTGAGTTCCTGAGATGGAGAGCCTGCATGAGGGATGGGGAGAAAAGACTTACTGCGTAAGGCTGTGCAAAGATGCTGACTGCCGATGACTGCTTCACATAGAGGCTGAATTTTAATTGTTAATCAACTAATTGTGTGTGTTTGTGTATGTGTATATGCACATGTAGAATCCAGGGGTAAATGTTCCGTCTCTCATCAGTTGCTGTCCACCTTATCTTTTGAGACAAGGTCACTCCCTGAACCTGGAGTGCATCGATTTAGCTGAACCCCAGGGACCCGTCTGTCTTTGCCTCCCTGGTGCTGGGAACTCACCTGGCTTTTTCTGGATTAAGTTCTGGGTGATTGAATTCAGATCCTCTTGTTTGTGTGCCGTGTGCTTTACCAACTGACTCATCTCTCTGGTTCCTAACTTCCTTACAGCAATTTGTTGTTTTTACGGGTGGCATTTGATTGATTGATAGGGTCTAACTGAGTATCTCAAGCTGACCTCAAACTCACGATCCTTCTGTGTCACCTACCCTCCCAGGATGATACGGGGTGTGCCACTGGGTCTGGCTCAGATTCTTCGTTTTAAATGTTAATGGCATGCTGTGTAAATTTTGTCTCAGTAAGTTAGTGTTTTAAGTTGATAACAATCATAAGAATGGTGGCTTCTTTTGAGGGAAGGGGCAGTTGAGATCTGGGATTTAGGTCGAAGCTGTTGAGGAAAGCAAAGCTCAGGCTGTGGTAGGTCATTGGCTCAGAGAAGAGCTGTTTGGTTAAGACCAAAGTTCTTGGTATCAGTGTGTTTTCTGTTGCTGTGGCAGAATACCTGAGGTGTATCTAGCTCACAGTTCTGGAGAGTCCAAGATATAACACTGGCCTGGGCTAGGTGCTGATGAAGGCCTCGTGAAGGCATCATGGCTGGTGGATGTCTCAAGGTGAGCCTGGGAGCCAGAGAATCACTCAAGGGTCTGGCTTACTTATTCTAACGACTGACTCTCATTGTGATAGTGTGTGCATGTTCATGTGGGTACACGTGTATGTATGGGTGCCCCTGCTCACGTGTGTGGAGGCCAGAACTGTCATTCTGAACATTCCTCAGGAGTTATCTATCTTGGTTGTTTTGTTTTGTGAGACAGAGTCTCTTACTGGCCTGGAGCTTACCTACTAGCTCAGGCTGGCTACCAGTGAGCTCTAGGGAACCATCGGTCTGGACCTCCCAGTGTTGGTACACTGCAGTCCTTTCCCAGCTGACTGAGCTGTCTCCATAGTCCACACACCACTCTTTCAAGAACTAACCTATGATAACTGCTGTATTCCCTCTGGAGGGCAGTGCCCCCAGCTGCCTAGCTGCCTTCTGCTGACTTCTCTCTTTCCCTTCCTTCCTGTTGCTCGACTCCTTGCTTCATGTATGCAAGGCAAATATTCTACCACTGACTATACTCCCAGCTAACTCCATCTCTTACAGGTCCCTCACCTCTCAATGCCAGCACACTGGGGACAGGCTTCAATACCTGAGTCTTGGGTGGGGGGGGAACACTCAAGTCATGTCCAAACCACACAGTTCTCAGGGAACTGGAGTTGGGTGGCTCACAGAAATCTGTAACTCTAGCCCCTGGGGATCTGATGTCCCTTGGATGCCTGCACATACATGTGCACATACACTCTCACACAGACACATACATGCAGACACATAAGCAAGCTATGTTTTGTTTTAGAGACAGGGTTTCTCTATGTAGCCTTGACTGTTCTGGAACTCACTCTGTAGACCAGGCTGGTTTCCAACTCAGAGAGATCTGCCTCTGCCTCCTGAGTGTTGGGATTAAAGGTGTGTGCCACCACTTCCCAGCCATAAATAAGAGTTTAAAAATCTTAAAAATAAAAACCTCAATAGTTTTAATCATCCTGGTTTAGGTTTCTTATCATGTATTTGTTTTAGTTTCCCTTCCTAGAGAGTGGGAATAATACAGTTTTTATTATGGAAATTCGAGTCTTCTATTATGAGAATCTTAACACTTTCCTGAGGATTAAATGAGTTAATATTTGAAAGAACTCCACATTAGGAGCTGTTATTATCACTCATTCACAGTTTTATTTATTTTTTCATTTGCTGAGCACCCACAGGGAGCCGGGACTGGGGCAGGCAGGGTTCTGGAGACACAGCTGCATGCATGACTCAGAGCCTGCTCTCAGGACGGCCTCACATCCTGAGAAGAGGCAGCCGCTGCACCTGCAGCTTCGGCTATTGATGAAAAGCCCTCATGCCTTGCTTCTCCAGTTCTGGCTAAGCAGGCGCCTCCCTTGGGACCCAGCAGGACTTCTTAATGGCTTTGAAATAAATGCACTAGGCTCGGGAGCTGGGGACAAGGCTTGAGGAGGCCAGCAGCAAAGCTTTGCTTTCCTTGCCTTGTATGGACAGTTCAGACTGGTTCCCTGAACTTTTCATCTTCCAGCCCTCGCAACAGCACAGAGCTGAGTTGGGCCTGGGGCTTTTGCTGCTGTTATGAGCACTGGCCGGGGGCTGACTATAGAGTGCAGGGACTTGAGGTCCACAGGTCTCAGAAGTCCCTAGAGGTCCTGAGAAGTACCTGGTGGTGTTGAGGAAGAGACCAGCAAGCTTAGAGGGGGAAGGGCTCTGGTGCCTTCTGGCCACACCTGTCCTTAGCAGGACTGCCTGTCCTTAGCAGGACTGCCAGTTCAATCTCCTGAGCTGGGGCGGCCTGAGCTCTCATGCCTACTGAGACTCACTGATAAGAAGTGAACTACTTTGGGGGTCTGCCATTTTGGCAGCCAGGGTAGGAATTGGGGTGAAGGATGCGGTTTCTGCCTGGACAGAAGCTGTGGAGAACAGGGTCCCTGCATTCTTCGGATGAGGCTATTCCTGTTTTACTTCCCCATGTTGGTTCACAATCACTAAGGCCCAGTGAGATCTTAGCTCTCCTGGACAGAACAGTCTTTCTCCATGCTCTGTCTACTCCTGAAGATTTCTGTTTGAACTTCTCTTCCTGCACCTTCAGTTGCCAACCTGGCCCCCTCGCTTACCCTCAGTGGTGAAAACTGACACACAGAGTCACCTGGCTGCAACTGACTCCCAGCAAAGTCTTCCTCCCGTGTCCTCACATCTCTCTGCCCAGGATGCTGAGTGGTTCTAATGCCTGTATCTTCCCTGCCTCACACCCACCTCAGTGTGCATCCACTGGCTTCCTTCTAGCTGTACCAGGGGCTGTCCTGACCAGATTCAGAAGAACCATGCTAAGAAAGAGCTTGTTCTTGTCTTTCAAAACCTGCTACGTGTAGCATGGTGGGCGTGGTATAGTGGTGTAGGTCCATCACCCGAATGAGCTCTCAGGGGTTGTAAGCATGACTGTAAGGAGTTCAAGGTCAGCCTGGGCTACATGAGACCTTGTCTCAAAACAAAAATATGCAAATAGTGAGTTGGGTGTGGCGATGCACACCTGTAATTCCAACACTTGGGAGACAGGCAGGAGGATAACTGTAAGTTTGAGGCCAAACTGGTCTACATAGCACATTCCAGGCTGGTTAGGGCTCCACAGTAAGACCTGATCACAAAATAGAATAGAACAAAACAAAGTAAAGTAACTATGTCTAGAGTGAGGACAGCAGCTGGAACCTTCCAGAACTTGTTGTCCTCTGTGCCCTTGGGTGTTCCTAAGTCACAGTGGAAAGAGAAGGGACGTGAGGAAGCTGGAGTCAGGTCTGGCTGGATCAAGCTTTCTGTATTCTAGAACACCTGACCAATCTTCTCCCCTGTGCCCATCCTCCTCTCATCAACCCCATGACTCAGGAACGTGGCATCCTGGGACCAGGAAGGATTTTTGAATAGGGTGTCCATTTCCTCAGCCTTTTCTCCATCTATAGGCCTTTGGTAACACTTTGGTGCCAGGTTCTGACCCAAGCCCAGGACAACATGGGACAGACCTCATCTTCACTTGACACTGATAAAGGAGAGCACTATGGTCTTGGGAGCTCATTCATTCATTCATTCACTCACTCAGCAAACACCCTTGAGTGCCTTCATTTTCAAGGTGCAGTCCTGACATCAGGGCACTAATAGTGAACAAGGTGGCTAAGAGATACCATTCCAAAGCTAGTGGAGAGTTCCCTTAGACGTGGGTGTGGGGTGGCATGGCCCCAGTTCTGAGGGCACAGCTGAAGGTATTAATGTTATCACTCAGTAATTAAGCAGCAGCAGCAGGCTTTCTCACTCGGACAAAGAAAATGACAGTCACCCATGATCCCACTCTTCAGAAGGAAGGTTTGCGAGTCTTGGTGTGAGTTCTCGGTTGTGTGTCTTCAGCCTGTTCCCATACGTTCAGCACGACTGGGATTAGACACTGTGAGTTGGAACTTATTTCCTGTTCAGTGGCTTCCCTAATTGCTGGTGGGAGGAGGTCAGAGAACGGTGTGCAGGAATCAGTTCTCAGACTATGCTGGAGCCCAGCTATCAACTCAGGTCACCAGGCTTGGTGGCAAGCAGCTGTGCCTGCCGAGCCATCTCTCTGGCCTCGCTGTGAGTTGAGTGCTCACCCGAAGGCATCCCCAGACCTGTCCCACTTTGGAGTGCATAACTCCTTTTGGGGATGACTTTCCTGGCTCCTCAGGCTAACCCAGCTCCTCGGGCTAACCGCTGTGCATCCTGGTACTTTGGAACAGTTATAAGAGTCACCTGTACTCCTTGGTTGAGTGTCGGTCCTGAAGGACTGTGCTTCCTGCTTGTAGGAGAGGGATTGTGATCCTTTTCCACAGTTCATCTGTGATTTGTGCCAAGGTATTCTTAAAGACATGGGCTATGAGAAGGAGGCCTCTCGACTGCTCTGCTGGTGGTGGTGGTGGTGGTTGAACTAGGACATCTGGTTTTGAGAATAAAACAGTATGCAAAAGGATTCCTCCATTCTGTAACTCGGCTGACAGTGCTGAAGAAGCTGGTCCCAAGAAACCTTTCAGACCCAGCAGTTTGTGTGTATGTCTGTCTGCGATGTGTCTGCCTCTGTGTCTGTCTGTCTGTGTGTCAGTGTGAAGGGCATTGGCAAAGGTGGTGCTCACCCCTTCCTCAGCCCCCATGCCTCCACTGGTCTCTTTATTCCAGCCTCTCGTCCCACTGGGTAACAGTTTCACACCTGCCTTATCCCAAATCTGAGGCATAGACCAGTTTCTGCTTGTCTGGAGCCCAATGTTGTCTCAGCCTGCACTCCCTCCTTTGTGCTCCTTGGATTTCCAGTGACTTGGGGCTTCCCCAGAGGCTAGGCCTTCATTTCCCCCTGATTAGAATAGTTTTGTACCATGATATTTTTGATTTTGTGCTAATTCCACTGAGTTGTTGCTCAGCCCAGACCTCGGGTCTGGGGCTTAGAGAAGTGTTAGGTACATGAGTGAGGTATTTAATAGGATTTAATAGGCTTCCAGAGGCTCCAACCCCAGGGCTCGTGTCTGACCATGGCCGCTGAGACCCTAGATTCTTCCCCTATCTCCTTCCTCACAGGTCTCAGCCTGCTGGGAAATCTGTTTTGGTTGGAAGGAGGCAAAGCGGAGGAGTTTGCGTGTCTGGCTCTTTCCTCCCTCTCATTTCTCCTCCCTCCCTCCCAGTGTCGCTCAAGATGTTTCCTCTGCCAGCCTGGCTCCACTCCAGCCTGAGTCCACCTCAGGCAACAGCAGCCGTCCTCTTTCTTAGAGCTTCTGCGGGCTGTGGCTTTCCGTAGTGGACTTTGGTGTCTTTGTCCCTTTAGAGAGACCCAAGGAGCAAGTCCCTCAGGGTGGGGCCAGCCACCTGCTTGCTCGCTCCTCAGCACAAAACCCACACCTTCTGAGGAGGCTACCAGCCATTCAGGGCTGCTCTGGGTGGACTCTGGGTGCATCCTTTCTCTCTGGGGCCTCTGTTTTCTGGAAATGCCTTGTCCTCATTTGGTAATAGATCGGATATGCCTCACCCAGCACCTCTACTCCAGGCCTGAGGGCAGTGGGAAGCCTACCTTCAACCTCAGCAGTGCCCCAAGTAGGAGCTGAGTACAGATTCCTAGCCCAGGTGTGCCCTCCCCAACTCCCTGGAGACCCTCACTGGTCCAGATGTCTGGTAGACGTTCACATGGATTAAAGCAGACACTCACCCCAGCCTGACAGAGCCAAGGCTCAGCCCTGACTCCACAGCACCTTGCACTGTGTCAGGGGAGTGCAGCTGCTTAGTAAATATGGCGGAGAAGTAGCCAGAGAAGCTAAGCTGGTGAGGGCAAACAGGGGCCTCACGGGGCTCTTGCCAGAGGAGGCAGAGCTGGCATGGGTTTTGAAGGATAAGGAAGAGTTGGCCAGGTAGGCCAGACGGGAAGGGCCTCCCATGCAATCAGTACAGTCTGAACAGCCTATGCAAGCTCTTCGGGATGTCCCAGTGCCTACAGTATTCCTTCTTCAGTGGCAGGAGGGGGGCTGGAGAGAGGGATCTAGGTGTACAGGATAGCTCTGGTGATGGGCACCCTGAACTGGCAGAATGACCAGCACTGGCCTCCTCAGCTGGGTTCTGGCTTCTGTGCTGTCAGCCTGGGCCTGAGAGGCAGTAGGCTGTGTAGAGGGAAGAGCAGGTTCTGAGGTTCTGAAGGACCAGGCGGCTTGGCATTGTTCTCTAGGTGAGCAGGATGTGGAATGCAGCCATGACTGAAGCAGGGTTTCACCCACATGTGAGATGGAGCCATTGGGTCTCCACCAACTTCTGGCTGTGACTGGGTATTTTACCTACTTTGGTGAATTGCAGTTACCTCTATCTGGCCAGAGAGTCTATCTGGCCAGAGAGTTAGGAAATGAAGCAAGACAGCCTGGGTAGAGGTTTTCTTTTTCTTCCCTCCTCCCTCCTGTATTCTGCTCCCTCAGACTTCATGTCTGTGCTGGCCTGAATACAATGTGGAGGGTACTGGATTCTCAGTGTCTCTGGACTGCAGCATTGGCATCTCTGTTCTTAAAAATGCAGCCGCTAGGGCTGGGGGGTGGTTCAGAGGGTAAAGTACTGACTGTGAAAGCCTGAGGACCTGAGTTTGAATCCCTGGGTCCCGCATAACAAGTTGCATATGGTGGCATGCGGCTGAGATCCCAGCATTCTGGAGGCAGAGGCAAGCAGATTCCTGGAGCTTGTTAGCCAGCCTGTCTCCCTCCCCCCTCCCCCCCCCACACTATGGTGCTAAAAAAGAAATTCCCAACATCCCTTCTCAACATTGATAAGATAAGGGACCAGCTCGGCTTTAACATCCTTCCATGTGGTTCTCCCACTCCTCAAATGCTAGAGCTGATGCCCTCAGGAATTTTGCCTTTGAACATTCCATAGGGAGCTGCCCAGGATCTGTAGTGGGAAGGGTCCCCAGGGCTCTAAGCCTGCTGATTCTGTCTTGACCCCTGCACAAGGATGTCTAGTCCTCCTTTTTATTCGCATGGGGCTCATAGGTTCTGAAGCTAGCCTGCATGCTGGTTCATGCTTAGCTGGGTAATGAAAGGAAGTAACCCTTCGCATCTGGGTCTCCCTGTCCTCACCTGCACAAGGGTCAAACCAACTCTCTTCCCTGCTGTGGGACTAGTACAGTCTTCAGTACTGAGCTAGCACAAGCCAATGTGAGGTGACCGCCTTCCACTGAGTGCCAGCACCCTTCTGAGACACTCTTGCCACTGCATAGACATTGTCTTTGGGTTAGTGAGGGCCGTGCTTCACAGTGGGGAGACAGCCAGAGAGGGAGGGGCAGTGCAGGGGTGCTCTGAAGGGAAGGACAGGCATAGCTAGGGCCTGATCACAGGATCTGAGTAGTCACCAGTGGCTTCCTGAGGATTCTGAATGAGCAACAATACAGGATGTGGTGGCGGGAGTCGGGTGCTGGTGCTAGGTGCTGGGAGCTGGGTGCTGGGTGCTGCACACACTGCTGAAGATCCTGTCTGCTTTTTTTTTTTTTTTTTTTTTGAGACAGGGTTTCTCTGTATAGCCCTGGCTGTCCTGGAAATCACTCTGTAGACCAGGCTGGCCTCGAACTCAGAAATCCACCTGCCTCTGTCTCCCAAGTGCTGGGATTAAAGGCGTGCGCCACCACCGCCAGGGTGCTCTTTTTTTTTTTTTTTTTTAACAGTAATTTACAGTCATTGATGACAAATCTTGAGAGAGGCTGAAGTGAGACAAGGGAGAAAGAGAGAAGGGGAGATGAGCTGTGGAGACTGAGGTGTGGTCGGAGGCTCACTGCTCTGGTCTGGGTCCTTTCCTTCCCAAATGCCCTAGACCACATTGCTTCAGAAGGGGAGTGGATTCTACCCAGACTTCCAGGAGAAGCTAGGGGCATGGCTAGGTTAGCTTGTGCTCAGAATGAGAATACGCAGTGGCCAGTGTGGTGTGTGATGCACAGGACCTGTTTTATGTACAGTCACAGTTTTTCTCTGAGCCTTGGCGTTGCCTCATCTGAAGTGGACACTGAGTAGTGTAAAGACTTCTCTGAAGGTTCCGGAGATCAGCAGGACTGTGTCTCTGCTGCAGACCCCAGGGGAGAATGCTATCCCTTGTCTTCACTGGCTTCTAGATGCTGTCTACATCAGCATGGCTCCTGGCCCTATGCTCCATGTTCAATGTCAGCAGCAGAGTATCTTCCAGTGACTCGAAACCTGTCATTTCTCTCTGACCTAGTGATTGCTGTAGGGCCACCCACATAATTCGGGAGGCTTTCCCCATGCAAGAATTTAACGAGTCAGGTCGCATGTGCAGAGTCCCTCCGTCATACCTCAGGATTAGGATACGGTACTTTGTTCAGCCTGCTATACATATCTTGCAAGGTAGTTGTACCTGTGATATGCCAATCACTTCCAGATACTTCCCTTTTCTCTTCTCTCTGAGTTTCTGTCTCTCCATCTGTAAGGTCTCAGTGATCCTGGTTGCCTGGGACTCAGGAAACACAGACTTAATCCTTGGCCCCAAGGACACCCCCTCTCCTCCCTCCCTGGAGCAGCCTCCTCTCAGTTCCTGGCCAGAAGCACTTCCCATCATTCCTGAGCTACTGATGGGAAAGGCTGAGCTAACTGCACCCTGGGGAGGGTGAGGGGCAGGGGAAGGAGGTGGGAGAGGCTGGCTTGATGGGTGAGCAGATTTACAGCAGGGAGGTCGAGGTTATCAGAACGCAGAGGCCGGGAGTGAGGGCTCATCCTTGGCTCTTGCAGAGACGTGCAGCTCTGCTCTCCTGGCCACCCGCCTAGGATGGATCCCTTCTGATAGGCCCCAGGGCCTGGCTGAGTGTACTTATATGCATGGAGTGTGGTGAAGGGGAGAGGAGGGCCAGGGAACAGTGGGGAGTTGCAGTTGCGTAAAGAAGAACACACAACCCCCTGCCTCCTGTAACAGACTGAATCTCAGCTGGGTTCCAACTCACCTCCCTCTGCCTAGAAACCGCTCTTGGCTTGCTCTGGCTGGCTGGCCTTCTTGTCTGCTGTCAGCGAGCCTCATTTCGCTCATTCATCTACGTTTATGCATGAGTGTGCGTGTGCATGTTAACACCATTATGGGGCTCGAGAGAATGAAACGAGAGTGACTTTGAATGGGTTGTGGCTGTGTCTTCTGTCATATCAGGGGTGTTGATTGCACAGGCATACCGCCTTAATGTCCTCTTCCAACACTGCCGTGCAATCTGTCCCAGGTTAGGTGCAGCTTGTCCTTTGCAACTTTTACGCAGCTCCGTCCATCTCCATGTTATTCTGGAATTACTGCCTTCTTCTTGGCAACCCTACTCTAGTACCTTTGTGGGGCTAGTGGCTGGACTGGACTTTCCCCATCACATAAGGAGAGTGTCTATCAGACCCCTGTGCTTCTAAGTGCTGCCGTAGTTGAAGCAGAGCAGAGAAAGTTTGGCAAAGGTACTGGGGAGTTGGGACCCTGGGGTCTGGTGGAAATGTGACCTTGGAACCACAGAGCAGCTGCCCGTCCTTTAGCAGTAAGTGGTTCTCCGTGGGCTGAACCAGAGCATACAAGTGCAAGCTAGGGGATGTGCTGGACACACAGGGAGGTCCCAGTCAGTACCGGCTGACAGTGGGTTTTCCTGGATGCTATCTTTTGTTGTTGTTTGTTTGCTTGCTTGGTTTTTGAGCCAGGGTTTCTCTATGTAGGCCTGGCTGTCCTGAAACTCACTCTGTAGACCAGGCCAGCCTCGAACTCAGAGCTCTGCCTGCCTCTGCCTCCCAAGTGCTGGTGTTAAAGGTGTGAGCCACTACCACCCATCGCCTGGCTGCTGTTCTCATGTAAGATTATTTACATTGGTTTTCCCTCTTGACTGGCAGCCCTGAGGCTACTGTCACCCAAAACTTTGTTGTTCTCTTGTGCACAGAGCCCCCATGCATTATTGCACTCGGCCTACTTGCCCAGTGCATGAAGACATTGGTTCAGTTATTCCAGTGACCCAGATGAGAACAGGTGAGGTGAGGTGCTCCAAGAGACAGAGTGGCCAGGCCAGAGATTTCAGCCTTTCCCCTAGTTTCCTCTACATTTGTTGACATCCTAATGGTGTGTCCTGAGGCTGGGGTGGTAGAGCTCGTTCTGGGAGTGCTGCTTTGGACAAACTAGTAGTTAAGGGGGTCAGTGTGTCTCCTCCTGGCTGGCTTCTCACCACCCCTCTGGGGACAAAAGATAGAGAGCTGAGGAGTTGATTAAAGGTTTACAGAGGATGTGGAGATGCTTATTACCAAGTCTGAAGCTAAGAGGGACTTGGACCTGCCCAAGACTACATGGCAAGTCTGTTTGCTGTGGTGCTGTTAGTTTACGGTCACCTATAGAGCCCAAGCTAAAGCCTCATGTCACATTCCGGGAATGTGATGGCCCTATTAGACATCCTGCCTGTGCCCTTTGTTCCTTCATAATGGTGTTGCCTGTGTTCGTCATGAGACAGGAGGATCTTGAGTTCAAGTCCAGCCTAGGCTACCTAAGGAGACTGTGGTCAATAAACAAACAAGGATACAAAGAAATAAGATTAAGGTGTAGCTCCAAGATGCTGTCATGGATGGAGGTACACTGGTGTGTCAGACACGCCAGATCCTATTACAGATGGTTGGGAGCCACCATGTGGTTGCTGAGAATTGAACTCAGGACCTCTGGAAGAGGTCAGTGTTCTTAACCACTGAGTCATCTCTCCAGCCCTGAGGGTTTTGTTTTCTAAATTCTAATAAAATGACTCAAAGTTTCCAAAGACCTGGGTGTGGTAACTCAAGCCTGTAGCCCTGGCACTCAAAAGGCAGAGACAGGAGGATCTTGAGTTTAAGTCCAGCCTGGGCTACATAAGTAGACCATGTTAATAAGTAAATAAATAGATAATAATGATAAGGTGGGGATGTGACTCAGTTGTTAGACTGCTAGCTGAGCGTGCACAAAGCTCTGAGTTTGTCCCCAGCATCACAGAAACTGGACGTGGCGAACCACACCTGTAAGCACTTGACAGGCAGAGGCAAACAGATGAGAAGTTCAAGGTTATCCTGTTCTATATAATGAGTTTGAGGCCAGCCTGGGCTATATGAGACCCTAGTCAAAAAATCAAAAACTTTGGAAAGAAGATCACCTGTGGCTTAAGATGCCTGGGAAGCATTATGTTTTGCATTTCTGTGTTATTCTTCTAGAGACCCCCTCACACCCTGGGCTGTACCATCCTGTGTCCATGAAGAAGTGTGTAGTTTGGAACAGAAATGGGATGAATTGTGTCTTTTACAAGTATTCGATTATTCAGAAGCACTGAATTAGGTTTTAGTTTTGGGCTAGAGCTGTATCTCCAGCACTTTCCAGCTTTCACATTCGTGTGTGTGTGTGTGTGTGTGTGTGTGTGTGTGTGAGAGAGAGAGAGAGAGAGACAGAGAGACAGAGACAGAGACACAGAAACAGATAAACAGACACAGAGAGACACAGAGAGGCAAAAAGACAGAAAGAGACAGAGAGACAGACACAGAAACACACAGACACACACACTGGGGCAGAGGGGACAGGGAGATTGAGTTGCATAAGGAAGTTAGTGGATAACTTGGGGGTGTCAGGTTTTTCTTTTATCAATGTGGGTTCAAGCCTTGACAACAAGAGCCCTTGCCCTCTGAGCCTAGGCCCTCCTTTTGACTTTGTGTAAACTGCTTACATTGTTCATTTACTTATTCTGTTACTTGGGGTGAACTGTTCAACCCATGTGTTAGTTTCCAGTTGGAGACAGTAAGACTGTCAAGTGGTGTTTGCAGGAAGGGCATAATAACAGGTGCAGGCTTCTCTGGTGCACGTTAGGTGAGCTAATGTGGTATTTAGAACAGTGCCGGCCTGTGGGAACCGGTGGAGGCATCTGCTTTGTAATAATTTCTGAGTAAGAAGAGACCCAGATCATCACCAATTCCGGCCACCTTGCTGAACATGCGTTCAGCTGGCATCCAGTCCTGCTGTCTTTGGGCCGTGAGCTTGAGGACTGATTTCAGACCTTGCTCTTCAGATCCCTGAGTCTACCCGTAGCCTGGGGTCCTTGGCCTTTGCTTCTACCTCTTGCTCTTGGGATATATGAGGCGGAGTTCGTAAGAGGTGTTGCAGTCACTCTGTGCACTGATGTTGGTTAATAGCAACCCTTGGAACTGGTGGAGCTAGGGAAGAGAACATGAAGGCTGCTTGGATCAGAGGCAGGGGCATCACTCACTGTGCACTCTTCCCAATGCTTCACGTAGCCAGGAGTGGGTGCCAGCATCGTTTGGAGATGGGGAGGTGGTATTACTGGCCATGGAAGCATTTTCACTGGGACCTGACATACAGTGGCACCAAGACCAGAACTGAGTGCACAGTCTGATTGGCACTCCTTTTTTCAGGGATACCTTCCACCATTTCCCCAGAAGTTGATGGTCCTGATTGACACTTGATAGCCTCCACCCAGACACTTGGCTGACTGTCTTAAGTACAACATGACAGTTTCAGTTCAGTTGAGGAGTGGGTCAGAAGTTGACATGGGAACCTGGCAAGATTCCTTCCAATTCTTCCTTAGAAGGGAGTCTACCTCTGTGTCTTAGTCTGAACTGGCTGTTCTGGAACTGCTGTGGGGGCTGTATGTGGACACTATGTCCTCTCAGAGCTGCTAATCTGATGGAGGAGGCGGAGGCACACCCTGTCTGCTTGGAGAGGAATCCTGGTGTGATGGGAGAATTCAGCTCCTGTTCCTTAGAACTTGCTATCACCCACAAGTGCCATATTGCCCAAGGATGTAAGCATGACCTTTGTCCTTTAGGAGCATCCAGTCTGATAGAGGAATCATGGCCACTCCCCTCAGGGAGACGCTGGTTTGGGCCTGACCTTCTCCCTCAGGAAGGACTCCTATATGATAGAGCAGGCACATTTTGCCCTTGTATCCAAGGAGCCCCATGTCTTAGATGAGTTCTGACTTTGGCATCTCCACCTTGCCTGACTCCTAGAGAGTCCAGCTTCCACGGACAGCAGGTAAAGAATGAGCTGGGCAGATGGGTACAGAATCGAAGAAAGGGGACTGTGGAGGGATTCCTGTAGCAAGTGAGAGTGGGATGGAAGGCTTCCTGGCAGAGATGCCTTTATGGTAGAGTCAGGTGCTGCCTATGACTTCACTTACAGAGGATTAAAATGCAGAGGCTCCCTGCACCGAGAAAGGGAAACTTGAGGGTCATTCAAGAAATGCATCTCTGTAGCCTGTGCTACTGAGCTGGAGGAAGGCCCAGAGAGACCCTCACCCCTGGCTGGCTGTGAGCAGGTCAAGTGTTGCCAGCCTGGAGACATCCGCTTCTGTAGCCCAAGAAGCCCAGAGGAGGAGAGGAAACAGGACGCATATCAGGAACGCCTTTTCCTCTTCTTTGTAACTGACCCTCATTTGGGGCTGGGGAGAGCCATCTGCAGGACTGGCCTGGCTGCTGCTGCCTTTAGCCCCCAGCTCTGGATCTCACTGAGGAGCCCTGCCTCTGGCTCACTCTTTCCTGGGCTTGTACTGTGGCACCGCTGAGGCTTGTGGCTGCAAAATGGGGTAAGACTTCTCTTCTGCCTGGCCAGGAAGCAGCTGTTTTCCTCTGTGGATTTGCATCAACTATTCCCCGATCCCTGAGAGGTGCACAGAGCGTGTCCTCTGTGCCACTTCTGGGCTGTGCTGGACAGGGCAGAGAGCACAGGGGAAGAGCATCATGGGAGGCGTTGTTTGAGACTTGTCCGAGCACTAGTGGAAGTGACCCAAGGATCGTGGGCATGTGTGGGAGGGTCTGGTTGGAGAGGAAGACTTGGGATTAG
This sequence comes from Grammomys surdaster, assembly GCF_004785775.1. Classification (NCBI taxonomy): domain Eukaryota; kingdom Metazoa; phylum Chordata; class Mammalia; order Rodentia; family Muridae; genus Grammomys; species Grammomys surdaster. Next base: position 1,987,043 of record NW_021604648.1, on the reverse strand, counting down.
CTGTGTCTGTGGCAGCTGAGGTGCCCCAGCTGATAGAATTCCTCAGGGTGCTGATTGCTGTGGGTTCTAGGAAGGGCAGAGGTCAGTTCAGCTGCACAGCTCCTCATAGCCGGGCATGAGGCAGCACTGACCACAGTGCCTCCAGGGACTCTGTGAGGGAACAGCTGAGGTTGAGGCTTCCTGAAGGAGGGTTGAGACTTTTTCACGGGGAATCTGGTGTTGGGGAGTGGGGATGGGTGGTGGACCATGAAGGACAAGGAGAGGGACATTCAGAAGGGGACAGGACATCAAGAGGACTGTCTTGTTTTTGGCTCTGTCATTGTTGCCGTTACTCCTTTGCAGGGCGAGGGCCACTGTGGGAGTGTATATGCGCTTACATGTTGTGTGGATGGCTAATGGTCATCAGGAAAGATACTATGGGTGAGTGTGTAATGCATGTGTCTATGCACAGAACATTTAGTATTTGTTTCCGTGCTGTGGGGTACGTGTGTGTGTGTGTGTGTGTGTGTGTGAGTGTGTGTTATGCTTAAGTGTCTGGGGGCTCCTGTGGTGTGAGGCATGTGTGTGGTAGCAGTCTGTAGTGTGTGCCTGGTGTGGTTAATGTGTTATGTGGTGTGCTTGTGTGGCTGTATTGGAGTGTCTGCTATTTGCATGATTTCTGTACACACACACACACACACACACACACACACACACACACACTGCCCAACACCCAATGTTGCCTTGAGGAGGATCACTGACCTATTGGAAGAAAAAGGAAGTAGGGGGAGATTTCAGTTTGTGTGTGTGTGTGTGTGTGTGTGTGTATGTGTGTGTGTAGTGTCTGTAGGCAGCTGTTTAGGCTCATCTGTAGTATGTATGTATGTATGTATGTATGTATGTATGTATACACACATATACAGTGTTTGGAGGCAGATGTTTAGGTACATAGTGTGTGTGTGTGTGTGTGTGTGTGTGTTGGAGTTTGTGCATATGACCACATTCTTACCCTTGAGTGCTGTTGGGTTTTGCTACCTTCCTGCACTGGCATGGGGGGGAGGGCGGCGTCTCCTTCACTTAGGGTAACACCCAACGTTGCACCTGGGCTTGTTCCCTGATTGGTCTTGTTTCAGTGGTCTGTTGGCACAAGAGTCTCTCTAACAGTCTTCTGTCCTGATGAGATGGTTACTTTCTCATCTGAGGGTGTCGGTGTGACCAGGGAAAGATGCCAGCCATAGGAAGTGTACTGCCTGCAATGCCCACTCCCTTTATGGACTCTATAATAAGTGCTGAGACTCTGTTATTCCCAGATGTGGGGTGGATGGTCCTCTGCACTCTGACACAGAGGAAGGAGCCTCAGACAGTGTGGAAAACACTGGAATCCGGTGAGGTCTACCTGCCTGAATTTCCAGACCCTTTTCTTTTGTTCTGCCTCTACCTAACCTTCAGGAAAGCTGGGTAGGCTCTGGGCTGTCTGTGGGCTCCACTGTGTTCAGATGCCAGCCAGCTTAGTAACATTTGCTTTAGTCTTTGGTTTTTCATTCTCCAGTGACATAGATTCCCAGAAGATGGGCTAAGACTCTGTCCCTTGGACAAAGGAGAGCTGGAGGCTTGTCTGCCTGGATAATTTCAGGGAAATCTTACAGAATCCCAGGAACCCATGGCCCCCAGCCCCCAGGCCTACTGGACATTATTCTGTGCCCAGGGAGTGTGTCAGGCCCAGGGGCATTCTTGTGAAGTGTTAGGAAGGCCCATGACAGGAGCCAGGGTGGCAGAAGCCCAGGGTGCTCGTTCTAGGCTGGCTGAGACACAGTGGCAAGTCTGAGCCAGTCTTCTGGCTTCAGTGCAAGCAGCCTCTTCCCCCAGGCTTTGGTTTCTCCGCCAGGGCAGCACTGTGACCTCTCAGCTCCCACCTCCCAACAGTGGGGAGGTCTATGAGGCGAGGTGACATTTCCTGTCTCCCCTCCTGGGCTGACCTGAGAAGCAGGTGGGCTGAGCACATGAGGCATTCCACTGCTACTTCCTCCCAGAGACAGGCAGACAAGCCCAGCACAAACAACTCCACCCAGGGAGAATATGGTAAGGTCCTCAGAGTCTCTGCTGCTGCTGCCACCTGCTCCTCACGCCTCCCTGCTCCCTGATGGCTGTTCTCACACCCAGAAAAGTGGGTCAGAATGTAGGGCGGCTGCAACTGAGAAGTAATGCCCCCTTGCTCGGTCCCTACCCCACCCATCTGAGCCAGCACTGACACAGGGGCAGGGGCTGGGAGGAGGAATGAGGGGAAAAGAGATAAGGGTGGGGGTGGGGAGGAGGGCAGGGGCAAATGGATGTGCTGGGGGAAAGAGAGGGGAAAGGGGTGGGGTGGGGTGGACTGGGGCGGGGTCGGGAGCAGGGGAAAGCTTTGAGTTCAAGGATGTGTCTGTCCAGAATCAGCTCTAATCCGTAATCCTCCGTCTCTCTCCTACTGTCTCACTGCCTGTGGCCTGTGCCTCTCCACTGCCTTCTGGATGCACTGCAAGTGTCTTGGGCCAGCACTCAAGGCCCCTCACAGCTATCTACCTGCTGTCTTAAGATTCAGTTATGCATAGAGATGGTCCATGAGTCTCCAGGAAGGATGGACTGTCCTCTAGCTCAGCCTGCCCTTCTGGGGTCTTCCAAGGCACTAGGGACACAATCTAGCTGCTCTGAATTTTTCAAAAACCTAGGGACCTCAGCCACCTTCACCTCTGTGTCTGGAAACTGACCCCTGGCTTCTCCCCCACCACACACACACTGCCATCTCCCTCCTGAAGCCTTTTCCCTGAGACACCCATGTAACCTGAGACAGCAATGTAACCTTCCAGTACTGGGAGTAGTTAAAATCATGGTCTCAGGACTTCTGATGCCATATGTCTATCATCCTAGAACTTGGGAGGCAGAGGCAGGAGAATCAGAAGTTTGAGATCCTTCTCACTACATAAGATCTGCCCCGAAATGTCTAAACATCATTATCTAGATTTCCAGTTTCTACTTGTTAAAAAATTGTATTTTATGTGCATGCATACTTGGCCTGGATATTTGTCTGTGAACCATGTGAATGGTTGATACCCAAGGAGACCAGAAGAGGCATCACACCCCTGGAACTGGAGTTACAGATCACTGTGAGCTACTATGTGGGTGCTGGGAATTGCTCCCAGGTCCCTAGAAGAGCATCCAGCCATTTTAACTGTGGAGCCACCTCTCCATCCCCCACCTCTGCCATTTCCTATTGTGTGGCTTGTGGGATATCGGTGTGTCTCTGTTTTAGATTCTTCCTGAGTAAATAGGAATACAGTGCTATTCCTCACAGAGCTAGCTGTTGGTGGAGCCTGGGGGTTGATGTTTGTGATGTATCATCTGGATTCTGTTGTAGAGTAGGTTCTATACATTCTAATATCAGCTGACGAATGATTGACTATCTAAAGGGTTTCCCACATTCACTGGGTCAATAGAATTTTTTTTTCCAATACTCACAAAGGAATAAGTTGTTCCTTTGGTTTTCCTGGCTCCTACAGGGGACCCATGTTCACTACTCGTCTCTCAGGAGGGGTTTTGGATACAGAGTAAGATCTGCTCTGTGTCAGTAACTCCCCACAAATGGATCTGTACATTTCTAATACTGTCTTGTGGAGGCTTTGGATATGTTTCTGGGGTCTCTTAGTCTGGAGTCTCTCTTGAAGTTAGAGTAACGTAACCTGTGTGGCTTAGTCAGCACAGGCTGGGCATGCAGGAAAGCAGAGTGGATGATGGCCATTGTTCTTAGTAAGTCTCTCATGGGCAGGGACCAATACTAGATGTGTGAGTGGCTTGCCACTTGGCATGGGCAGGACGAGTGAGCGGGGGTGGGGTGGGTGGGCGGGTAATAGATGAGATATTCTTAGGTAGAGCTGGTCAGAGGCATGTTTGGGATATCAGCTGTTATTGAGACTCACCCTGGTGGCTGTGACCTGCCCCATGAAGCATTTTCTAAGTCCAGTGCCTTTTGGGCCCAGCAGCCAGGCAGAGTACAGTTAGAACCTTTCCCCAGTGCTGAGTGTCATACCACCTGCTTCCCTACACTTGCCTCATCCATCCTATGATGTACCTATTCTCTAGTGCCGCGTGGAGGTACCACCTGCATCCCTATGCTTGCCTTCTCATCCTATGATGTCCGTCTAACAGCTTTCATTTTATTGATTCACTGAGCATGGCTCTGCCCTAGGCAGCACACTGTGACCCAGGGCCCCCTTGGCAATAGTGCCCATAGGAGCCCCACTCTTATTTCTGTTACAAAAGTCAAGTCAGCAGACTGTTCTATTGCAGTGGGTGGGGACATATTGATGTAGAGCTGGCAAGTCAGGGAAGGCTTTCTGGAGACAGCAGCCGCAATGGCAACATTGTAGCCTGGGAGGGCTCCGAGGAATCAATGAAGTGGACCAGGATTGTCCCCCACAAAGACTGTGACATGCCAGCATTCAGAGGTTAGCGTTTGGGCTGGGGAGACGGCTCAGTCAGTGACGTGCTTGCTTTGCAAGCGTGGAGACCTGAGCTGATTCACAGGGCACGTATGAACTCCAGAGGTGGTGGTGTGGATCTGTCATCTCCATTCCCTGGGGGATTGTTGAGGGAGAGGAGAAGGAGGAGATTCCTGGGGCTTCCTGGCTAGCCAGCCTAGCTTGCTTGATGAGTTACAGGTACTGTAACAGGGAGAGACCCAAAAGGTCCCTTCCCAAAAGGTGGAGTGGTGCCTGAGGATGCACACCCAGCCTTCTCTGGTCTCTACGCACACTCACACAGTGTAGGTGAACCTTCCCATGTGTGCCTGCACATGCATGACATGTAAACACACACACATCCCAGGGCTGCTCACAAAGGAACCCTGACTAGCCTGGACTTCTCTTACCGTTTGTTTCCAGATGGTTCTTTCTATTAGGCCTGAGGCAGAACTCATCTATGCTCAGCATATCATTCAGGAAAACATGAGGGAGAAAGAAGTGGGGTTTTCTTGTACCTCCATTATTGTTTATTTGGGCATCTTTTCTTTCAAGCTCTCTTCTTTCTGTTTTTTTTTAAATTTATTTTTTATTTATTTTATTTTTTTGGTTTTTTTGAGACAGGGTTTCTCTGTGTAGTCCTGGCTGTCCTGGAACTCATTCTGTAGACCAGGCTGGCCTCAAACTCAGAAATCCGCCTGCCTCTGCCTCCCAAGTGCTGGGACTAAAGGCATGCGCAACCACTGCCAGATCTTCTTTCTGTTTTTAAAATCAAATTTGTTAACTGTAATATTCACATCCTGTGTACAAATCTGTGGTTTTTAGTGTATCCATAGGGTTGTATCACTGTCACTACTGTGTAAGTCCAGAATGTTGTTATTACTTCCTGAAGAAACTCTGAGCCCATGGGACCAGTCTGCCTTCCTCTCTGAGCCTTAGCTCTGGGCTCCTTATACCCAGCACCCAGCACCCAGCACCTAGCACCCAGCACCCAGGAGTCTACTTTCTACCTCTATAAATTGGTTTAGCCTGGACATTTCAGGTAGGTGGAGTCACACGGTCTATTCATCAACAGAGTGTGATGCTTTCAGGCTGCTGAAATGTTCCATTATGTTGTAGCATAGATCAGTATTTCTTCCCATTTTGTGGCTGAATAATACCCATTGTATCTGCTGCATTGTTCTCAACAACATGAGCGTTTCTCTTTCTCTAGGCTCTTGTCGCTGAAGTTATACCGTCCTTCTTTATGAGAGCCGTATTTGTGGATATGAGATTAGCGTTGATTGATTGACCAACTGATTGACTGGAGTGTGTGGGTGTATGTATGCACACACATGTACTCCTGAAGGCCAGAATTGGGTATTGGATTCTCTGTAGTTGAAGTTATAGATGATTGTGAGCACCAGACTGGGTGTTGGACCAAAGTCAGGTCCTATGCAAGATCAACAGGTGTTCCTAACCACTGAGCCACCTACCTCTTTGGCTCTGTTTCCTTTTCTTGATAGTAACTCTTTTAGCACAGATATTTATTTTATTTTTCCTTCCATTAGGAGCTTGTACTTTTGGTGTCAGATTTAAGAAATTATTGCCAGCCTTTAATCCCAGCACTCAGGAGGCAGAGGCATGCAGATCTTTGAATTTGAGGGAAACCTGTTCTACAGAGTGAGTTCCAGGACAGCTGGGACTACATAGAGAAACCTGTCTCAATAAACAAAAAACAAAAACAACAAAACAACAAAAACAAATTATTGCCTAACTCAAGGTCATGAAGATTTACACACTGAATAGTTTCTTTAACAGTTAAATGGCAGTAGCTTTTATGCTTGGGTCCTCGGTCTACTTTGGGTCTTTTTTGTGTATTGTATGATGTAGGACTCTAACCTCATTCCTTTACATGTAGACATCTAGTCCCTCTGATATTTGTTGAAAAGAATATTTTAGCAGGTGTGGTGGCTCACACCTACAATGCAAGCCCTTGAGAGGCTGGGGTATGAGGACCTGGAATTTGAGACGAGCTTGAGACACATAGAAAGGAAGGGAGGGAGGGAAGGAGGGAGGAGGGGAGAGAGGAAGGGAGAGAGAGAGGAAGAAAGGAAGGAAGGGAGGGAGGGAGGGAGGGAGGGAGGGAGGGAGAGAGGAAGAAAGGAAGGAAGGAAGGGAGGGACGGAGGGAGGGAGGAAGGGAGAGAGAGAGGACGAAAGGAAGGGAGGGAGGGAGGGAGGGAGAGAGGAAGGGAGAGAGAGAGGAAGAAAGGAAGGGAGGGAGGGAGGGAGGAAAAAGGAAGGAAAGGAAGGAGGGAAGAAAGGAGAGAGGGAAGAAAAAAGAAAAGAAGGAAGGTTGTTATTTTTCTTCACTACTTTGTCTTAGCTCTTGTCAAAAAAGTCATAAATATAATGCCATTATTTGAATATAAATAAATGTAAATTGCCACAAATATGTGAGTTTGTTTCTGTACTGTTAATGATTTTCTATTGATCTATATGTCTACATGTCAGTACCATACAACCATAATCTCTCTATCTTTAAGTTTATTGGGTTTTTTTTGTTTTTGTTTTTTCAAGACAGGGTTTCACTGTGTAGCCCTGGCTGTCCTGGAACTCACTCTGTAGACCAGGCTAGCCTTGAACTCTCAAACTCAGAAATCCGCCTGTCTTTGCCTCCCAAGTGCTGGGATTAAAGGCGTGCCACAACCGCCCGGCTAAGTTTATTGTTTTTAATTGTGTGTTTGCCTGTGTATGTGTGTGCAGGTGCTTGAAGAGGTCATACATGTCAGATAGTCCTGGAGCTGGAGTTACAGGCAGCTGTGAGCTGCATGGTGTAGGTGCTGGGTTTTGAACTCAGGACCTCTGGAAAAGCAGTATGTGCTCTTAACCACTGAGCCATCTCTCCAGCCCTCTTAATCACTGTATCTTTTCAGTAAGTTTTGAAATTGGGCAGTCTGAACCTTCCAGTTCCGTCCTGTTCTTTTTAAGGTTGTTTTGGCAAGTCTGTTCCCTCGAATCCCCGCTGTGAGTCTTAGGATCTGTTTAACACAGGCATTCCCCGTGTTAGGTTCCAGCTGGTCTGCTGCAATAACACATGCCTCAGGATTCTGAATTTTAAAATTGGTATCTGACAAGACCTAAGGCTCTCTGTCTGTGCATAAAATTTAGATCATTTCTGAGTTTAACTGCAGAAGCAAGACAGTGCGGTAGGCAAAGCAATCCTTCCCCAGGATGTCCAGGCCCTTACCCTTGGAGCCTGTAAATCATGGTTATAGGTGGGCTTCAAGCTTCTAACCTGCCAACCTTGAAGTAGAGAGATCACTCAGGATTATGCAGATGGGCCCAGTGTCACCTCAGTGGTCTTTATAAGGAGAGTGAGAGCAGGTCTGAATGATGCAGTCAGTATAGTGAGAAGGCCACCTTCTCTTGCTGGCTTTGAAAGTGAAGGCAGGAGGCTGTGAGGCAGGGAAGGAACCTTCCAGGATCCAGGAAAGGTAGGAAACAGATTTGCCCCTAGAACCTCCAGGAGGAGCCAAGGACTCCTGAGGCCTTGATTTTAGCCCAAGGGGACACACTTTGAACTTTTGGAGCATAGAACTGTAAGATTTGTGTTGTTTGAAGCCATTGACTTTGTGGAACTTCGTAATAGCAGCCACAGAAAAATGAGTATGAAGGGCTTGGGGACTCATGTACAGCTTCTTCTGTGCTGGAAGTGGCATGTGGCATGTGGCATTTATAATCCCATCTCATTAGTCAGAACAAGCCCAGGGTGGTGCTTAACTCTATGGGACTGGGGATGCTTGGTATTCCCACATATCCAGCCTCAGGGAGTCAACACTAATGCCCAGAGACTTATCTATTACACCTTTGTTGCCTGCAGCACTTTTTCTGTGATCTAGTCCATTTCATTTCATTAAAAGCCAAAAAATAAAGCTGGGTATAGTGGCACATGCCTTTAATTGCAGTGCTGGAGTTTGAGGCCAGCCTGGTCAACATAGTTGTGAGGCCAGCCTGATCTACATAGTGAGTTTCAGGATAGCTAGAGCTACATAATGAGACCCTGTCTTGAAGAAAACAAACCAACAACTCTCAAAATAATCACTCATAAGATCATATGCCTCAATCCCAGCAGAGGCTGGAGAACCATTGTGAGTTGAAGGTTTGCCTGGTCTCCATTGTGAGTTCCAGACCAGGCAGGGCTATATAGTAAGACCTTACCTCAAAAAATCAAAATAAAAACCAAAAACAAACAAACAAGCAAACAAACAAAAACCACCCCCAACCCCCAAACCAAACAAAAACCTCTATGCATGTGTGTAGTGTATGTGTTTGTGCACACGTGTGTGTGTGTGTGTGTGTGTGTGTTTGAATGTGGAGGTCAGAGGTCAACTGTGGGTATCTTTTCATTCTTCACCTTATTTTTTTGAAACAGGGTAACTCACACAACATAGAGCTTTCTTTGAACTTAGAGCTTCCTATATAGACCAGACTGTGTGGCCAGAGAATCCCCCAGGATTCCTCTCCGGTGCTGGAGTTACAGGTGGACACTGCCATATCCATCTTTTATGTTGGCACTGAGGATCCAAACTGGAGTCGTCATGCTTGTGAAGCAGGAAATTCATCCACCGAGCCATCTCCCCGTCCCCTGATATCATAAGTAGACTTCCTAAATAACTAGTGAGTTGCAACCTCTGGCTTGGACAGTAAGGATCTCCAAATCCTCTTTTGCTTCTGCCTCATGGACCACAGGTTACGTCCTGGACATAGGTGATTGGACCAGGGGGTGGGATACCTAATCGAAGCTGACCAATCAAATTCCTCTCCTGGGAATTTGGAATTAGGCCATTCAGTCAGTTAGCAGCGGGAAGCTGAGCGAGAGGCAGGGTAGAAACAGGGTTGGAGTGTGAGTCACATGCGAGCCCAAAGGATGGAGGAGCAGAAAAATCCCTGAGTAAGCGGAGCGGGTTGGTCCACAGAGACAATGGACCAGCCGCACAGACAGCCTCGCAGCCAGGAGGACCCGCAGCCTCAGAAGGAGTGGTGGAGACGGGGAGCTGCGTCTTGAGGCTCCGATGGCGTCCCCATTTCCCGCTCCGGCCCCAGCTCATCCTGCCTGCTCATCCTTCCCGTGAGATTTTGGCCTCCTTATTACGGTCCCTCTCCCCTTCTTTGTCTTTAGCTATCCTGAACCTTAACCAAAAGGGGCGCCGCTGGTCTTTCTCTTTTGGGGGACTCAGCTGTGACTGAAGCTCAGGTTGTGGGGCACGGGAAAGACTGGGGGTGAACCAGATGCAGCTGTTCACATCTGCAAGGCTGGCTGGGATCGTGGGCTTAGGTTAAATTGGTACCTGCCACAAGAAGAGGTCTGTGCTGTGTTGCAAAGGTGGAGTCTTAGAAACTGAAATACCCCAGGAGTCTCTTTTTCGACTGTGTTAGGGGCAAAAAGTGGGTGGAATTTTGAGTGGTGGTGCTTGGTTAATGGGACGGTCTGGCTGAGCCTCGTGGACTATGGAGACAGACTTGGGTGACCTCTTCGAGCCTCTATGTCTGCGTCTTTGAAATGGGATTGTCCAGGATCAGCATTGTCCTGGGAAATGTACTTACAGGAATGAGTGGGGAATAACAAGCACTCGAGAGCGAGGCAGCTGCTGTTGTTGTTTGAGGAAGCCACAAGAGTCCTGGCTTCCTGAAGGAGGTGGCCCCGGGTGCTGACTAAGGTGGCAGCAGGACATTCCCCACTGATGGCTGTACTTCCTGAACTCTGCTCCTCGCCCCAGCCACCTTTCCTTTCTTCCTCTTCCCCTCCCCTCTTGTCTGTTCTTCCTGCCTTTTCAGGTTTTAGGAAACAGTGGGTTGGATTAAGGCACCAGCCCCAGAGGGAGCAGTCTGGGTCCTGACCTATCCCCTTGTTTGCCTTGTTCCTGGGCGTTTTTAATGCGTCACAAGGAGCCCCTAGTTAGAGCTTCCCTCTGTGAAGTGGGAGTTAGAATATATCCATTTCACTATGAGAAATGATTAGCTGCTCATTAAAGCTTCCCCTCCCCCCTTCTTTCCCTCTCTCCCTGCTTGGTGAATATTGTTCCTCCTGGCCCTAGGTGTGCCTCATCCTTTCCAGCAGCCTGGAGTGGCTTTCCCTCCCCCTTAGAGCCTGGGCTACTAAGGCCTAGAGGTGAGCAAGGCTGGGAATCCACAGGGTTTTCACTTCTGTGGCCTCCTGGAGAAGCATGGCGCTCCTAGCTCTTAGCTGCGAGCTCCTAGCTTGGAGTTGCTGCTTCAGACTAGGTGGTCTGCATTCCCCCCTTACTTTAACAGTTATCACACCCCAGCCAATTGTGGCGTCTTCAGACTCCCAACACTGATGAATATTAATGAGGAGAAGAGGAGGCAGGGCCCCCAGGGGAGATCTGAGGGAGTGCTGGGCCAAGTTCTCCTTTGCAGGCAATGTTCAGACCCATCAATATTCCCTGGGTCCCAGGAGGAGGGTGAGGCAGGCCCAAGGCTGTGGAGATCCCCGAGTCACAGGCCTAGATGCCTACAGATGAGCTACTGGGAAGGATTGGGGCTGCCCTGCTGACCTGATGTAGCCGTCTCCTTCCAGGTCTGTCCCATCTTTTTGTTTCCTGGTTCTCTTTCCTCCATCTCTTGTTGATCTTTTATTTTTCTACCTGTCTCTCCCTCTCCTCTCTTCCCACCCACTCTCTTCCTTTCAAACCATTTCCTCATCCCTGGTCTCTCTTTCACATTTCTTCTGCCTCCCCCTAGTAATGGCTGGATGGGCTGGATGACGGTGAGGGGTGTCTCAGGCTCCCAGATACAGCTCTGGAAGGGCAAAACGGTTGTTGTGGAGGGCAAGTGGCACTCTTCACGATCCAGGGACTCCACTGCCATCACACCTCACTCCTGTGCTCTACTGTGTGAGCACAGGTGTCTCCCCAGCTTTCTCGTACAATGTGCTTATCTGTTCAATGAACATTTATTGAACTCTCACCACCCGTTATCATTTAAAACCTATTTGTCACACAACGGTGAGGTGTGTACCCTTGTGTGTGTTTGAGAGAGTCCGTGCTGTGGAGGGGGCATGGCGGCAGAGCAGACAGAGGAGGCATGAAGGAGAGTTTGTGGCAGGTGGGGGGAGGCTGGGAAGAAAGGAAGAATGAATCATGAGAAGGACTTGGGGACTTGGGGTAGCAGGGGGTTGAAGTCAGTGGCTATTTGGGAAGAACATCCAGGGTAGGAGAGAGTATGGTAAGGAAACTTCGAGAGCAAAGGCCTTGTGCAGGAGTCACCTGGTGAAATAAGGAACAACAAGGGACAGAGGGGCTGAAGAGCAGTGAGGCAGAGACTAAGGAAGAGAGTGGCTGGAGGTGACATAGGAAGAGGTGAAGGCTGATCACTGGAATCTTCTGGCACTTGGGGATTTTCCTGTGTGTGAGCCAGTGGACTTGTGAGACTCCCACAGCCTACTCTGAAGGACTGAAGGAGACCTGCGGGCAGCTGGCAGTCACCCTGGGTGCTTGTAGGACAGTCAAGGCAGGAGATTGGCTGAGTTGAATTCATTAACCCTGGCTTCACCTCTTTTTCTCTCCATAGAGTATTCAAGAAGGCAAGCCCCAATGGAAAGGTGAGTCTGTGCTGTGTGCGGACTCCTCACTGTCCCATGCTCTGGGCTCCTCTGTGGACTAGGAAAGAAAACAGCTTCCCCAGGCACTGCTACTGTCTGGGACTGACTGACACAGCTCTGTCCTCAGGAGACCTCAAACCTAATGGGAAGGGGGAGGGGGAGCTGGAAACTTTCTGTGTGGGCTTCAGGGAGCTGGAGCTGGGGAGAGATGGTTTGGACATTGGTGTGAGTGTGAGAAACAGGGACAAGCTGGCCACAGGGATGACATTGAGTCCCCTGGTGTCGAGATGTCATAGTGTCACCTTGTGCCTTTTCTTCAGGGGCTCTTAGAGCCTGGGTTTCTTTTTTTTTCCGTTCGGAGGCCCCATTTCACAGTCTGTATTCTGTTTTACTCTCTGTTCAGCAAATAGGAAGTACTGAAGTCACTATGCCAGGGCTGGGCCCGGCCTACTGGGGACCGGGAGTGTACGGAGATAAGGGAGGCACAGTGCTCACAGTGCAGACATGGGTCATCCCCATACCAGATGCCAACTGTGAGCTCTTGGGATGCCCAGGGACTGTAAGACCTTGCCTGGGTGTGTGTGTGTCAGCCATGGCTTCCTGTCAGCCATGGCTTTCTCTGCAGATGACACAGTTCCAGGCGAATCGAGGTGAAAATAGGGTGGAGCATAAAATTCAAGGAAGTGTGGGGCATCCCAGGCTGGTGAGTGTCCAAGTGTGTGAAAGGAGCAGAGTTGAGGAAGACACAGGGCCCATGGCAGGAGTCCTGTGTCTGGGCTTAGCAGCTTCCACACTCTGGGTTGCCATGTGGACTTCCATGTCTCCATTTGGTGTCCATAGCAGACATCACTAATCATCTTTGAACCTTTCCTGCTGAGCTGAGATCCGTCTTATCTTGGATTCCTTGGCAATCCAGGACCCCAGGCATCTCAGACCAGTCAATTAGATTTGGTATTTAGAATGAAATCCATTTGTCATCCTTACCCCCCAGGCACAGAGGAATGGCTAAAAGGTTTTCCGAAAGGCACAGCTGTTAGATTTGCATTTCGGTGTGGCTAAGCTAAGGGCTGTGTGAACAGTCCCAGCTGGAGGCTGCCCAATGTCCAAAGGGCTGAGTGGTCACCCTTGAGAAATAGGACGGAATGCAGGAGTCAGGGCTGAGGGAAGGCCGAGGGCTGGGAAGCTTCTAGGATGGTGCTCTCAGCTCAGTTAAGCCAGTAGAGCTCAGTCTGGCTCCGGGCTCTTGCTTTCTGGCCAGTCACTGGGTAGGGAGCTAGTTCCCCGAGATTCCTCAGTGCCCCAGAGGCAACATCCTCACGTAAGTGGCTCCCTGCCTGGTGCAGGGAGACAGAGCTGAAGAGCCCAGAGACAGCATCAGCACTTTCACGGAGCACCTGGCTTGTCTGTCTGCCCCCCAATCCTCCCCAGGATACCCCACTTTCCTATTTCGTTCTGCTTTGCCCCTGCAGCTTTACCCCAACTCCTCAATGGTGTTTGGCTCGAAGAACTCCCTAGGCCTCAATGTGTTTGTTTCTAAAATGGGAAGAATAACAACTCTTTCCTAGGGCTTTGGGAGGCAGAGGTGTTTAAAACTTTTCAAAGGTCTGTTATTGCTAATATTAGGTTTGGGGCAAGGGGCCATATCTTGCTGTGGTTCCAGTAAGGGTTAGGAATGTGTGTAGGTGCCAGCGTTAGCTTCAGGGTAGAGTCCTGTGTTCTGCTGTCCCACAGCCACTAACACTCTTGTGCTCTCTCCCTAGCTCACTGTCTACCTGGGGAAGCGGGACTTTGTGGACCACGTTGACCTTGTGGACCCCGTGGGTGAGTGCTGGTCGGTGGGCTACGGGAGAGCCCCGTCTCCAGAGGCTTTGGTGCACAGAATGGGTAGGCATGGCTTCCTGCTTCAGGAAGCAGGCTTCTGGACAGCTCCTCCCTATTCCAGACAGAGGCCTCTGAGTGCTCCAAGACAAGAGGGAGATGAACCGCAGCAGCCACGTCTTACATAAGGCGTGCTGTGCAGCAGTGATTACTCCTGCTTTCCAGAATGAGGCACAGAGAGGCTTAGCGACTTGTTCCAGGTCACAGAGCTAGACTGTGAAAATTCTAGCCCCTGGCTCTGCTGTCTCCTAGGGAAGTCTTTCTTAGGACTTCTGAAATAGGGGTTGTTCTCACCTACACAGGACTCTGCTGGAGACGCTGTGTCACAGCTGAGATTGGCTCCCAAGGGCTTGGCTGAGTTCAGGGTTTCCATCCCTTGGAACTGTTGTCATCTTGGTTTGGATTATTCTTAGTTGGTGACATCTGTCTGCCTGGATGTTGCAGGATATTTGCCAGCATTCCCGGTCCCTGCCCATTAGAACCAGAACTACCCCTACCACCACCACAGTTATAACAATGCGCTAAATGGCCCTGTGGGAGTAAATTGCCCATGCTCAGAACAGCTGCTTCTATAGAAAGACTTTGGTCTCACAGGCTCTTTTCATTTTGTATGGGGAGGTTCAGAGTCATCTGGTTTACAAATGGGAGAACTAAGGCCAGAGGTGTTCAACTGTTATTCTTTAAAAAGATAGTCATGAAAAGAGGGGGTCACAATGATATAAACTGAGGCTGGGTGAAGAAACTGGCCTTAGACATTGTCTTAGAGATACTGCAGCGCTCTGGTGCACTGTCGTGGGGCTGAGAGGGACCCTTGCCATGCCAGAGTCCAGAAGGCAGGGCGTAGCAGCAGCTTTCAGCTCACAGAGAAGAGCTTCATGACTGTAAGCAGAAGCCCTGGGCCCGAGCTCTCCAGTGTCGACAGGGCTGCAAGCTGAAGCTGCTGTCTTTGATCCAGGCCCCTTCCTTTAGAACCTGGGACAGAACCACCTGCTTTCCCTCTCAAACCTTGCCTGGGGACAGTGTGTAGGTCTTCTGATGTTCCACTAATTGCATCTTCTCCAGAACTGACTTTTCTGAGGCCCTGGGCCCTGGGTTTACCTGGGGTTCACCTGTGCTTGATGTCAGGCAGTGGTTTCCAGAGAGTTCTCTGTGGGCCAGTGTTGAACATAACCCAAGTACAGCAGAGGCTGTGGAGAGCCGAGAGAAGGAGTGGACCAGCTCTCCAACACACACATTGGAACTGGAGGGTACTACTCCATGCTAGGTTCCCTTGGGACCTGAGGACCCAATGAGTTCTTAGGGCACTGTTCAGGTTTGGTCATTTGCCTCACTAAGAAGACCTCTGTCTATGACACTGCCCTCTCTCTGAACTGGTCCTGTCTTCCTTTCATTCCACCATCCCATCTGGAGCAGGGACCTGGTGCTAGCCCAGGGCCCAGCGCCCAGCTCCCAGCTGATGGAGTATTTGCACCAGCTCTTGGTGTCCTCTCCTCCCAGCCTTCACAGTTTGTTCCTCTCAGGCCGCTGAGGTGAACTCGCCCTTCCGGCTTTCTCGTCATGTCTCTAGGTTGTCTAGTGAGCAACCCTGCCCTGTTCTGTGGGGCCAGGCTCCAAGTCACCCCCTCCACCCCACTGAGAAAGCACTACTGGAAGGTGCAAGTGCCTTCACTGGGACATTGTATTTATCCTCAGCTGAGCTCCAGGTGCCCAGTCAGTGCAGGACATGGCATAGCAGTGATGCCCATCATGGATGGAAAAGAATGCATGAAGGAGTGGGTGACCCTGAGGGTAGACTGGGATATCCCTATAACCTGGGGCCAAGATACTCACTGTTTCTTTCTTTTTGTTTTTAAAAGAATTATTTATTTATTTTATGTATGTGAGTATACTGTCTCTGTTTTCAGACACACCAGAACAGGGCCTCAGATCCCATTACAGATGGTTGTGAGCCACCATGTGGTTGCTGGGAATTGAACTCAGGACCTCTGGAAGAGCAGTCATTGAGCTATATCTCCAGCCCTCACTGTTTCTTAAGATACTTTGAGTAGATAGTTATAGGGATGGGTTATGTGTTAGAGTGGGTACGTGTGTGAGTGTGTGTGCGTGGGCGAGTGTGTGTGTGTGTGAGTATGTGTGTGTATGTATGTGTGTGTGTGTGAGTGTGTGTGTATGTGTGAGTGCGTGGGCGAGTGTGTGTGTATGTGTGTGTGTATGTATGTGTGTGAGTGTGTGTGTGTGCGTGGGCGAGTGTGTGTGTGTGTGAGTGTGTGTGTGTATGTATGTGTGTGTGTGTATGTGTGTGTGCGTGGGCGAGTGTGTGTGTGTGTGTATGTGTGTGTGTATGTATGTGTGTGTGCGTGGGCAAGTGTGTGTGTGTGAGTGTGTGTGTGTATGTGTGTGTATGTATGTGTGTGTGCGTGGGTGAGTGTGTGTGTGTGTGTGTATGTGTGTGTGTGCGTGGGTGAGTGTGTGCCTGCATGTGTGACAGAGATGGTCCTTGGGACAGTGCTCCTGCCTCCTGGGAGTCTCAGCTGAGAAGGCTTCTCTGTGTCCTGACAGATGCTCTGCTCTCAAGGACAGCCCTTGTGAGAGGCATTGTCTCCACTGCGCATGAGTCATTTTTATTGCTGTGACAAGATGTTCACTTACTTGGGCGATGGCTTTAGAGATTTCAGCCCACAGTCACTGTGTCACTGCAGTGAGTCAGAACGTCATGACCAGGAGCATGTGGATGAAGCAAGCTGCATCCTTCACAGAGACGGGGAAGAAGGGACTAAGAACCAAATACACCCTTCAAGCCATGTTGACATTCTTCCTCCAACTAGGTCCCATCACCTATGGGTGCCTACCACCGTCCAGTAACCCATTAAGCTATGACTTCCCTGATGGGGTAGAGCCCTGTGAGCCAGTCATTTCCCAGGGCAGACACTGTTGCTTTGGAGAACAGCTTTCCATACGTAAGCCTTTGGAGGACATTTAAGATTCAAACCGTACCATCCGTGCTCACACATGCCAGGGGCTGTCCAAATACTTCTATGTGTGCACACTGACACACACTGCCCATCTGTTGTCACATGAGGCATGAGAGATACTGATCAGAGGCCCTGATTCATGGACCACCCCTCCACCCCCACCATGTTCAGGAGGTTCTGAAAATCTCGCTGATCCTCAGCCTGGTGCGGAGTCTGTTTATTGCAAAGCTGGCTTAACATGACTCAAGGCCTTTTACCATAGTTAGCCTCTTGGCGAGATTAGTCATTTAATGATGGCAATTCTGAGAAATGTCCTTATGTGGTTTTGTCACTGTGTAGAGGACATAGTGTGCTTACACAAACTAAAATCACCATGATGTCCCTAGGCCGTATACTCTTAAGAGACCATCTTATATATGCTGTTCTTTGAAACATGGTTCTGTAGCCTGAGACTAGCTGTGTTTCCTGTAGCGTTGTCAATGGCTCTTATAGTAGGTACATATCCTACAGAGGACCAAACCCAAATAGACAGTGTGCCTTATTACCTTTGGGATTTGATTTGAGTGGATGGTTGGGGCTCAGGTTGAGAAGGTTACACAGGGGGACTTTGTTCATTGTCTCCCCAGATGGTGTGGTCCTGGTGGATCCTGAGTATCTCAAAGAAAGGCGAGGTAAGCTGTGTTCCTCTGACTCTCAGCATGCTGGATGCCTCTACATCCTCACTCTCCAGTGACATCAGCATGTTGCCTTGATGCTTAAGCAGGACCTCAGCTAGTCCCATGGCTTCTCCCCATACATTCTCCTGTTTCCTTAAATGAACCAGTTCATTTACCATAGGAAGAACTCTGGTCTCCTTTGGTTCAGAGGTCTCCTGCTTCTTGCTTACTGTAGGAGAACTTATGCCCCAAGCCCAGTCCCATCAATAAGACAGTAAGGCTTGGGGAAGGGAGGAAGGCAGTGGAACAGGAGAGAGGGTCTCATTTTATAGATGGTAAAGGTCTGTGTACAAGGTTAGGGTTAGGCTGGGCTGAGGTCCCCTGCCTTTTAGACACAGCTTTCTGGGTGCTTCCTTTCTAGGCTGTCTCCCTGTCCCTCTCTCCAGTCTAACCCAACCATCATGGCTGCCAGGTTGCCTAACTGTTCTTTCTGCCCCTCCACAATCCTGGGCTGGAGTTAGCTGGGGACGGCCATCAGGAAGCTCCTTCCTAAGAGACCACATCAAGGCTGCCCTTGAAGGCACCTTGTGTCAGAGGGCAGTGTACTCACCCTATTTAAACCTGGGACAGGCTTGTAGCCTCTAGAAGGCAAATCCCAGAGCTACAGCTGGAGCTCTGGGGGAGGGGTTTGTATGCTCCCCTCCCAGGCCCGTCCTCAGTTCCCCTGCTCCTCACAGTCTATGTGACACTGACCTGCGCCTTCCGGTATGGCCGGGAAGACCTGGATGTCTTGGGTCTGACTTTTCGAAAAGACCTGTTTGTGGCCAATGTGCAGTCCTTCCCACCGGCCCCTGAGGACAAGAAGCCACTGACACGGCTACAGGAACGGCTCATCAAGAAGCTGGGCGAGCATGCCTACCCTTTCACCTTTGAGGTCAGCACGCCTTCTTGCATTCCAGAAGCATTCTGGGATGCTCTCAGGTCAGGCACATGGGGAACCCAGGAAGGCAGCTGCTTTAGCTCACCCAGGGGACCCAGGCACTGTTACTTACAGTACCTGTTAAGTTCCTTGTCTCTGGCCACTGTGGGTGTGTCACTTTAACCTCTAGGCTACTCTTCTGATGTTCCTACATTTAAGTTACTAAAAAGGAAGGCCCAGGGATGGTTACAGCAAAGGAAGAAATCTTGCCTGGCCCTGGGTCCCTGTGTATCTCCCTTCAGACAGGCTGCCACGTGTCCAGCTTATCCCCTGTTGTGCCTCTTTACCATTCCAAGACCCCATGCTTCTGGAGTTCACATCTTCCTGTTTCTGAGACTCCATGACTCTGGGGCAAGGATGAGTTGAGACCTTAGGTGAAGAACATTCAAATTCTCATCTTCCATAGTCTGCCCTGACTTTTTGTGGTGCTTGGTGTGATATGGCTTGGGCAGGAGAGAACCAGTCTATTTCGGGGACTCCTGGTCTGGTGGAAAAGATACAGCTTGTTTTCAGAGGACTTCTCTGATGGAGGAGAGATGGTCTGTCCTCAGGGGGCCTGGTCTGATGGGTGTATAGTAGTGACAGAGCTGTGTAGGGAAAGACAAGGCAGAGGTGAAAGGTTAGCTCATGTTATTTGTCTCCTGAACAGATCCCACCAAACCTTCCATGCTCAGTCACATTGCAGCCTGGGCCTGAGGACACAGGGAAGGTAGGTCACTCCAAGAAGACCATCTTGGGTCTAGGCTTTCATGTCCCCAGGGTCTTGTATTTCTCCCTATAGGGTAGTGGACAGTTGGAACTTCGCTTCTGGTTAAAGCTGCCTGGGCCCAGGCCTGGCTGATGTTCCTTGGATAATCCATCAGTCTCCTGAGACAGGGATGCAGATGCAGACTGGCCTCACCTCACATTTGGTGATGCGTCACAGGCTCCCTCTTTTGCTGGCTCTGGTATTGACTGCACAGGACCAGCAAATTCTGAGCACCTACATATGTCCTCACGCAGGCCCTGGCAGCCTTGAGTTGGTGTCACTGCTTTTCTACAGAGGGGAAGCTGAAGCTTAGAGGGGAGTGACAGGAACAGGTTCCAAGCCTCACACTTCAGAGTCCACTCTCTCTCATCTGCAGAGCAGAGGCAGTGAGACCTTCATGTTGTTAGAGAGTTAGGGAGACACTGTTGACACCCAGCGCAGGGTCGTCTCGTTGCTGGTGGCCGTGTTGAGGAGGACAGCCACACAGACTGAAGCAGGAGTCCCAAGTGGGAGTGGGGTTAGCTGGTGGGCTCTCAGGAGCAACTCCAGTGGAAGGAGCTGGGTCAGGGGCAGCGTTGGGACAAAGTGAACATCGGGTACCAGGGTTCCAGATTCATGTCACGGAGTCCTCAGGTGACAGAGGCTTATGTTCCTGCCCAGCGTTCTGGTCTGTAAGATGGGAGGGTAGCTGGGGGCATTGCCTCCCACTTGCCATGGGGTCAGCATGTCCTCTTCCACAGGCCTGTGGTGTGGATTATGAAGTCAAAGCTTTCTGTGCTGAGAACCTGGAGGAGAAGATCCACAAAAGGTACACGGGACACTGGTGGGAATGGGGAGGAAGGACAACACGGGAGTCAGAGATGAGGAGAGGCTTTGCTGTGAGAAGGGTCTAGAAGTCTGTCAGGTCATGATGAGCTTCCTGGAGGAGGCAGCCCAAGGGGTCTGAGCCAGACTTTTCTCACACCCTACCTCTCCCTGCCTTACTCCTGCAGACTGCAGCCTTTTGATTTTAGAAAGACCCCAACTTCAGTTAACTTCCAACAGTGGGTAGCTGAGAGGCCCTCAGCAGGAGTGGAGCATGTGTTTGTGGACGGATCTGAACAAGGGGCAGAGTGGAGAACAGTGAACCTAGAGGGGGTTCAATGTGGCTCAGCGAGTCAACATTCTTCCACAGTTCTCAGCAGACAGGGAGGACAAAGCGGCTGGTCCTGGCTTCTCATGGCTGTCCTCCTGGGGGTACTGGGGTTCAGGACCTTCTGTCTCCTGGCCTTCACCTGGCTCAGATGCCCCTGCATCCCGAGTCGGTTCCTAGATCAGCCTGTCGAGGGACGGCTACCAGACTCTGTAGGGATGGGTTCGCCACCTGGTGGCCACTAGGAGTATCACATGCATTTTCATCTGCTGTATGTTTGTTCTTGTATGGGGAGATAAGACTCTTCTCTCTTGTGTCTGTCCCAACTTTCCCTTGTGATGAAGGGGACATAATGGCATTATGGAGAAGTAGAGGGATCTTGAGCAGATGATACAATAGCTGTCAGTTCTCAAAGGCTTAGTTGGTTCCGGTCATGCTCACAGTAATGGACAGATGTGATTTAACCTTCCTAGGGGCCCTAAGATCTAAGTGCTGTTGTCACTGTATCACAAGTGAGGAAACTGAGGCACAGGGAGGTACTTTCTCACGTCATGCGGTAACTCGCCAGCTCAGTCCATCTTTGCTTCTACCCTAAGCCTGGTGACCTCCAATGAACCATTCTCATTTGTGGGTCTCACTGAGTCACCTCTTTACTGTCCTGCACCTCTTGGCTAAATAGACATCCCATAATGACCCCACCTCCCACGAGGGCCTGTCAGTTTTGCATGTTTCCACTTAGCAGGTGCCAGGCGGCAGGTACTGACCCACGTGCTGAGACTATGGTAGTGAACCAGCTAGGCAAGAAGTTTCCATCCTCCAGTGGTTTATGCTATCAGGAGACACAGGGAGCACAAAGTAAAAAATAGTCCCTTTCATACCATTATGCTGGGGACTGGGACACACAGACCCAAATGAAGTGCTGCTGTCGGGTGGGGACAGAATTGAGGAGGCTGGGGCCGAGTCACATGATGACAAACCCTCCAGGCTAACCTCTGTGATTGGATGGGGAGCTACAGTAGCCTCTTGAGCAGGAGAGGGGTCTAGGTATCGCAGAGAAGAGAGTGTGGAGGCTGGTAACTCTGTCTGTCTTTCTCCCCATACATCTTCCTTAGGAATTCTGTGCGGCTAGTCATCCGGAAGGTTCAGTATGCCCCTGAGAGGCCTGGCCCTCAGCCCACGGCTGAGACCACCAGACAGTTCCTGATGTCGGACAAGCCCCTGCACCTTGAGGCTTCTCTGGATAAGGAGGTAAGAGACTCAGACCCCATTTTCCCAGCTCTGCTGCCCCTCAGATCCCAGTGTCTCCTGACTGCCCTTGAGGGTTTGGGGAATCCTGTTGGGGTCCGAAGGACTGGAAGAGGTGGGCATGTGACCTACCAGATGGGAGCAGTGGAAGAGTCCTGGCCGTTCCACCTCACACTGATAATTGCCCGCTTCAGACTGGGTGGAGAAGCCCAGCCCATCAGCAGTGTGGTGATGGGGAACAGGGCCCAGGGACTCCTTGCCATTACCCTCTTATCCATGAGCTAGAAGGTGAAAAACTCTTGACGCCAGGTGACTCTAAGCCAGTTGACTGGGGTGCGTGCCCTCTCCTTCTTAGGGCAGCTAAAGGCAAGGGCCTGGACAAAGTGGATGCCCTTCCCTGAGAATTCTGAGCAGGTCCTTTGGTAGCTGGTTAGCCTTTTCTCTCTTCCCCTGAATCTTCCAGAGTTTAATGTGTCTGGGAATCCAGACCATCAGAGCCCATGGGGACTTGAGGCCTTGCTCTGTTCAAGCCTGCACACAGAATAAAGGAGAAACAAAGAAATAAAGAAAGGAGTCTCAGATAACCTGTCCAAAGTCATGTAATGGTTGTCACCATCATTACTATTACTGTTGTCTTAGCTAGTGGTCTGAATGGGACTGGAGCCAAGGATGTCAGCTTCTTTTGTGTGTGTGTGCGTGTGTGTGTGTGTGTGTGTGTGGGCACATATGTGTGTGTATATGCATATGTGTGGACCTGGAGGACAGCCTTGGAGGTACCATTCTCAGGAACACCATCCACCTCCTTTGAGACAGTCTGTCATTGGTCTGGAGCTTATCAGCTAGGCTAGACTCTGAGCATTGAGCCGCAGGGATCCTCCTGTCTCTGCCTCCCTAGTGCTGGGATTACAAACACTCAGCATTTTTACACGGCTTCTGGAGATCAAACTCAGGTACTAGTGTTTTTATACAAGTACTTTACTGGCAAAGCCGTCCCCGAGTCCTGGAATGTCATCTTCTAATACAGATGTCTTTGAAAGGTCCCACAGTGGTACTGAAGGTTCATACACTTGGTAGTATGTTTTGTGACACTTTTATCTCAGTGGGAAGTGGCTGATGAGCTAGGGGCAGAGTTTGGTGTCCCTGCCCACGCTCTTCTGTCATTTGCCTCACAGATCTATTACCATGGAGAACCCATCAGCGTCAATGTCCATGTCACAAACAACACCAACAAGACTGTGAAGAAGATCAAGATCTCGGGTAGCTGGAGATCCTTCCGAGGGTTGGGATAGCTGCAGGCATGGCCTTTGTTAAAAGCCCGAGACACTACCATTAGTAGCTTCTGAAGCTTGGGTCTGCCCTCAGTCTACAGTGGCTTCAAAACTGGTGTTGGGGCAATGGGTTTACTGCTTCACATATCCCTTCATAGGCTTTCTGGGCCATGGCCAAGCTGTCCTGGGAGGAAAGACTTGGTCATGGAAGGGACTGGGTGTTTGATGGGGGTTTCTGTTTGGGTGGAGTCTGGGGTGGTGGCCTCTGGTAAATGCTGGTCATTGTCTCAATCTAAGCAAGCACAGCTACAACGGGGAGCTTGAGGCATATCCTGAGAGGTATCCCCTGACTCATGTGCCTACCTCTCTGACCTCTCTCTCCAGTACGCCAGTATGCGGACATCTGTCTCTTCAACACAGCTCAGTACAAGTGCCCTGTGGCCATGGAGGAAGCTGAGTAAGTGTGTTTGAAGACAACTTTGGGTGGGGGGGACTAGATAGGAGAAAGGGAAGTTCTGAGTCCAGGCCTAGGCATCTCTTCTCAACCTGCAGAGAGATGTTCTCGGTTAGAATTCAGGTGACATGCGCCTCTATGTGGTGAGTAGCCTCACTGACTCCTGTTTTGGTCTTTAAGTCAGGTCTCATTTCGAGACCAGGCTAGCCTGAAACTCACTATGTATCCCAAGCTTGCTTGAGATCGGGGCAATCCGCCTACTTCAACCTTCCAAGTGCTAATGTTATAGGTGTGAGCAACCACACCTGCCACTTTGACGTGGTTTCTAATATCCTAGAGATGGAGATGTTATTATTAAGCCAAATATTCTTGCATTGTTGGATATTCTCATATTCAGTGTTGATTGAAAATAAGACTCACATCTATGAGGCACAGATTTCTGGTGGGTGTTGGGGGTACATTGAAATGACCAGAACAGCATTTAACCCCAAGGGGAACGCCATATTCTGTCACATACTTGCATCTGCAGTCTGGAGAAAGGTTAGCTGCCTGGGCTTCCAGTGAGCACGGTTTCCCGTGGGGTTGGGCTTGGGGTTGAGATATGGCTGGCTCCACTCCCTTCAAGGGGTAAATCTGGGTCTTACTCCATGGCTGCCCCAGTGTCAGGTGTATACATCTGTCTCATCTTTGAAAAGGGAGGAGGGGGATAAGCTAGCAGCAGGCCAGAGTGAACAACGGAAGTACCTGTGCATGACTGATAGATACCCATTGCAGCAAGTACAGTTTCAATGATAGAACTTAGGTGGGGGCTTCCAGACACTTACTCGTGGTTTGTATGCAGTGATACTTTTGAAAGTAAGTGTGGGCTGGAGAGATGGCTGAGCAGTTAAGAGCACTTGCTGTTCTTCCAAAGGACCAGGGTTCATTTTCCAGTACCCACATCAGGCTGCTCACAACAGCTTGTGATTCTAGTTCTAGGGAATATGATGGCCTCTTCTGGCCTCTGAGGGCGCTTGCATGCACAGACAGTCATGGATGCGCGTGCACGCACGCACGCACGCACACACACACACACAAATAAAAACTTAATCATTAAATAAATACTAAAAATAAGTGTGTGGGCTGGAGAGATGGCTCAGTGGTTAAGAGCACTGACTGCACTTCCAGAGGTCCTGAGTTCAAATCCCAGCAAGCACATGGTGATTAACAACCATCTGTAATGGGATCCGATGCCCTCTTCTGGTGTGTCTGAAGATAGCGATAGTGTACTCATATACATAAATAAATAAATCTTTCTAAAAAAATGTGCCATTTAAATGTGCATTATGGCCATGCTAGTCCAGGATTAGTCCTACTGTGTGTGGTGTCCCTCTCCTCTTTCTCATGGCAGTAGGCTTCCTGCTAGAGCTGGGCTTGGCCCAAGTGGTTGCCTGCATCTGGGAGATAGGGGTTGCTGGCAAAGGGAGTGGACAGACATCTTTTCTGGGTTAGGGCTGGCTGTGACAAGGGTCATCTTCATGCTGCCACTCTACTTCCCAGTGACAATGTGGCACCCAGCTCAACATTCTGCAAGGTCTACACACTGACTCCCTTCCTGGCCAACAACCGAGAGAAGCGAGGACTTGCCCTCGACGGGAAGCTCAAGCACGAAGACACAAATCTGGCTTCCAGCACTCTGTGAGAACCCGCCTCTAAGTCCCAGGCCCTTAGTGTTCAGTCCACAGTGGGGTCCCAACCTCTTGGCCCACCACTATGAGGATGAGGTTTAGGCTCTTTTCCAAGTCTTGACTAGGCCCAGTCCCCTGGAGTGTGGCTAGCCAGGGAGAGCTGTCTCCTTACTCCCACCTGCCCAGTCAAAGACTACTGGGTCCCATCATTTGGCTCTGGGGGACACAACTGGAAAAGGTTTCTGCAAGAATTGGCAGCTCTTAGCCCCAAGTCCTGAATACAGACTGGGTGTCCCTGATGCCATTGTGGCTGGAAGGGAGAGAATAGCTTCTAGAAGGGCCCTGGAAATAGATAAATGGTGGCTTGGAGAGGCTGTGGAAGAGGTGGGGTGCTGAGTAGATAGATATGGGGCCCCCTTCCACATGAGGCACCATTAGGTCATTTGGTCCATGGGCATCACTGAACCTTCAGGGTTGCCCCACCGTAGAAGAGTTCAACAGTTGTGGTGGAACTCTCATTCCCTCTGATGATATCTGGCTCTCTGCAAAGAATTTGGTCTTTGTCTATTGATTCTGAGGCTACCCTCCCCATGCTCAGACTTGGCTCAGGCTAGACCATCACATTATCACCCCTCATAGGCCTCCCATTTACCAACAAGCTCTTTGTCTCCCCTTTACCCTGACTTACATCTGACCTGCCCTCAACGCCCCCCACGGGGCATCTTCTCCTTAGCACATCCTTCTCGTGCTACCCTGACTCCCAGATACCCTTGGCTTTCAGCTCTCAGTGTGGCTCTTTCTGCTTATGGGTTACCGAGCATAAACAGTGTGAGAGGGCGGTTAGGGCCAGTTCTCACTGCACTGTTTGGCACTGGCGAGGCAGGGAGGAGGGTCTGCTAGGACTACAGAGCAAGGACATCTCATAGTTAGATGTGGAACCCAAGGGACTCGGGCCATGGTTCAGTGGTAGAGTACTTGCCCATCATGCTTGAGACTCTGGATTTAATCTCTAGTACCACAAAGAGGGATATAAACAGAACCCAGGGCAACAAGTTCCAGGGCACTACCCAGTTCCCTTTCCTACCTCTGTTGGACCTGCTGGTTCAGGAGAGGGATGGGCAGTAGTGCCTCCCATCACAGTCTGATGCCTACACATCCCACCTACCGAGGAGCCCCAAGGACCAGCTTCCCTGTTTCCCTGCAGGTTGCGGGAAGGTGCCAACCGTGAAATCCTGGGCATCATCGTTTCCTACAAAGTCAAAGTGAAGCTGGTGGTATCCCGGGGTGGGTAAGTCCAGCCACCCCAGAACCCCTGCCCATCCCACTGGTTTGCCTGGCCTTTTGCTGCATCTTCCTGTTGAGGAGGCGAGACTTGAGGACTTGCTTTTTTT
This sequence comes from Grammomys surdaster, assembly GCF_004785775.1. Classification (NCBI taxonomy): domain Eukaryota; kingdom Metazoa; phylum Chordata; class Mammalia; order Rodentia; family Muridae; genus Grammomys; species Grammomys surdaster. The sequence goes on along the minus strand of NW_021604648.1, from coordinate 1,960,579 downwards.
CTCTTCCTTCCTCTGATTCCTCTTCCTTGTCTACTGGCTGGAGCCCCTCCTCTCCTCCATCTCTATCCCTCTCTCCTCTTTGGCCTAGGCCCAGGTCTGGTTCTGAGGATTGGGTACAGCCTATATGACCCTGGGTGTCCTCATACTGTGTACTGTGACTCTCAGGGGCTACATGGACTTCCTTACATCTCAGGGCACAGTGAACACACACCACTCTTAGAGACTGAAAAACAGAGCTGAATTGGGGGGTGGGGTTACTAATTGGTTAACCTTCCTGTTTTATAGATGGGGAAAAATGAAGCCTAGGTAGTTCTCCTGACGGACTAAGTAGTGTTGGCAAGGGCAATGCCTCCAAGCCAAGGATGGTGAACACCTCTGCAGTCATAGCCCTTGGGAGGGAGAAGCAGGAGAGCAGGGGTTCAAGGAGGTCAGCCTGGATTGTCTCTGTTGAACAAAGAATATTGTCTCTACGGCTGGCAGTGTTAATACTGACTTTATATAACAGAACATTTCTAAACCCGTGGCCAGTCCTGTGTTCTGTGACTTTGTAGGACCCACAGTCTTCTCATATCCTAGTGACCCCCAAAGTCTTCCTTCTGCTATTAGATAGCCTGGGAGCAGGGAGATTAGTTTTCACAGATGAAGATCCTGGGGTCCAGGGCCTCTGCAAGCCCATCCCTCAGTGCCCTAGATGAGATGTCAGCTGTCCAGGGGTTGGGAGCATGTCCTTTGGTGGGCGGCAGAGCAGTGAATGAATGTCCTTTCTCTTTTCTCCCGCTCTGCACTCTGTCCTGACCGCTTCTTCTGCCTCCTCTGGCCCACTCAGCCTGTTGGGAGACCTTGCATCCAGGTAAAGCCTCTTCTTTGTCCTTCTTTGTCTACCTTCCTAGAGGTTCTGGGGTCATAGACTCAGCTGATCAGAACCACAGGGTACCAAGAGGGAAGGATTTAGGGTTATCTCAGATTGCAGGCTGGGGATGTGCTGCAACCAGAAGTGTGCCAGAACAGATCAGGGAGATGTGGCTTCTAGCAGAAGACCTTGACTTCTTTCCTTCCCAGTCAAATGACAGGACCTTTGTAGACAAAAGCGATAAGGCGGTGGCCCTTGGGAGGCCATCTGAATTACTGACCTGAGTCCTAAGATGTTCCGAGAGTTGCATTCTTCGTGGCTTCCAAACTTCTACTCCACTGAGAATTCGTGGCTCACTGTAGTCAGTTTCTCTTGCTCCCAGACCACATGTAGGAGTGCATGTGCCCCAGACATGATTGTGTGACCTCCCATTGTCACACAATAACTGTGTCACTCATCCTATGAGATCTGAGTGAACCAAGAGATAATTCTATCTCTTCAGTGTCAAACAGCAAAGAGTTCATGAGTCCGGACTTGTGGCCAGGCTTGTGGAGGGTACTGGAATCCCAGCAGGGAGGCAGTAGTGTCCTTACTACTCATAGCCTAGCAAAGCTGAAACCAGGTCCTTCCAGTCACATCCAGTATGGCTTCATTGAAGACTGACTGAATCTGGCTGTAGCAGTCCACCACACCCAGTCTGTCCCCCTCACAGCTGGCAACACGATCAGTAAGATGTGGTTGTGTTTTCTAGAGACATTCATGATTCTAGAGAGGCTCTGCTAAGACGACACCACCCTTAGCCTTCAGGGCTACTTTTAATCAGCCTCTCAGTTCTGTTTATTACCTAGTGGCTAAGGGGATGGATGATGGAGCCAGAGTCTTTCTTCACTTACTGCCAATAGCTGTGCAGCCTGAGGCAAGAGGCTAATCTCCAAGTACCTAAGCTTTTGATCCTTGCCCAGGCCATCATAATAATAGGGCTGTGGCAAGGATCACAGTTGTTCTAGGGAGGTGCTGGAACAGTCCTGGGTACACTCTGTATCATGCAAGTGCCTGCTCTTGTCTTCAACCTGTCTGTCAGGGACAGTATCAGGGAAGGCCTGGTCACCAACAATGGCTGATGGCTGGTTCTCTCTCTCATATTGCACACATAGGAGGTATCAGAATCTGCACATGGCATGGACAGCCTTGAACCCCAGTTCCTGAAACTTGTGGGTGGCAAGGAGGTGGGTGGGTAGGACTGGGAGAAAATTGGGAAGGGTGATGTCAGGAGACTGTGATGATTTGAGATGGGCAGTGTCCCAGGCCACCTTGGTTACCCACTGACCAAGACGTGAGTCCCCAGAGGGCATGGTCCCTAGCCCATGGTAATCAAAGGACTCTTAAAGCAAGGGAGTTTCTGTTTCCCTTTTTCATTTTTTTTTTCAAGGGAGTGAGTGGGTGGGGCATCTATCTCTTTGTAAGTACAGAGAAGAGGCATGGTCAGAGTAGCAGAACTGGAGTGTAGTTGCTTCTCTGCGACCTCCCCAGGCCTCAGACTGACAGGGCAGCCAGCAGGTCTTAAAGTCTGAGGCTCTCTCTGAGCTCACGGAATTGGGTATGTGTTTCAGTGATGTGGCTGTGGAACTGCCTTTTACCTTAATGCACCCCAAGCCTAAAGAGGAACCGCCACATCGGGAAGGTGAGTGGGACCCGTGGGTCACTGGGGTGGGGTTTACCAGCCTCCCTGTTATCCCACCACCCTACTTCTTTCTGGGTTAGCCTTCAGCCCAGAATCACCCTTTCCTCAGCTCCCAGTCTTTTGCAGGGACACAACTAATACTTGCTTTTGACCCAACTAGGAGACAGAGTCCTGACTCCTATTCTCCACAAGACAGGGAGGCTGGGAGTTGAGGACAAGCCATATTAGTGGATTTTAATTTGAATTTTAAAAGTTATTTATTATTATTTAAAAATATTTATTTTTATTTTATGTGTATGGATGTTTTGCCTGCATGTATGCCTGTGTACTATATACCTACAGTACCACCAGAGGCCAGAAGAGGGCATCAATTCCACTGGGAATGGAGTTGTAGATGGTTGTTAGACACCCTGTGGATGCTGGGAATTGAACCCACAACCAGAAGACTGCTGAACGCTGTCTCAGTCCCCATATTAGTTGAGTTTTTAAAGTGGTAACAGGTTGGCAATGTTTCTTTGCAAGGGAAGTTACAGTCCCTCTCACAAATTGGAGTCTGTGCCTGCGAGGAGTAGATGGTGAGACGCCAAAGATGGCACTCTGAATTCAGAGAGGTTACAATGTAGGAAAACCCGCCAGGGCAACATGATCGCACATGCCCACAGTCCCAGCAGAGGGAGGTGTGTGAGGCAGGGAGATCACGTTTGAGGAGAGCTAGGGCTACAACATGATCTTAAGAGTAAATAGAACTCAGGCAAGCAAGAAGTTAGTGTGTCTCACATTGGAGACCTGCTTCCTGCGGGGTCGTCACTGGGCATGGATGTCTCCCTCCCTGCGTCTGCTGCTTTTGACCTGGGAGGCTTCCCACTCACCTTCCTTCCTTGCCCGCCTCATCTTCTCTAGAGAGTCTGAGGATCGTAGTGTGTGTGTGTGTGTGTGTGTGTGCGCACGCACGCGTGTCCACATGCCCCTGGGTACCTCACAAGCCTTGTGTATGTTCAGTTCCAGAGAGCGAGACTCCAGTAGACACCAATCTCATAGAGCTTGACACCAAGTAAGCTGAACCTGCCTGCCCGGATGTCTGGGGTGGGGTTGGAGGTGGGACGGGAGAGGTGGAGGGGGTCATTTGCATAAATGTTTATTAACCTCTGAGGAGCAGCTGGTCTAACCTGTCTGCTGAGAGCCACCTCTGCTCACCTCTTCAGCAACCTGCTTGCCTGCATGTGACTTGAAGGACCCTCCATGCCTGTTCCTCTTCCTCCTGCATTGGTGGGGTCTGTCTTCCTTGCACGTTCGTCAGTCACTCCATCCGTCTGCAGCACCCACTCAGCTGGCTGACATGGGGCTGGTTCAGACTCTGGGGCTCTCCTCTCTTACCTGACCCATGCCAGTTGGAGGCTGCCTGTGGGGTGGAGAAGGTGTCTGGGTGCTGTCACTCTTGCGGCCTGAGGACCAACTGATTCGGATTCTGCTGCAGTGGAAGGCCATGGGGCACCAAACAGTGGCTAGAGGAAGAGGACTTGGTTCAATGGCTTGAATAGCCTCTGGGGCCAGATTGCTTTCTCCTTCCACCTCCTCAAACCTCCTTTCCTTGATTCTTTGGCAAGATCTGGAGAAACAGAGGTTTCAAGTTGCCCTGAGGAAATCCATTCAGCTGGCTGAACTCCACAGGGCAAGGGACTATCGCCTCTGCCTGGGCCTAAGGGACATGATGAAAAGAAACTCTCCTTAGTCCTGCAACCTTAAACCAGGCACCCCCACCCCCTCTGTCCTCATAGAGATCTTCACCACCTTCCATGCCCCGTTCAAAAGTCCCTTCCTACCTACGATCCCTGGGATGAGTTAGCTTCTAGGAGAAAGGCCTGTATGGGCTTTTTCTTCCTTAGATCCCAGCACCAACTTCCTGGTTGAAACAGCCATGCTTCCTGAAGCAGTCTTGTTAGTTTGATTTGGAGGGGTGAAATGGGGTTTCTTGGGCTTGTTCTTTGGGGATTCCGATGCAGAGCCACATTGTTCCTCTACTTACCTTCTCCATACCCCCAGGAACAGGGTCGCTTTTCTAGCCCTTACACATTGGGAGATAAGCTTTTTGCAGTTTATTTGTGAGAATCCCAACAGCCACCAGTGGGCTTGTAAGTGGGCTGGCCTGGCACGCCTTTCTGTCTGAGGCAGAGACCTGGGAATGAGACCCTAGAGAGTGGGGTTTTCTCTTGAGTCCTTCCATCATCTGGCCAGGCCTCTGGATCTGCCTGTTGTCTACCCCTGCAAATACACAGCATTTTCCTTGTCTCTCCCACTAGTGATGACGACATTGTATTTGAGGACTTTGCTCGACAGAGGCTGAAAGGCATGAAGGACGACAAGGACGAAGAGGATGATGGCACCGGCTCTCCGCATCTCAACAACAGATAGACTGGGGCCGGCCTCAGCCCGTCAGCTCCAGGTTCACTCTCGCACTCGGATGCTTTCTCGTCTCCTTCCCATTCTGGTTCTTCCTTTTGTTCTTCCAGTTTCTACCAAGGGGCCCCAGTGGTCTTCCAAGTCTCGGTGATGAGCCTCTGGTCTCAGAACTGGCTTCGCATCACCACGCCAGCAGGACCACGTCCTCAGCCATCTCTCTGCGACCACCTGCCCACCCCCTTTTCATGCTTATTCTCAGGAAGGCCACACCACCTGGCCTTGGGATTTGGCTTGAGATGGGGAGCAGAAAAAGGAGGGTGGGTCCTGAAGGCACAATGATGATGGGTGTGAAGATGTGGAGGGGGTGGGCAAGATGGTTCAAGACACACAAGAAGATGTCTGTAGTCCCAGTAGGTGACAGTTTTGGCAGCTAAAAGATGACCATATTGAAGGTGGGAGAGGGCAGGACTGTGAATAGATTTTCAGTGCTTTTTTTTTTTTTGTATGTGTGTGGTCCAGGCCCACCAGAGTCTCCTCCCCCTCCACCCCCATCCTTGGTCCACGCCCCTGTGTCTCATGGGGGAGGCACATAGACCCCAGGAGTGAAGAGCAACGGACTGACTTTCTAACCAGACAACACCTACATTGAGGCAGGCTACAGATCCAGCCACACATATGTCAGAACTGATTGGATGAGACATCATAACTTCGTTGCGTTTTTGTGTGCGGGCACAGAGAGGAGAAATGGGTGTTTAACAAACACCAGCCCCTAGCAGTGAGCCAGAGCTACTGTGGATGCTTTCTGAGGGGAGTTTAAGAAATGGGACAGGGCAAGGAGGCATCCATCCTTATCTTTTGTAGTGGATAGTCCTACAGGAAGCAAGGATGGGGGCGGGGGACACAGGCAGCTGGAGCGTCCTCTAGTACTTCTCCACAGTGATTGGCCCTGTAAGCTAGGTGTGAGAGAGAGGTGCCTGAGGCCACCATTCCCACTGTTAAGGGATCCCATTCCCAGGAGGCGGCATCCATACAGATGAACTTCCAGTAGGAGGCAGCTCCTCTCCTACAGGAGTTGGTCCATTAGTACCCAGAGTCGTGGGTACCTGGTTTCCATCAGCTGGTGTTAATATGACTTGACTGGGGTGAATCTCAGGGTAACAGGGCAGACGGGTGGTAAAACAGAAAGCACTCAAAGATATCCTTGTTTGGTCTTCGATGCTAGCTTGTTGTGTGACCTTGGGCCAGTTCCCTCCCCTCTTTGAGCCTCAGTTTCTTGTTGGAAAGCCAGGAGGTAGACCAGATGATTCCAAGGGTTTCTTGTTCAAGTTTCTGTAAGTTTGTAGCTCTCAAGAGCTTCTGATCCTCCAGCTGGAGCTGGGGCTGCTAACTGCCTTCAGAGGAGGTTCATGGTACCTCAGAGGACCCACGGCAGGGCAGATCACTGAGTGCGCCTTCCTGCCTAGGGTGGGCTGTTCTTAGACCTAGTCGGCTTATCTGATGTCAAGTTGTGTCCAGAGCCTTTGTGAACTTCTCTGTCCCAGAGCTTCTGTGTGCTGAGGCTTGCATGAGAAGTGTGTGGACAACCTTGAGTCTATCAGACATATTGATTAGTAGGGCAAGAAGATCTCATCTCGATTTCTGTTCCCTTTTTCTTAGTTTCATACTTGCCTGAGAAGGGAGACTACAGCTTTTGTTTGGTTTTGAGACAGCGTATGCAGTTTAGGCTAGCCATGAATTCACTCTGTAGCTGAGAATGACTGAATTCCTGATCCTCTTGTCTCAAGTGCTGGGATTGCAGGCATGCCCCTGCCACTGCTGGCTGCACGCTTTATTGTACAGATCCCAGCCATTCTCAGTCCTTCATGCCCAGTGATTGAAATTATTCCTATGGTGAAATGGCCCAGGATCACTGGTCCTGAGCCTCCTAAATCTCATAAGCAGTCAACTCAAGGTACTTCTTCCCAGATTAGAACTGGAGACTCCCCTGGCATCTAGCCTCTGCCAGAGCTAGCTGGATACTTTTGCACCTATAGAATTGATTAAAATCTTGAACAGTGTAAGGCAAGCATGTGCTCTCCACTGGCTTCCACTAAAACCTTTGGAGCTGATGCAAGACCCTTTAGCATGTGGGCTAACCCTTTGTGTCCCCCATCCTTAATTTATACAAGCAAAAGGTTTCTTAATCTGGTTTCTCGAGCTTCCTATACTTCAACATATCCCCACTCATCCTTTAGGTTTGTCCCACAGATCAACTAAGACTTCTCTACCTGCAGAGAAGCATCAGAACCCTGGCTGCCTCTTTGTGTTTTGAGCCAGGCTTAAGTTGGAGTCTAGCCAAACCATCCTTTGATGACAGCTTTGTTTTTTTATGCTGGATACTACAGACACTAAGATGGATCCTACCCTAGAATCCTTGTCTATAGAAACCTTCTGGTCAGGGGAAAGTTAGAAGACAGCATTGACAGTTCTGGCTATAGCTAGTCCACACAGTGCCTTGATGTGAGTTTGAATACAGTGTCCCTTCTAGGTGGATTCAAATCCTGGAAATGACACTGCAGGGGGCTGGAATTTGGTGTCATTTGTCCCTACTCCACAGTCTTACCGCTGCCATATTGGGTGAGATACACAGGCTCATGTATTTCTTTGGCCTCTTCTTTTCTTGCCTCAGCCTCTGATCTGCTGCAGACACTATGCCCCACCCTCACCCCGTGACACAACCCAGTACTTCTCTATAGGATTCTTCTTTGTTCTGGAGTGTTCCTGGCAGGCAGCCTGGGAGTGAAACTGGAGGTGGAGGACCCTCATGAGGTTCTAGGCACCATCCAGTGAGATTGGGTTTTCTTGTGCTAACAGACTGGGACTTGTGCCACATTGGGGCTTTCCAGTAGACCAAAGGGCACATGTTAATGCCAGTCTGGGCAAGAAGAGCATGCTTTGGTAAAAGCTCATCAATTGAGGGCGACTGGACTTGCCCAGTACCCCAGCCAAGAGAAGAACTCGTCTCCTAGAAAGATAAGAATTGAGTTGCTTGTCTGGACCCATGGCCATGTCAGCTTCAAGGGCAGCTGGCTTCCCCAGGAGGATGGCTGACAACTTGATTCCCACCTGATGCAGTGAAAGGGACCATGTCCTGAAAGTCCCCAAGGCTACCTCTCCGTCCCTCCTAACTGGAACAATAGCCTTTGTCTGCTTTATTTGAGGGATTGCTGTGGGTTTGAATGAGATGAGAGCCAGGAGCTGGCACTCTGTTATGCCAGCCAGCTTCGAGAGTGGTCCTGTCTCTTCAGGGATGAGGCCCAAGGTCGTACAGGAGGCTTGCTGTGGAATGAGCCCTTTGTTTGCCAGTCTCTGTCCTGATGTCCCAAGTTAGACATCAGCCAGGAAGATAATCAGCCATTGTGGCTTTGGTGACCACACTGGGGAAGAAGTGTAGGTGCTATTGTCCAAGGATGGGTCCCAGCAACCAGGACACAGAAGACATGGATGTTGTCGGTGATTGGGGGGCAGAGAGGAGCATTTGAGCCTGGACTAACTCACCTCCCAGAAGCCCACAGAAGTCAAGAAACCTGGGCTCTGACCACAGGTCAAAGGGCTGAACTCACTGTTGTGGCCACCCAAGAAATCCAAGGGTGAGAGGAAATAGATGTTGCCTCTTCTGAGTATAAGCTCCCATCCTGGGTCAAAAGAACCACTACAGCTCCTTGGAGACCTGTGGGAATGTCCAGCCCTCTTGCTCTGAGAGCTGAGTCCTAGCTGATCCACTCACAGAAGCTTCCATGTCCCCGGGGGCAGCTCTTTCCCACCAATGGCTCAGGCCTGTATGTATGGCTCCGAGCCCTCAGTGAAGGGCTGGGCTCTAACCTTTAACCCCAGGACACAGACTCGTGTCTGTTCTGATATTTACTCTTTTAAAACTTAAGGACCAAATGAGACTTCTCTGATTTTTATCCACACAGCCTATCTTGGGCCTGGTCCAGGCAGTTCCATAACTTCTGCCCCCCCCGACCCCTTCCTGGCACAAAGCAGCCTACTGATGGGGCCAGACTCACACCTCTGCCACCCTGATCCACGCACACTAGCACCTCCCTCAATATCACTAACTTGTCACCCCCCAAAAGGGAGGTCAAAGTTGAAGCACAGGTCCCTGGGACCCACTGTCTGCAGACCAGGTACTCCTCTCAATGTTCCACACAGCCTCACTGGGGGCTGCTGCTAGGGGAAACTGAGGAAAGGAGGAGGAGGGCTGAGTCTCCAGCCCTCCCTCTTATTCCTACTTTCTCCAGAGTAACTGCTTTTAACTCTCTTATCTATTGAGGTTTCACTTTTAAACTCTTTGAAGAATAACTTCAAACCACATTTTGTGGTTTGATCTTAGACCAGCAAGCACAGGTTCTCTTCTTGGTTTTATGTGTTGGGGTGACTCCAGCATCCTGACACAGAGATACTTGTTGTTGGGACTCAGGTCATCTGGTCCAAGCATTAGAACACACACTGGTTTTCTAGATGACTCTCCCTGCACCTTGGGAATGAGTTTGATGTGGGCTGGGCCAGACAGGCTTGGTCCTGAGAGTGCGTGTGCTGCGTGGGGACCATGGAGTGAGGAGCCAGGCCCAACATCCACCTGGGACACATTCTCAGGGCAATGGGAAGAGATCCCAGGGCTGGCTTTGTTATGCACAGCCAAGGGGTGGGGATCCTGGGTCATGTAAGAGATGCCCCATCAGGGAGAGCTTTATGAGGCGGGATTCCTCCGAGGCATTTTAAGCAAGTCTTCCTCCAGTGAATCTCCTAGGATTCCTCTTCCACACCTGTGGATGTCCGTGTGCACAACAGGAGGCTTCTGTGCCCAAAGAGAGGCTGGACCCCTTTCTGCAGTCCACCAGCTTCTCTCTCTGCTGACCTGCGGTGTCATGGGGATTCACTTGCAGGACAGCTCATTGGTGAGACTTGGGCTAGCCTTTGAAAAAAGTCCTGCCTGGGCTTACCTCCTGGCAAAGCTCAGGGCATTGTCAATCACATGGCACGGGGGATAGAATGCCATCTAGTGTTTTATTCAGTCCAAGTGTGGCCTAGGAGACCCCACTGACCTCAGGTTCCCCATGTGTAAAGGGCTAGAACCAGGCTCTGCCCACCTCATAGGGACTACTGAAAGGGATATAAGGGTAGAAGAGGGTAAGAAGAGAGGCCGGATGAGGCGGCAGCCTATGTGAGGGGATAGGGTCTTGGCCTGGGTTCCCGACCCGCATAGCTCACAACAAAACGACAGTGCAGGATATCCTGTCTTCCCTGGGTATCTCTGCTCAGTGTTAGGTCCAGTCACAGCTGCTGCCGGGCTGCCTCTTCCAAGCGGTGGGAATTGATGTGTGTCCTGGGTGTGGTGTCGAGGGGTGGCTGGGGCGGCCTCAGGCCTGTGACCCTCTGTGAAGTGATGATTTGTGTGGCACATTCATTCCTGGACCATGTCCAGGCCAACCTGTCGTACCTGTGGCTGCCCGTGTCCCGTGAAGTCATTATAGTTTATTCACTGCAACAGGACAAATGAGCAAAAGAACCTTGTACGAGAGGCCATTAAAGGCCTTTTGTGATGGAGGACACTGGCTGTGTTTTCATTTCTTGTCTCACACGCCCCTACAGGAAGAGAACCAGATGCACCCTCCTGCCCTGCACTGCTGAGTTTTGTGCCTCAGCTGTGTCCGCCCTCCTGAAGATTCCCTGAGGATTTTTCTCTTCTGTCTTTCTACTGTCTAGCCTTGTGGCCTTGGGGGAAGCTGCCAAGCCTTAGATCTCTCATAAAAACCTGAGTAAATTCAGTTCCCTAAGCTTTACCTGCTCCTGGGCTAAAGGAACAGCCAACATCCTAACAGATTATGTATTATTTTCAGTAAAAAGAGGGGACGTGCTAGGCCCTTAATCACAGCTCTCTGAGACAGAGGCCGGAAGATTTTAGGCCACCCTAGTCTACATAGTGAGTTTTGGGTCTGCCTGGGCTATATAGTGAGACAGTTTCAAAAAAAAAAAAAAAGGAGGTCTATGAATATGATCAATTTTTTTAAATTGATTATGTGATGGAGATTGATTTTTATATTCCTATAAAAACTGCGCCAACTTATGTTGAAGCTTTGCCCTCCTGGTTAGCCATAGGTAGGTTGTTCCACTGTTCTCTTACAGACAAGGCAGGGCAGGAGGAAGACATGGTCATTTCATCTTTTTTGTTGATGTTTTATTTTATTTTATGTTTAGGAGTGTTTTGCCAGCATGTGTGTATGAACTATGTGCATGCCTAGTACTCAAGGAAGTCAGGAAGAGGGCTACAGATGCCCTGGAACTGGAGTTAGAGATGGCTGTGAGCCACCATGTAGGTGCTGGGATCGGAACCCCTGGTCCTCTGCAAGAGCCACCAGAGCTCTTAACCTCCAAGTCACCTCTGCAGCCCCAGGAGATTTGATATTAAAATGTTGGAGATGAAAGAGAAAGTGGGGTGTGAGAAAAACCCAGCAGTCAGATAGAGGAAGCCTTCACCTCTCCAGGGTAGAGGGCCTGGGAGAAGGGGTGGTGGTAGTGCTCCAGCTAAAGAACTGGGGTGACCCGGCAGGGACCTGGGGACAAAGCATCTCAAGAAGGAAGAACACCAAAGAAACACAGGCTGTGATGATTGAAGTTCTGAGTTCTTGTGTGTGCGAGTGTGTGTGCGTGTGTGCATGTGTGATATGTGCACACACATTCTCCTGTGCACAAGTGAAGAAGCCACAGGCTCATGTTTCCCTCAGTTCTTCTCCATGTTTTGTTTTTGAGACAGGGTCTCTCCTTGATCCCGCAGCTCACTGATTTGGCTAGATTGACTGGCCAGCAAACTCTCAAGGGCTCTCCTGTCTCTGCCTTCCCAGAGCGGGGCCCTGGATCATAGGATATGTGGTCCTATATGGATATGTGGGGAAGATCTGAACTCAGGTCTTCATTCCTCTTTGGTAAGCACATTCTGCACAAGCTAGTGCCCCAGCCCAGATGGTTAATCTTGACTTTTAGCTTGTTTAGGCTAAGAAGGGCCTGCAGGATTAATAAGTGTATCTCTGGATGCATCTGAGAGGGCTTTTCCAGACAGGCTTAATAAAGGGAGATCTGCCCCAAAGGTGGTGACACCATCTCATAGGCTAGGAGCTAAGACAGAATGAAGGGAGAAAGAAGCCTGCTAGTGTAGTCTCTCTCTCTCTCTCTCTCTCTCTCTCTCTCTCTCTCTCTCTCTCTCTGCCACACTTCCTCTGCTACAATCTCTTGCTACACATCTGAAACCATGAGCCAATAAATCCTCCAAGTTATTTATTTAAGCATTTTGTAACAGCGACAAAAACGGACTCCCACACAGCCATTGCTGAGATGCTGTCTGATTAGAGTGAGAGTCACTCTGGCCTCCTGTCTTTCCTGTTTTCCTCCTGTCTTCTGGTTTCATGCCAGTGCCTGTTCTTGGCTGAACTCAATTCTAAGCTGACTTCCAAGGAATTCTGGCAAATGTAGGCGAATGCAGGAGCCTGGAAATACAGAACAAGAGGAAGGTGAAGATTAGCATTGAGACCAGATCAGTTCTTCATCTCCCAAAAATGTAAATAGTTACTTATTTAAACCTGTAATCCAGGCACATAGAAGGCAGAGGCTGGAGGCTTGCCATACGTTTGAGGCCAGCCTGGTCAACAATGCAAGTTCTAGGCCAGCATCGGTTTTGTAGGGAGACCTTGTCTCGATAAACAGAACAAGTAAGCAACAACCCCACCCCTACCCCCACCCCCAGAAGGGGGTGAGGTGGGTCATGTGTGCACACATGTGGAAGCCAGAAGACAACCATATGGAGTTGGTTCTCTCCATCTGCTTTTGTGTGAGCCTGGGGGCTTGAAAGGAGGCCACCAGGCTTGAGTAACAGGTGCGTTCACATGCCAAGCGTCTCACAAGACATTGGTTGTTTCTTGAGACAGCACTGGCAACAGTAGTCTTCTATGGACATTACATTATAACAGGACCCATAGTTTACACAATGTAACATTCACAGTATTCAGAACACAATCTAAAATTGCTGAACACACATACACACACGCACACACACACACACACACACACACTGACCAGCACTTAAGATTAAAAAAAAATACAATCAGATGCCACCTCCAAGAAGACTTACATACTGAGATTATTATTATAGGTGGCAGTTGTCATTTAATTGGCCCAAAAAGCAGTTGTTCAAAGCAGAGCTACAGAAACTATAGGAAAAATAACAAAATGAAGATTTTAGAATTACAAATATATCAAGTAAAATGCTCACTAGCTAGGTTCACATAAAGGAGGGAACAAAGAAGTCACTGAACTTGAAAATACACGACAGCATTATTCTCTCTGGAAGGGGGGGGGATACATTTTTTTTTTTAAGCATACAGAACCTTGGCGACCTGTCTGGAGGATTCCTAGAGAGTTTCCAGGCCACACTGGAAAAGTGAAGAAGCTGGAGTCTGACGTCAGTAGAGGTAGAGGAGGTAGCAGCATCCATGGTGGGAGCTATGATAGACACACTTAAGCAGGAGCTATGGAGGCAGGCAGCACTGTGTCCTCCTTGATAGACACACTTAAGCAGGAGCTATGGAGGCAGGCAGCGCTGTGTCCTCCTTGGATGTGGTATGTGGGCCACCTGTTAGGAGATGCTGAGGGTGGATTCCTTCCACCTCTCAGTAATCCTTTCTGGAAATACTACCATGGTCATGTCCAAAGGTGTGTCTCCTAGGTGATTCTAGCTCCTGTGGAGTTGGCAATTAAGATCAACCATCATCATGAGTAAAAGAAAAACCACACACAGACACATCTCACCAAACTACTACAACTTGTTAAAGCTCTTGAAAGCCACTGGAGAAAATGATGTATTCTGGAATGCTCTTCCATTTAAAGAGTTACTGTCTGAACATAATTTTTTTTTTTCAGTAGAAAACATGGAAGCCAAAAGAGCACAAAATATGTTTAAAAGAGCTAACAGAAATGTGGACTTAGAATTTTATACCTGGCAAGAAAACACCCTTTGAGAATCTTTGTAAAATGGATTCTCAGATGAAGAAAGATCAAAAGAACATATCACAGGACTGGAGGGATGCCTCAGCGGTTAAGAACATTGACTGTTTCCCCAAAGGACCAAGATTCAAATCCCAGCCCCCGCATGGCCATTCACAACTGTCTGTAATTCCAGTTCCAGGGGACCTGACACTCTCATACATCCATACATGGAGCCAGAATATTAATGTAAATAAAATAAAAAAACCACATTACCTCCTCACTTACTGAAAAAATGCATATATTTATATATATGGAAAATTATGACAGAGACAAGCCTAGATGTTCAGGAATTAAAAGAGGCAGACATGGTAATGATCCAGGTAAATGTGTAAGGCTCTGTTGACTTAAGTTCTTTAAGAGTATGGCAGGCAAAAGAGGACTGTACCACTGACAGATTTGCCAGTACTGACAGAAAGTTGAACCCCATTAGACATCTATAATGTAACATTATGAGGGAAGAGAAAGAAACGTATCTGTTCACACATCTTCTGTACTTGAGGGCTGCTGAGATGGGAAAGTGCTACCACCAATCCTGATGACCCAAGTCTGACCTGCAGAACAGTGAGATGGAGGTAATTCACCCCTGCATGCTGTCCTCTGGCCACTTCAAGTATGTTGTGTTACATAGCTACATACACATGTGCATGAACATACACACATACATACGTGTAATAAGAAAGATGTAAATATACATATTATATTTCAAATGATGAAAGAAAAGCCCTAAATAAACCAGGAAAAGGCATGTATATCATGATCCCTGAAGCAGCAGCTGAAGATGGAACCAAGCCCATAAGTGAAAGTAGAAATGATAGTGTACTAAAAATTCATTCAGCTGTTACAAAAGAAGACAGTAAATGGAAACAAACCACAGAAAAGAGAAAATTTAAAGTGCTAGGCCTGAAACCAGTCATATCAGTACTACAATAAATGAAAATGGGCTAAATATAGCAACTGAAGGCAGAGATTGCCAGACCAGGTTTGCCATCTAACTAAATTCTGTCTGTAAGAAACTCATTTTAAATACAAAGACAGAGTTTAAAGTTAAAATTTATATTCTTTTAGTTATTTTTTTTCAAGACTATCCTGGAACTCACTATGTAGATCAGGCTGGCCTCAAATGCACAGAGATTCTCCTGCTTCTGTGTGCCGGGATTAAAGGTGTGAGCCACCACCTGGGTCGTGTGTTCAAATGTTAAGGGCGATGGCCAGGTTTATTGGTTCACAGGTTTATTGGGGATAACAGCAAGAGAGCTTCAGCTCTGAAGTGAGCTCTGGACCCACCTGGGCTGCACAAGACACTGACTTCAAAATAAAAGAAAAAAAAAAAACCAGTCCCTTAAAGGTTGGGAAAGCTATGCCATGACGACAATAATCAAAAGTACAATTAACGCCAATATTAATAACTGATTAAGTAGGCTTCAGAACAAGAAATGTTAGCAGGGTTAAAGAAGGGTTAAAATGTGTAATAGTAAAAGTGTCAACTCACCCGATCATTGTGTGTCCATATACATGAGGCAACAAGGGACAGAGCAAAAGGATGAATGTGGGAACTCACACCCTGCTCTCTTACACACCCTGCTCTTACACACCCTGTTCTCTTACACACTCCATTCTCTTACACACCCCGCTCTCTTACACACCCTGCTCTCTTACACACTCCATTCTCTTACACACCTCGCTCTCTTACACACCCTTTTTACACACCCCACTCTCTTAGTGGCTGACTGGGGCAAAAGACACCGTGAGGACACAGAATGACAATAACCATTAGCTTGGCCTAAAATACATCATAGACTATTTTTCTCCCAAACAAGACACGTGCATTCTTCCCAAATACATAGTTTATACTTTCTCTATCTAAAAACATTCCTAATAAACTTAATTTTTTGTGTGTCATAAAAATATTTTCTCTGATCACCACAGGAGTAAACTGGAAATTAACACCAAAAAAAAAAAAAGTATCTGGGAAATTTGCAGGTATTTGGAAATCAAGCAATACCGCTAAAGGACTCAAAAGGGAATCCACAGGAAGGAGAGGAAATATTGTTCTGAACAAATACAGACTTAAACTAGAAGGACTGAAGAGAGGGGAGTGGAGTATGAAGGTGTGCTCGGCCTGCACTCATATACTTGCATGAAAATGGCCCAATATGATGATAACAACAACACCAACCAGCCCCCACTGCCTTTTATTTCAGGTCCGAAAATGAAAATAGAAACAAATATTTAAATTCATGAGATAGAGTTTAAAGTGCTTATCTCAGAAGAGTCAGAAAAGAAACTTGAAAATATAATATCCATTTATGATTTGTTTTGTTCTGTATTTAATTTTTTTTTTTTTTGAGACAGGGTTCGGTGATCTCTGGCTGGCCTCTCTCTACAGAGCTAAGATGACCTTGAACTCCAGATTCCCCTGCTTCAGCGGCAGAATGCTGATATTACAGGCACGCACCGATGTGTTTATATGGCTCTGGGGACTGAGCCCAAGGTTTCAAACGTGCTCGGCCAGCACTCTGCCAGCTGAATTACAACCCTGCCATTTATGATTTTAAACCAAAACAACTTAAGAAATTAGACCTCATGGATGGAGAGGTGGGTCAGCAGTTAAGTTAAGGTCAAGGTCCTGAGTTCAGTTCCTGACACCACCTCAGGAGTTCACAATCATCTGTAACTACAGTTCCAGGGAATGCAATATCCTCTTTTTGGTCTCTTTAGGCACCAGGCATGGGTATGGTAAAAAGACATATATTCAGGTTAAATATCATACACATAAAATAAAATCACATTTTTTATTTGTTTGTTTGTTTGCATGTTTGTTTAGTGTGTGTGTGTGTGTGTGCTCGCGTGCGTGTGTTTGTGTTGGGGGATGTGTATCTTACAGCTTGCATGTGTAGGTCATAGGATAAATTGCTGGAGTTGGTTTTCCCCTTCTACCGTGTGTGTCCTAAGTTTAGGTTTGCCAGGCTTGGTGGCAGGGTCATTACCCTTGAGCCATCTTTCCAGCCAAAATCTAAATCTGCAATCAATAAGGCATACCTACAAGACCTCACAGCCGGGCCAGTGAGATGGCTCAGTAATGGCACTTTTAGACCAACCTGATGACCTCAGACACTCAGAACCCACATGGTAGAAGGAGAGAACCAACTCCTGCATACACACACACATGCACACGCACACGCACACGCACACTTAATGCTGAGAGACTGAATGTTCTTTCAAACTGGGACTAGGCAAGGAAGAATGTTCTCTCAACCCCTATTCATCCTTACATAGGTCCTAGTCAGTATGACAGGCAAGGAAAAGATATAAGGAGGACTACCATTCATACAGGAAGAAGTAAAGGGGTACTACGCAGACAACTTGATTATATAATTAAAATCTTCAAGAAATCTACCAAAAAGTAGAAGAGATATGAAGGAGTTTCGATGAGTAGAAGAACACGATCAACACACTAATACCGTTTGTACTTCCTTATGGTAACATCGAACACTGAACTGAATTGAAATAAAAAAATTTTTTTTGAGACAGAGTTTCACTATGTACCTCTGGCTGTCTTGGAATTCACTATGTAGACCAGGTTGGCCCCTAACTCACAGAGACTCTGCCTCTTGAGTGCTGGGATTAAAGCATGTACCACTATTCCAGACTCAAAATTTAACTTTTAATTTAAATTTATTTATTACTATCATGTGTCTATGTGTGTGTGTGATGTGTGTAGAGGAGGCATGTCATAGCATGCATATGGAGGTCAGAGGGTAATTCTGCAGAGTCCATTCCCTCCTTCCACATTTACGTGGGTGCCAAAGATAGAACTCAGGTCATCAGGCTTGTGCAGAAAACCTTTCCTGCTAAGCCATCTCACTGTCTGACATCGAAATTTAAAAGACAATATTATTTAAATCTGAAATACTTAGTTAAAATACAATAGAGTAAGGACATGAACTCTATGCAGAAAGTTAAAAAAATATTGATAGAAGAAATTGAAGAGATCAGTACTGTGTCCAGAGATTAGAAGAGTTGATAGTACTGAGTGCCTGCCTGAAGCCTGATTACTGCAGAGGCTGAGATGGGGATTTTTGAGCCCAGAAGTTCAAGATCAGCCTGGGCAACACAGCAAGACATAAAAAAAGATCACAAATATCGTACACCAATCCTCCTCAAACTGAGAAGCCAATGAAATCCAAATCAAGACCTTGGAAGGACTTTTTGGCACATGTAGACACACCAACTCTAAAATTCATATGGCAAGGTGAAGAAGGAATGAAAATAGAACAGCAATTAAAACACTACGAAGGCTGGGGTTGGAGAGATGGCTCAGTGGTCAAGGTGCTACCTGTGCAAGCCCAAGGACAAAAGTTCAGGTCCCCTGGACCCACATAAATTCCAGACAGGCATGGTGGCTGCCTGATTTCCAGCTTTATGATACAGATACAGGGTTTCCCAGAGCAAGCTGGATGGCAAGACTAGCCACATCTGCAAGTTCTGGGTTTGAGATCTAGGATGATGGCCAACACCAATCTTGGGTTTTCACACCCATGTGCACCACAACACATACAAAAACACATACACACATACACAACACACATGAAAAAATGGAAAAGAAAGCAAAAGAGTGGAGTTGGAGGCATGTATTCGCTGACACTAAGTCTCACTATGAAGCTATAGCAATGGAGACTGGCAGTCAGTGATGGAAGGTAAGACACACCCACAGAGCAGAGAAGGAATCCGGCAATGGCTGCATATATACACGACTATTTGATTTAAGACAAATGTGAGAGGCAGTTTGTCTTAGGGTTTCTACTGCTGGGACAAAATACCTTGACAAAAAGCAAGTTGTGAGAAAAGGGTTTATTGGGCTTATACATCCACATTGCTGTTTGCCATTAAAGAAAGTCAGGACAGGAACTCAAACAGGGCAAGAATTTGGAGGTAGGAGCTGATGCAGAGGCCATGGAGGAATGCTGCTTACTGGCTTGCTCCCCATAGTTTTCTCAGCCTGTTTTCTTGTAGAACCCAGAGCTACCAGCCCAAGAATGGCACCACCCACAATGAGCTGGGTTGTCACCCATTGGTCACTAATCAAAAAAAAAAATGCCTTACAGCTTTGTCTTAGTTAAGCAATGGTGCTGAGAAGAGGCACCATGACCAAGGCAACTCTTATAAGGGATAAAATTTAATTGGGGCTAGGTTACAGGTTCAGAGTTTCAGTCCATTGTCATCAAGGCAGGAAGCATGGCAGTGTCTAGGCATGCGTGGTGCTGGAGTAGGCAAGAGTTCTACATCTTGACCCAAAAGTAGCCAGGAGAAGAACTCTCTTCTGCACTGAGCAGAGCTTCAAAGCCCACCCTCACAGTGATGCACTTCCTCTAACAAGGTCACGCCTAGTCCAACAGGGCCATACCTCCTAATAGTGCCACTTCCCATGGACCAAGCATATTCAAACCACCACAAACTGGATCTCATGGAGGCATTTCCTTAACTGAGGCTCCTTTCTCTCTGATGATTCTAGCTTCTGTCAAGTTGACACAAAACCAGCCAGTACACAATTCAACTGTCATTTTCAACAAATTGTGTTGGTGAGAATACAGAACCTGAATGCTCACACACTGCTGGAGGGAACTGGAAATGGTACAGTACACAGGGCAGTTCTGGAAGTTTCTTATATTTTAACTCAACAGTTCATTCCACAAGACAATTTCACAAAGATCTTAGCATAGATGTCCACAAGGTTCACATAGATTTTCACAGTTTTCAAAAACTAGAATGGAGTCACAGGAGACTACAGTTCAGGGCTAGCCTGGGCTACATAGTGAGACTTTGCCACAAAATGAAACAAAAAGGAAATACAAACTAGAAAGAAGTTAAATGTTCTTCAGCTACTGAATGAGTATGCCGTTGTACTCAGTGGAATAGGATTTCTTAATACTAATGAACCCTCTACCTACGATACTCACGACAATACAGTCTCTAATGAATTATGGACTAAGTAAGTTTAAAAGGACCGATTTGTGTTCTGCTTAAACGTGTAGGTAAAGAGACCTCTGTGGAGAGGAACACAGGGCCAGTGCTTGCTGGGGCTGTGGGAAAGCTGGCTCTGAGGAGTGTCAGGAGGTGACTTTTAGTAGATAATGACCCATTCTATATCTCTTCAAAACTCATGTGCCCCAAAGTGGGTTTTAACTGTCCAAATTTCAACATGAAAGAAAAATACAAGGAGCCAGGCACAACAGTACACACACAATCTTGGTACTCAGGAGACCAGGACAGAGAAGTCTGAGTCTAGTCTTGGTTGTATAGGGAAATCCTGCCTCCAAATGAACAATAAAGGAGGAGGAGGGAGAGGAAGAGGAGAAAGAAGAGGAAGAGGAGGAGGAAGAGGAGGAGGAAAGGCAAGCAGGCAGAATAATTAATAGTTAATTACTACAAACAATAGTTTATTGGCATACAACATTTGCTGGGCTTGTGCTGGGCTTTTTGCAAGCGCAACCAGGCAATCCTCCTCCAATTGCTCATACATCTCAGGGGATCAGACCAATGCTTGGACTTGCTGATGGCCTTGACATACAATACAGCATGCCATGTTAAGGAAGGTCTTCATGCTCTGCTGAGGTAGCTGAGACAGGGATCAGACAGGATTCCAAGAGGAAGAGAAATCTGAGTGTTGAAGAATAGGAAGGAGGTAGGTGTGTGTGGAGGTCTGTGGGTATTCCTGAAACATCAGGAGGATCCTCAGGGTGACACAACCTGGACCTGTAGGTATCTAGTGGGATGAGGGGCTGGGAGAGCTGGCGGTGCGTTAGAGCAAAGGGTCACAGTGTGGTCTCCATTCAGAAGAGAGTTGGCTAGCCGCAGTGGAGTGGGATCTTGTTAGTGTGTTCCCATCAGCCTGGTTGTAGTGCGAAGCATGGGACAGAGGGGGCGCTGCAGGCAGGTCGGGAGGAAGCAGGGCCATACATTGAGCCATGCAGAGTTAGGGGTAGTGGTGGTGGAGAAGAGAGCATACTGGAGAGGTGCTTAGGCCAGGATTCGCCCCCAACGGATACAGGAAATTTTGGTCTGGCTCCCTTGGCATTGGCTGCTTCTTCCTGGGTTGGTCTTTCTCAGCTGGTTTCTCAGAAGGGCCTTCTGTGAGTACACCCTTCAAAGGATGCCATTTTCCACCATTCTCTACTCCTTGTTTCACCCCTGAGAAGTATCGTGCTTACAGTCTAGAACGTGGCTGTGCAGCTCACTGTCTGGGTCCTACGCTCACTGTCCGTATGACCCTGGGCATGGTATTCTTCTCTTTGTGACCTCTGTTCCCATCAGTGAGACAGGAAGAGCATCTGTGCCATCGGACTGCCATCAGGGCAACGGATTAAAAGAAAAAAGTGTCTAGAAGAATTTCTGACATGTAGCAAATTCCGAGTGACACCACATATTATTTTCTCTGTTTTACTTAACCGAGTATCCTTAGCTTCTCAGCATTTCCTGAGTGCTTCAATGGACAGACTGTGGACTGAAAAAAGAAAGAAGTTGTCCTATCTCCACCAGCAGATGGCGCCTGCATGCAAAGAAAAGAGGAAGCAGGTACCTCTGCCACACCTCTGCCAGTAGATGTCTCTTCAGGTGCCTGGAATGAAGAACCCATGCTGCAAAGCCAGGGAAGGCACTGCCTAGACAGGGCTCTGAAAAAGTATTCAAAATAGGACCAGAAAACAAAACCATACTGAAAGGACGACATGAAGACGCCAAGTCTAAATTATGTCTTGCAGGGTCACACATTCTAAAAGCTTGGTTTAGATTCGGGTCTTTTGTTGCTCAGGTTGGCCGTGGAATAGCTGAGGTTGGCCTTGAACTCCTGATCCTCCTCCCTCTGCCTCCTAAGACCCAGGACCGCAGGCATCTGCACCAAGCTTATCCACTTGGAGGAAGAGTGGGGAGGAACCGGCCACCCAGGCATCTTGTATCACTGCAATTCCAGTTTAATGAGGTGGGAGGCTGTGGGAGTCTAGAGAAGCACAGAGAGGGAGGTCAGGGCGCCCTGTGTGATGCCTCTCCTCTGAATTTGTGTGTCTGTGGGGGTAGGACTGAGACCAGGGGAGTTCTGAAAATATTTTCTGTATACTAGGATGCAGACCTGAAAGTGAGACAGTTCTTATCCTGTCCTGATGGCGGGCAAAAAATGGCCAGTGCAGGTGAGGGTCCAGACACACAGCACCGTCCCAGTGCTGTGCTGGGAAGAGGGTGCTTCGCTATTGGAGACACGGGGCAGGGGACAGCTGGCGGCATCACTAAGATGTGAGGAGGAGCTGTCATGGCAGAGAGCAAGTAAGGGAGGGTGTTAGTTACACAGCTCTTGGAGACTATCTGGTCCAGACCAGTGGTGAGCACTTTCCCTCCCTCCTGGTACCTTGTCAAACGTCACTGGGTCTGAAGCCTGCGGCCTACATAGCTCTAACTAATCCTTGTCCCCTTTTGATCACACACACGCACACACACACACACACACACACATACAGACAGACACACACGTAAATGCACACACACTCCTGTCTGTATAATCTATTTTAAAAGCAGGGTTGCCTGTACCCCAGGGTGACCTTGAACCTTCTACTTCCTACTTGAATTTCTGATCTTTTTACCTCATCTCTCAAACACTGGACTTACAGGCATGTACTACTTACTATGTCCCATTTATGCAGTTTGGGGTCCAAAGCCAGGACTCTGTGCGTGCTAGGAAAGCACTCTACCAATTAAGCCTGCCTGTTTAAAAATAAAATAAAAATTTTTAAGTTTTCATTTTTGTGTATGTGTATGAAATGTATGTACAGGGCCTCTGAGACCACTCACTCGATGGTGTCAGATCCCTTAGTTCTGGAGTCATAGGCAGTTGTGACCCCAATGTAGGTTCTGAGAAGCAAACTGGTGTCACTGGAGGAACAAGAAGTGCTCTTAACCCTTGAGTCATTTCTTCAGCTGCTTCTTCCTCTTCTTCTTCTTCCTCCTCCTCTTTTATTCTTTTGAGATTTAAATGGAAAAAGTTTTAAATGTTATTTATCTGGTGTCCATCTCTATGTATTTGTACATTCACGTGGGTGTCTGATGAGGCCAGACAAGGGTGCTAGGTCCTCTGGAACAGTTGTGAGCACCTGCCCTGGGTGTTGGGATCTGAACTCTGGTCCTTTACAATAGCAGCAAATGCTCTTAACCACGAAGCCACCTCTCCAGCCCCATTTGCTGTGGTTGTTTGAGGTCTCATTCTGGTCTGGGATGGTCTCAAACTTGTGGTTCTCTTGCTTTATCTCCCAACACCCAGGGTTACAGGTGTGTGTCACCATGCCTGGATTTCCATGGGACGGTTATTATCTTTAATCTCTCCCCTGTGATTATTGATAGTGAGTCCTTTTACACCAAAGTTTCCCAGTTTGAGTGGTCAATTCAGGAGCTTCCCTAAGACCAAGTGTATGAATGGCCACATTCACAGTGACCCTGTGTGGCACCATTTGGACCTGGGACAGCAGTAAGATCTGCTTCTTTCATGTGAGTGCTGTGCTCAGCGGGCATCAGCAGAGCAGATGCAGGAGGGTGGACTGAAAGTCAGGGCCTTGAGTACAGGCATTCGGAATCAGCCCTTTGCTTCCATCATGGCAGATATAGCTCCCAGCACAGCTGCCACCTCCAAGAAGCCAGGTCAAAACTCTAGCAATTTAGTTGAAGCTGCTGCTGCTGCTGCTGCTGTGCATGTGTTTGGTCTGCTTCCTCCCATCCCCCTCCTTCCCCCCCCACCCCCACTCCCGTCCCAATCTGGGGCTTTATTTTTTCCTCTCTAGGCCTTCATGGTTCAGCTCGGCTTCCGGAACCAGTACCGCATGGGCCTGGCAGGTACTCAGACTCAGGGTGGTTGTGGTGCAGTCTGGAACCTGAATGGCAGGCACCAGTAAACTGAGCTTCCGTCTCCACACCAATTCAAGGAAGAGCGAGTTGCGCGCCACCTATCGGTACCCCCGGAAAAGCTGCCCCAGTAGGCTGCTGAAGGTTGCCTGTGGGTGCACTAAGTAGGAGGCTATGGAGGAGGGGTTCAGAAGGTGGCCACGCGCATGAGCACAGCATTATTAACTGCCCTGTGCACTTCTCTCAGCCTGAGAAAGGCCATGCAGGTAAATTAAGGCCAAGCGTCTGCCAGGCTGGCTTAATGAAGACGGAGATGGGCTTCAGTGAGTGTCTTCAGAGGTCACAAGCCCAGCTCAGCCTAAATGGAAGGAAGATGAAGCTGCCGAGAAGCAAGGGAGTGTAGGGTACAGTGTCAGCCTGCGCTACGAAGACAGAGGTCAGGTCGGCAGCTTTCCCCAGCACAGTGAGAACTCGCCCGATATTTTGGTCCAAGGGTTCAAGTGACCTGGAAGAAGGGTGCTTAGTTTAGATTCAGACAGTCCTCAGGCTCATGCCAGGCCCTCAACAGTTCTCATTCCAGATCTGAGGGCACCCATAGACTCAGGGTCACCGACACGCGAGGCTTCTCGTAGAGAAGTTTTTGAAAGGCAATTTCGCTCTGCTTACGGGTCACAGCAGCCTGGGAAGGCTGCCATGTCTCTCCAAGTGCGCAGCGGCTTCATGTCTACCACACTCTGACAGTTACACCCACACTCCTCCCCCATTGCCTTCTCACTGCCCTACCTACTCTGTAAGGGGACATCCCAGAGATAGCTTCTTCCCAATTACTCTGTCTCTGCTGTTCCCAACCCTTGGGACTCTGTCCACTGCTCACTCCTAGCAACTTCTGGGAGAGGCTTTAGACTGAGTGGATGGTATCAGGTCAAGCTGGCCCATTCCTGGAGTTACAGCACTAGGGTGGCTAAGACTAGAGAGTCTTAAATTCAAGGACAATTTGGGCTACATAGCAAGACCATGTGTCAAAACCAAACAAGCAAAACACAAAGCAAGGACCCGGGGATGTATCTCAGTGGTACAGTAATTATAAGCATCTGGACTTGACCCTCCAGGATTGCAGAAACCAAATAGAATAAACTCCAACTAGCTCAAATGCTACTTCATCTATGAAATCCTTTTAGGCTGGGTCAGGGGATCTTACTCTGGCTCTCAAAGTTTCCTGGAATCTCTTTTCCCTAGACCTTGATCAAATGACTCCTCTCTGGGTCATTAGCCTCCTTGGGACTGGCAGAGCTGTATCCCGTGTAGGCTAAATGGATGGCTAGATTTGCAGAGGAAGAAGACTGGGGACGTGGCTGGAAGATTGCATAGCAGATCAGAGCTGGCTTCTAATGTGGTCCATAAAAGACGTGAAGGAGAAACCCCACTTCATATACTGTAGGTTTTCAATTGATTTTTTTTTTGATATCTGTTGATGTTTCATGGCTCAGTAAAACCAAGTTCTTAGGACCTTGGAGAGACCCAAAAGTAGCAGTAGGTAAAAGGTGCACTTGTTTGCTGATAGTGATCTCACAGCTAACAGTACGTTTTACTTGCCAGGATTTACTGCAGTCAGAGACTACATTACCCGAGGGTACTCTTTAGTACTTTAGTACTCTTTAGTACTCTTTAGTACTCTTTAGTAATCTGTTGAGAGGTGGTTTTCTAACCTGTCTTAGAACATTGCTGTTCTTTTCTAGAGGATGATCAGGGTACATGATGAAGGTCATTGGCAGATGTTCATGAAAGATGTCGAGGGATGGGGGAAGAGATACAGCATCTACTAGGGGAAGGCAAGGAGGCAGTCCCACTAAAGACAACAGAGGCTTCCCACGGCACTAAGAGGGCTCTTTCAATGTTTAGAAGCTACACATTCTAGACACATGTGACTCTGAACTTCTAAAATACATGCCAGAATTCTAGACTTCTGCCCCATGGTTCTTGGGCTCTGAGACCCTAAGTGACTGACCCTGGAAATACTGAGATCAAAGATGAGTACCATCCTTCAGCCTAAAGCTTGCCTCCCCAAATCACCCTTCTTAGGGGGCCACTGACCCCTGCCCTGCTCTGGCAAAAACAAATAAACAAAAACAAACAAAAAGCTCAAACAAAACAAAACAAACAAAAAACCCCACAGCCTGACACAGGAGGCACTAGCCACCAGATAGGCCCACAGCAGCCAATGGCCCCTCAGACAGTTTTGCCCCAATAAACTGCCTCTCCTTTATAGCTGTCCTCCTTCCCAAGAAGCTCATCCGAGACTAGGCTAGTCAGTCCTCCCTTTCAGTGCCCCACCCCAAACAAAGGGTAGAGGGTGTAAAGGAAGCATAGAATCTCATGCTGGTTGTGGTTAAGCCCATTTCAGACCGTTAAAAAGCAGGGTGGTTCGGAGGGTGTCAGAGGGTCTCAATCTTGCTATGTGCATTCACGGCTCTCTTCCTTTTCCCACATCTCCAGAGAGTACATAAGGGCCACTGCTTCAAATGGCCCACTGTCACCTCACTCCCACCAATGCCCCAAGGTCAGTAGGACGAACACAGCACCACTTACAAGAGCAGAGAACATCGGAGATTATTGCAGACTTTATAGAAAACAGCCCAAGGGAGGTCCAGATTTCTCAGTTGAGGGTGGGAAGGTGGGCCTCAAAGCCAATACACAGAGGAGGAAGACATCCTGTGCAGAGGCAGCACAGGCCTGCCATTCTGCCTGACTTAGGGTGAGAGGCAGGGAGGCCGGCCCTCCTCTCTCACCTTTGTGCTTTGGGATCATGCAGAAGGCAGAGCACTGAGGCCATGACTTTGACCAGGAAAGCTTTCGACTAAGACTGAGACAAGAGGTCAGACTCTATTTCCTTCCAGAAGGCATGAGAGGTGGTCGCAAGGAGTTCCCAGGGGAGGATCACCTAGTTCCCAGGGGAGCACAGAGGACTGGATGGGCAGCAGATCCAAGCCTCCCTTTTCCTGACAGACTAGTGACCCTGGTTTGGAGACCCTGCTCACCCCACCACTCCCTCCCTCACTAGAGTCTGCCTATATGCTATGGGGGTGCTTTTACTTGTCCTGAAGGATAGGAGAACTTCTTCTAGGAGGACAGTGGGTAGCACCCCACCATGGGGAGAGTCCTTTCTGGCCTCTGATCAATGAATGGTAAAAGTGCCAGTGATGGATGCCAAGGGAACTGAGAGCCTAAGTCTTGGGCCAGGGCATGAAAGTGACTGGGGTGAAGAGCTGAGTTTCAGATCGAGGACAAACACTGAGTGTTGGGACGTTAGAGCCCCAACAGAAAGGCTAAGGATGGATTCTATTCCAAGGCTTGCCTCTGGGATGAGAGAGACAAGGCTGGAGCTGAGACCCAGCCATGGCCAAGGAATGGAAGGTTCTGAGCTAGAACCAGGGTATGAAGCACATCAGACTAGAGGAGATCACTGAAACCATAGAGGCTTCACATGTGAGTTACATGACGGAGAGCCCAGAGTTTTGGGGTGGGACAAAAGGCTCAAACTTCATAAAAACCTTCCAAAGGTAGGTTCCAGAAGGGTAGATCCCCTGGTCTCTGAGAAAGGGACTGAGGTTTCCTAGCCGGGCACAGGGGTCAGTGCAATCTAGCCAGGGTATCTGGCTCAACGCACGTAGAGTGGTGGAGAAATGGAAGAGCAGGGTCTTTGGGTGAGCCTGGATAGGGAGAAGGAATTTAAATGGTCCAGTAAGGACCGGCAGGCAAGATTTGTTTCTGGAAACTGATTTCTGGGCTTTTGATCTGGAAACTCTAAGGCCAGGGAAAGAGTACACCTTGGAATTTCGGTATGAGAGATACTACGATTGATCCAAAGGTCTCAGAGATCCAAACTCTCGAGTGCGTTATCTCCAGGGCCCAGGCCAAGCAGGGAAAGGCTGCATGGCCCCAGTAAAGTCATCAGCTAACAGGGTCAGCCTCCCACCAGAGAGGAGATGCTCAGAGACCCGAGCCTGGAGAAGTGGCCCGGGAACCGGCAGGGGCGGCCGGAGCAGGCGCGCGGCGCGGGTCTGCATCCTGCTCATAGCGGTAGTGGTAGCCTTCCATCTGGTCCCTGCAGGCCTCGCGCAAGTTGCGCATCCAGCGCTGGATGCCACGGCGGTTTAGGTAGAGCACCATGAGGAAGATGAGGCCGATGAGCGCCAGCACCAGCCCGAAGAAGACGTAAGAAGCTTCCAACTCCGGGCCAGCGACCTCTACCTCTTCCCCGCGCTCGCGTGCATCGCCGTCGGAGCAGCCTAGCCGCGCCTCGTCCAGATCCAACAGAGGTCGGTCGAGCAGTCCGCGCGGGGAAGCGCAGCGCAGGCGGCGCGCGTCGGGTACGCGCTCGGTGGCGTTGTGCAGCCAGGCCAGCAGGGGGCGCGAGGTGCACCCGCAGCTCAGTGGGTTGTCCGCCAGCAGCAGGCGCGGCTGGGGCAAGTCGCCATCGCGCTCGAGCGCGCGCAGCTCGTCGGGGCCCAGGCCGACCAGCGCGTTGACACGCGCATCCAGCTGCTCCAGGCGCGGCAGGCGCAGCGCGGCGGGTGGCAGGCGGCTCAGCGCGTTGCCTGCCAAGCCCAGCAGGCGCAGCTCGGCCAGGGTGGCCAGAGCGGCATCCAGTGCATCCAGCATCCCCGGGCTGCCCCGAGCCAGCGCGTGATTGAGCTGTAGTGAGCGCAGCGCAGGCAGCCCGCGAAAGGCGCGGGAGCCCAGGGCGCGAAGCGGGTTGTGGCTTAGGTCGAGTGCTGCTAGGCTGGGCAGCCCGTCGAAGGCACCGTCCTCCACCACCTCGATGTTGTTGTGTGTGAGGCGCAGCGCGGTGAGGAGCGGTAGGCGCACTCCGTCCGTCGCCTCCTCGTCCCCTCCCGCGAAGGCAGCCGCGCGCAGCACGGTCAGGTTGGCGCCCACGATGGTGAGGTTGCGCGCGTCAGGCGGCACGTCCCGGGGCGGCTGCCGGAGCTCCGCGCCCGACGCGCAGCGCAACAGCAGCCGGGGGCTGCCGAAGCAGTAGCACTGGAAGGGACAGGGCGCGGCGGGTCGGCTCAGCGCCGCCACCAAGAGCAGCAGCCCTGGCAGCGGGCTCCAGAGCCCCCGCTGTCCCGCGCGCGGGGCCATCGCGGCCGTCCCCGCATCCAGCCCCCGGCCCGCAGCGCTCACCAGTGAGTTGGGAGCGTTTGGAGATGATGGGATGGGGGTGGCACGGGAGGGTGGCGGTGGGCTAGACCTTGACCCGGAGTAGCTGACAGTTCCAACCGGTCCGTCCTCCGGCTTGTAAAGTCCGAGGAGCCTTCACTTTGATGGCTGGGGGCGACAGGGGTCAGGCAGGGAGCAGAGCCCCCCGCCCCCGCTGCCCTCGTCGCCCTGCGCTCCGGCCTCCGACTTCCGCGGCCGTTCCGGGCTCCCAGCCGAGTGGGCAGGGTTTGCCTCCCCCTCCCCGCCTCCGGGCCGCCTCCTCCGCCCCCAGCGGAGTCTCCGCACCTCCTCGCCGAGGGAGGCGGGGTGGGAGGCTCCGGAGCTGGCTTAGAGCCGCTGCGCTCTCTTGTTCTCCTGCTTGTTCAGGAGCTGCTGAGAAGTTTGGCTCCTCAAGCTCTGACTTGCTTCTTTCCCCACCCCCTTCGTTGGGGCAGGTTCTTTCCTCCTCCCTCCGAAGCACTCGTGGGGCGGGGCTCTCAGAGCTGACCTGGCAGGTGGGTCTGCGCATCTAGTGAAGGTGGGAGAGTTTAGAACTGTCCCTGGAAAAAGGAGGCAGGACTGAGGGGTGGGCTGACAAAGTTACTTTTCTTGAAGTCAAGGAAAGGGGCTGTGCTAAGGGAGCGGGCCTGGAAAATCCCTAGCCTTGGACGCCTCCTTTGCGAACCCAGTTCCCTTAGGCTGTGTCTCCACCTCTGCAGGTCCTCTGTGTGTGTGTGTGTGTGTGTGTCTGTGTGTGTGTGTGTACAGTCTTTTGCCGACCCTTTTCTATGCCCTAGGGAAGTCTAAAGCACCCTCTGTCTCCACATCTCCCACGCCCCTAATTCAGGCTGCCCTGCCTCTGCCAAGACCACTCCCATTGGTTCCACCCTTCAGGCTGGACCCCTCCTAGGCTCAGGGAGCCGGTGGGTGGAGTGAGTCAGCTCTTTGCTTTCCCACCCAACCCCAGCACTGAGCAATCTCAGGATACAGTGTGGTCAGCTTGCCCCTTCCCCTCCAAACTCCCCTACCAGTCAATATTGAGTGGGGTGCCGGTTGGGGAGAGGGCTCCAGGAGCAGGAAAATCAGGAACTGATTTTGTAGTGGAGGGTAGGGGTCTGGTAAGATCCAGGGCAGAAATGGGGGCTGAGCTGATAATAGGCTTGTTTTGTTCTGGATTTTTACTTATTTACTTTTTTTTTTTCTCCAGAACTGAGACGCTCAAGACCTGATTTAAAGAGACAGACTCCAGAGAAGGGAGCATTCCTGGTCTTGACATGAATTATTCAGGTTGGAGAAGCTGACATTTGATCTGCAGGCCATTCGAGTATCTTACTTGGCAGAGCTGGTTGGGATGGAGGCTCCCCTCCTCCCCATAAGAATCAGTCAGTCTCTTTCTCCTGAATTGGGGACAATTGGTTGGTTTCTTCCCTGAAGTTGCATTTCGCAGATCGACCAGTAGATTGAAAGCACTTTAAGAGGCACACCCTGCAGTGGCCTGGGTCTCATGCAAACACCTACACTAAGGGCCAGGCTGGTGATGATGCTGGGGGTCCCCCAGCTCATGATGAACTAATCCTGTCTCCATGGTAACTCCCCGGGTGCCAGCAGATGACAGTAGAAGCTTTCATGTTTAGAGTTGGACATATCTGTATACATGGCCACATGTGTTTACACATACATGTGTGCCTCTACACAGAAAGGCAGGCTTTACACAAACAGACCTACACATGTCCATGTGTGCTCTAACAAATTCATCTTACTTGGATGTGCATGCATGTGCATGGGACTCTTGCACGCAGCTTCCAAACAAATGGGTCTCACATAGACACATGCAGGCTCATTCGTGCCTGTGTACACAGTGGCTTTGAGTGTAACCTGGTATGTGTCCATAAATTCAGAAGCACACCCAAGTGCTGGAACGTTCACTTGCTGGACCAATGCAGGTTTCAACTGCAGCCTTCGAGGGGCAGCTTGCAGACTCTTGTGAAAGTGAATACATAAGAGATGGAGCTCACTCTTGCCCTGGACTGTGTCCTTGGCCTTTGGAGGTCACAGGTACCTTTTCTCACACAGCACAAGTGCTTAAATAATGAGTGACCAGAATGGTTTGCTTTCTGATTCAATTACCTCTGGTCCCTAAGGACGTATAGACCACTGCCAAGGCCAAAGCTCCCAATAGGGTTTTCATGGTGGATGCCTTCTGACTGCTGCTGACTGCCTTCGTTGATTGGTGTCAAACACCTCAGCTGGGGAAGAGAAGCTTAAGAAGAACCTACGATCATTAGGCGAGGGGACCCATGTTCTCTGTTGTATGAATGAGGAAATTGTTGTGTTCTCTGGAAGAAGAGCTCTCTCCTCTTGGGAGTTGCCAGCGTATCATGTCCGGTAGGTGTTTCAATAAATGTTTATCTGTTTGAGGCTGAGGCTGTGTCTCCTCCCTGACTCAGTCAATGGCAGTATCTGCTCTTTGACTGTCGATCTCCTTTGCAATGGTCTCCTCCTGTCTTCTTCTGGAGTTCCATTTAATAATCAGCGTGCTAGAAATCTCTTGAGCTTTTTAACCATTGGTAGTGGGGACTCCAGATCAATCTGATTCTTGTGTTGTCAGGACGCAGATCAGGGTTCAGCACAGAGAAGGAGCCAGGGAATGAGCCTTCACTGGAAATCTCTGGCTTGAGGCCAGCCCTCTGAGCATCCTTCATCTGTAACCGTACCAGGAGACCCTCACTTGGATGGTTAAATGCTTCTCCCTAGACAGGTTCGGAGCTCAGGTTTCCATAGCTTCTTTGACATAACAGTTCTCTGGGCCCCAGGCTTCCTCCCTCAGCAGTGTGACTAGGGGCCTGTGGGTGGTGAGCTGGTCCTTTCTTTGAGCGAGGAGCTGGGCAGGCACTACATCACATCCAAGCAGAGTAACTGGCTTCCGTGTGCTTGGACCAGGCTTCAGGGTTTTTGTTTGAGACAGGGTGTTACCATATAGCTATGGCTGGCCTGAAACTCACTATGGAGACCAGGCTGGCCATGAACTCACAAAGATCTGCTGGTCTATGCCTCTCAAGTTTTGGGATTAAAGGAGAGTACCATTATGCCTAGCTTGGGCTTCTGTCCTTGAGATTCTTATCCTACTAGATCTCTGGGCCACTCTTTGAGCCTTGCAAGATGATGCTCCTTCCTGTGCTCAGGGTTTTTACTCGGCCTTTGTGCTTCTTGAAAAGATCCTGCTTCCTCTACACTCCATTGCATCTCAGCGCACAATGGAAGTTGGTAACTTCTCTGGGTCACCCAACAGTATCCCCTCAGTCAGCAGGCACCAGCTCCTCTGTGCCCTCAGAAATGCTTAAAGATCACTGAAATTCTTGGGCAAGGCTCTGTTCCCAGAACGCAGTTTCCCTATCTGAGAAAAGGAAAGAAGAATGTATATGGACGGGGGTCTCTTAGTCTCTTTACATACTTAGGCATGGAAATAAGATACAACTCACTCCTATCTGTGCCGCCACCTTTATATGTGGCCTTGAACTTGGCTCCATGGCAGTTAAAGCCTTAACTTGCTTAGTCATACAGTGAAATCAACTACAAACTCACTCTCTCCACCCCACCTCCTCGCTCTGTGTGTTTGGAGGGTCCTTTTCAGGAGATTCTCTGTCCACCCTTCTTTGAGGGAGATGGAGCCTGGCATGATGACGGTGGGGAGGCCCAGGTCCTCCCCTCTGTGCTGTCCTGGCTGGGAAAGGGGACCTTCACTGTGGTCCTCCCTCTCCATCACTCCTCACAGCCTCCCTCCTCCCCCAGGAAAATCCATAGGCCCGAGATTCATTTTCTCCGTTGAGTCAGCAGAGGCCATCCATACTCTGCTTGGGAGGGGCAGGCAATTGGCTTTTAAATAACTCTCGGATATTTAATACTCTCCTCCACTCTGTGGCCTGCCTCTGGGGAAGGCTAATATAAATGAGTGGGCTGAGTCCCGGGGAAGAGTACGTGCTCTTTCCCCCTCCTTTCTCCTCCTTCCTCCACCCATGCTCCGCCGACAAAGATGATTCTGTTACTACTCTGTCCGGGATTGATGGCTTACACATGTACTTTAGGATGGCTTTTGATCCCATATGCTTAGCAAAGGGCAGGGATTTGGCGCTGGTATACCGCTGGGCTGTGGCTGAGCAGGCCACTGTCTCTCAGTTCCTCTCCTGTGCTACAAGGTGGTTTGGCTAGTGGGTTGCAACTGCTCCCTCTATAGAGGTGGGATGCCATGGTTTTCTGTGCTGCTCTGGGCCTCCTTCCCTTGTAGAGATTCCATGCTTCATCACTCCATCACTCATCTGGGAAGAGCTAAGGGGCAGGGCCACTGAACCTCAGGCACAGGCAGCGGTTAGTGTAGGGCACCATTGAGTCAGAGGCAGGACAGAGTGGGAAAGAGGAAGTACAGAGTTGAGTCTCTTCTTTCCCTTCCCCCCTCTGCCCTCTTCTCTTTCTTTCTTTTTTTTTTTTTATTTTTTCAGGTAAAAGTAGAGACAAGGAGCAGGAGAGCATTTGAGTGTTCGTTCTTTAGGAACTCGAGCAGGGTCCCAGCAGCTATGGGTGCTGCTGGAGGAGCTGGGAACCAACCCTTCTTCTTCATCTGGAGGGGGCCAGGCTCCCAGTTATGGAAATGAGTGGGCTCAGTTCTGGCTTTCCTGATCTTCTGCATCACTCAGAAACAGGGCCAGGCAACTCTTGTCTGTGAGAGAACACTGGCTGGTTTAGAACTATGACTGGCTGGGAGTGTGGGTCAGTGTAGAGCATTTGCCTAGCACACACCAGGCCCTGAGCTCAACTTTCAGCCTTGGGAAAAAAATCACAAATAAAAATATGTGCTTGGATATGAGCATTCATATACATAATCCCTTCCCATACATACACTTTTTCTTGAAAGTTATGCTTGGGGTCGTCTCAGATGAGTCATGACCCAAAGACTACATTTCCATGATCCAGGGCCTACTTTCCAGGTTTTCTAATTCCAAACATGTTGTTGATGCCATTTACATGAGCCAGAAAGGAGCTGGGGGCGGAGGTCTGGGTGAGGCCTTCCTTTGCAGGACTTCCTCAGCCTCCTCTTGGGCCTTTGTGCTCTTCTTCAGCCATATAGTCTTCCTATTTTCAGAATCACAGAATCTCAACATCAAAACACTGAGTTCTTAGAGCCGCAGCCTTGGAGAGCCATAGAGCACAGTGTCTGGGAAGCAGAGCACAGGCTCTTGTGTTAGTTAGGAATGGTGTGAGCTAACCACAGCCAGGCTGCGGGAGGCCATTCTCACCGTCCCCAAATGCATCCTACCACTCTGGTCTGTGCTTTCATGTTGTGCCTTCTCACACTGACTTTGGTTTGACCACTTTACTTCTTTGGGATAATGGCATGCCGGTAAGTGTGTTGTAAGCAGGGGAGTTAGCAAGTGCTTATCTGTCAGCCCCCTGACTTCCCTGGAGTTGCTAAACACAAAGATGGAATCAGAAGTGAGTGAGCCATCTCAGCTGAATCTCCCAAGACCAAGCAGATCCTAGGTGATATACCCAACTGCAGCTGCTCGTGGGACCCCACTTGCAGCACACTACCCAGCTCACTACCCAGCACACTACCCAGCACACTACCCAGCTCACTATCCAGCACACTACCCAGCACACTACTCAGCACACTACCCAGCTCACTATCCAGCTCACTACCCAGCACACTACCCCACAGGCCCTTATTAGCCCTGAGTGCTCTCCACCCTCACGGTCCTTTATTCTTCAACATTTTGTCCATTCTGTCGCACGGCATGTTCCTCCATCCCCTGAATCCCCCATCTCTAGAAAGCAAGCCTTTCCGTGTTGATCAGTTTCTTCTGGACTCAGGAGCTCAAAGTGGGGCTTTCTGAAAATTTACCTAGCCCAAGGATAGATAGCAGCTGCTCCATACTCAAAAGGACTCTTACTGTAGGAAGCTGTCCTCCGACTCAGCCGATTGATCTGTCCATGGTTCTGAATTCTTTCATCCTGATTATTGCTCTTTCTGTCTCTACTGTGAGTGTACACACATATGTGAAAGGTATATATACTCTCTTTCTCTGTCTGTCTCTGTCTCGCTGTCTTTCTGTCCCTCCCTCCCTCCCTCCCTCCCTCCCTCCCTCCCTCCCTCCCTCCCTTTTTCCCTCCCTCCCTCTCCCCTCTCTCTGTGTGTGTACATGTGCATGTAAAATCCAGAGGACAACCTGAAGTTTCATTCCTCAGACACTGTTCACTCATTTTTAGAGACAGAGTCTCTTGCTCACCTGGAACTCACCAAGAATTCCAAAATGGCTGGCCCGCCAGCCCTGGGAATCCACTTGTTTCTATGTCCCCAGCATTGAGGTTACCAGCAGATGCTACCATGCCCAGTTTTGTTTGTGGGTTAAATGTGACTTCTTGGACTGGAAGATGTGGCTCAGAGGTTTAAGAGCAAGTACTGCTGCTGCAGAACACTGGGGCTTAGTCCCAGCATCCACGCCCAACAGTTCACACAGCTTTGTGTAACTCCAGTTCCAGGGGTTGGGCACCTGCACACAGGCACACACACACACACACACACACACACACACACACACATCTAGATCCTATATATGAGAAATGACCATGTGATATTTGTCTGTCTGAATCTGACTTATTTTACTGAACAGTGATCTGCAACTACATCCAGTTTTCTGTGAATGTCATCACTGACTCTTCTTTACAGCTGAGTAAGCGTCACTATGTATATGTATTCTACGGTCTTTATCAATTCATGTGTAGATGGACATCTAGGCTAGTTCCATTTCCTGGCTGCGGTGAATTCATCTCAGCAAGCATGAATGAACACATATGTCTGTGATATTCTGACCTAGAGTCCTCTGGGTAAATTCTCAGGGCTGGTATAACTGGATCATGTTAGTTCTTTCCCTAGCTTTTTGAGGAACCCCCATACTCACGTCCATAGTGGCTATACCATTTACATCCACACTGGCAGCAAATAAGCAGCCCTCTTCTCCCACAGCCTCACTATTTATTTTTCTGATGATTGCCTAGAATGGGGTTACTCATTTTAGCAGGGATCCTACCATATCTTAGTGTCCCTGCCCCCTACCCCTCCCCCCTTCCAACTTCTTAGAAGTTGGACTGCTCAATGCAAAGTGATATTCATTGATAGAGATGTGTAATAATTGGCCACAACAGTGTGGGTCAGACAAACCCGAATCAGGCTGCAAATGACCCAGGAACAGAGACTCTGGGCCTTTGAGAGGTCAAGCAGGAAGGGCAACACTGGAGTAACATTTATTAGATAATAAACACAGATGGAATTTGCTGTATGGACAAGGAAAGCTTTGCTGTGAGATGCAGAGAAACACACGGGCACTTCAGAAATAGAGGGACATCATTACAAAGGCAGATGAGCAGAAAGAGTTATAGGCACAGGCAGAAGAAGACCATGGTCACAGACCCCACAGGCCTGGCGACACTTGTTGCACAAGAATGTCCATGGCAAGCTTGCTCCCTAGGGAGGCTGGCCACCCAGCCATCCTATTCCAAAGGGCAGCTTTTGTGTGACCTCCCACACACTAAAAATAGAAATGACAGCTATGGAGTGCTCTGGGGTAAGAAGCCAACCAAATAAGGAGGACGTCTGACCTTTGATGCCCCCGGTTGTCATCTGGATGAACACTGTAGCTATGCACTGGCGCCTGCACCAGCTTCTGTGGATAAAGGTGACCAAAGGAGCAGGTGTGTCCTCCAGGAAGTCTCCCCCTCAGGGGCCCAAGGACACACCTGGAAGCCATTAGCAGCAGCTCCAGCACCAGGTGAGAAGGCATGCTGGGCACATGTGGTCTCCCCACTCACTGGCAGTGGTGCCTGAGGACACCTTGGCTCAGAGTGGTTCCAGTGTCTTTCCCAGCTCCAGTCAGGAATGCAGAGCATGGTACAGGCCCGAGTTCTTGATCATTGAATCATTGGTAATCCCTCTTCAGTTCTTCCCAAACCTTTGATACAAGGTCTCCCAACCTTCCCAGTGACATTCCTCTTTAGGAAGCCTTCCCCTGGCCCTGGTTGCTCTTTCTCAGCTCAAGCTCAGAGCTTCTGTGAGCCAGCCTGACCTATTACCCTTCCTGTGGGCTCATGCTCCTTTGCAATTGGCAGCTTTGCCTGGGTCCACAGCCTTCCTCCTCTCAGCGGAACCAGTTCCATTGCACTGTAGCTGGAGTCCTTCCCCAGTGGTCTGGGTGAGTGCATGTCTCAGTATTCCTTGGTACTGCTGATCTTCATTCCTGTGACTCACAACTATGCTCCCTGCATCACTGGGTAGCTCATGATAGGCCCTCTTCTAACTTCTCTGCTTCATGTTGGCTACCGCTCACCAAGATGCTCTGTTGTTTGCTTACTCCAGTGAGACTAGGTTCCTGATTGTGCCCCACAGTGATAGAGAAAGTGGTCACCCTCATATAAGGTTGGATTGGCTTTCTCCTTCCTCCCTGGGGTGTCCCTGGCAATCTCTCTGTGATCATAGTACCCTGGAAGGCTGTGGATGGGCAGGAAGACCTTGAACTTTGACCAAGACATTGATTCTTGTTGCCCAGTATATTTCTGGGCTTAGGACAGACAGCTCCAGATGACAGGTGGGTGGCAGAGAGAAGGCAAGGAGCTCCCTGTGGAGGTAGCCCTTTCTCCCTCAGGTCATCAGAATCCCAGTGATGCAGTGAGATAAACAGCTCTCCCCAGGCTTAGCACAGGCCCTGGGCTGCTTTAGCGTGTCTCAGCCAATGTGTCCCATCCTTGCTTCTCAGAGGGCAGGAGAAGGAAAAGGGGCCAATTGGAAGTTCAGAAAAGGAAAGGCTAAAAAGGAGCCCACAATGGGCACTAATTAGCCACTGTGGGAAAGGGAAAGGAGGTCAGAGGGCTGAGGAGCCTGTGAAAGAGTGCACTTAGCAGGCAGAGCTCAGCTGCTCCTCTCCCTTCACACCACCTGCTACAGGCCTTGCCCCCAGGCCCACCTGATGTGGGATTCTGGGCTCCACAGCCACCCGCAGACCCTGCTGGATCTTCTTCAGGGAAGAGGGAGAGAGGATGGCCAAGGGGAGAGCAGGCAGACTTCACTGTGCACACAGCACTCACTGCGTGTGCTCGGCACAGTGCACAGAGAACATTGCATGCCATCATATTTACGTCTTTCAGTTTCTCTACCATGTAGATGGTGCCCTGGATTTTTAAACTCAGAGATGGTCACTCAGATAAAGTGGATGATTTAAGACTGAGGAATCTGAAAGATCCCCAGTAGAGGAGAGGTGGGCTCAAGCTTGCCATCTGCTTTGGGTGCTGAGACAAGAATCCTTAGAGAGCAGAACTGTGGCCCATGGTGTCCTAGTATCCCCAGTAATCACTGCAGGCAGGGTCAGGTATGTGCTGGGTGCTGAGAAGAGCTGCTGGATTTCATGGGCAGGAGATGCTGAGCCAGGAAAGGACAGAAAGAGGAGACAGATGGGGAAATGGTAGATGTGCTCAGATGGATAGGGGAGATCTTTCCAGCACATGAGATGCTATGCAGTGGATTCCAGGAGTCTACATCAGTGCCTGAGTATAGCCATTACCCAGACATAGGACAGGAAGGTGGAGCTGGGGAGGTAAACATGGAATAGATTATTTGTCTTCCTCTCTTTACCAACCCTCATCTTCCCAGATGGTTAAATTGAAGCAGAAAACCAAACCAAATGAAGAATGTTTAACCCTTGCCAGAGCCAAGCCTTCCTAGCCAGAGAGTATATCACTAGCAGGCCATGAACTCAGAGTTGAGCTGTGATTCAGGCTGGGTGGTGGTCACTGGGAAGCAGAGGATATACTGGGCACCAGGAAGGGCTGCTGTGGTCACCATGCCTCCCCACATAGGCTGGATCTTCTGGCAGAGAAAAATGTCCATAACAAAGACCATCAGCTGTTCCTGCCTGTGGATACCCTGAAATAGCAATGGGGGAGTAAGACAGACATGTTGAGGGCCAGGCTGGTGAACAGAGCTGGTTTAATCTTCACAAATACCACAGGCCAGGGATGTAACTCAGTGGGTGGACTGATTGCCTCGAATTTCAAAGCCTTGGGGCTCTATTTTCCAGCTCTTCAGAAACTGAGCATGGTAGTGTATACCTATAATCCCAGCAGTCGGGATGCAGAGTCAAGAAAATCAGGAATTTAGAGTCATGGTGGACTATGTAGTGAATTCAATACCAGCCTCAGATGCACAAGACACAAAACAAAACAAAACAAAACAAAACAAAACAAAACAAAACAAAACAAAACAATCAAACCAACACTACCCTGAAAGGTGTCAACCCTGTTTAAAGACAAGAAAACTAACTCAGGTTGTAGGGCACGCTTGTAATCCCAGCACAGTAGAGGCAAAGGCAGGGTCATGTTGAGTTCAAAGTCCCCCTGGGCTGTATTATGAGACCCTGTCTACAAAATCAAAATAAGCTGAGACAACATGAAGATGGAGAAAAAGAGGTAGAGAGATATCATCGAGGTTCTGGGAAGCTGGGATTACACTGTCTGGCTGTTGACTCAGGCTCTTCATCCTTATGATCACCCCAAAGTCGCAGCAAGAAGCCCAGCTCTCCACACCCACTGACAATTAGGAGCCCCTTGGTATTGTGAAAAATGCCAGTGAAGTGTGTCTGATTAGACTCATCAGCGCCCAGCGTGGGACACGTGTGCACTTAAGACGGATCACCAGCATCCGTGGCTGAGATGCTGCGTAGGGTTTCTAATCACAAACTTCTCCTGCTGCAATCCACTGAGCTTCCTCCTGTGCTGGCTTTTTGTGTTCTCAATAATCATATAAAAATCTGAGAGCTGCGGTCAGCTAAGTTTATTTTCTAGATCTTAAAAATAGGCAGCCAAGCTTTTATTAAGACAGAGTATTGTCAGGTGAATGCCTGATGCAGTGTTATTAATACAAGGCGGCAAATACTTGAATCTCACGATTCCCCTAGCTCAGTGACTCAGAGCAGAAGAGACATTTGTCACCCTCTCAAAGATCACGTTCATTTAAGAATGTAGGTTTTCCCAGCCAGGTAGTGATGGCACCAACCTTTCAACCCAGCACTCAAGAGGCAGAGGCAGGCAGATCTCTTGAGTTTGAAGCCAGCTTGGTCTACTGATTGAGTTCCAGGACAGTTAGGGCTACACAGAGAAAGCATGCCTTAAAAAACACAAAACCCAAAACCCCCAAACCAAAAACCAAAACAATCCTGTGGGGCAGGGGTTCATTTCTGTTTTAACTTGTTTCCAGCCAACGGCTGCCTCTTGTAGGCAAGCAGTCAGTGCTGACAGCAACCTTTCTGGGTGTGGCTCTTCACTGATCACTGGAAAGTCTGTAGATGTAGTACCATTAACAAAGACTGCAGAAAAATGAGGCATGAACTGGGCATGGGGGCGTGTGCTTATGATCTCGCACTTGGGAAGCGGAGCCAGGAACACTGAGGTTGGGCTGGGGCAGGTGGCTCACTGAGTAAGCTCACTTGGGCAAGAGTGAGGAGATGAGTTTGAACCCTCAGCACCATGTAAAAGCTGAGCATGGCTGTGAAGGCTTTAAGACCAGTGTTGGGGAGTGGAGATGGGTGGATACCTAAGGCTCATTGGTGAGCTAGCCTAGGCAAAAGAGGAAACTTGAGGCTCAGTTAGAGACCCTTTCTCAAGAGAATAAATGAGAAAGTGCTAAAGAAAGACCACACATGAGTACACATGAGTACACAGAGGCATATATGTGCATTTGTACACATAAACACACATGCACATACCACACTAAATGCAGGCATGCACACCCTCGCCAGGAAATTTAAGGCTGCTTTTGGCAAGATTGGCATTAGGGTTAACCTGGGCTGCAAAAGAGCCTATCTTCAAAAACCAACCAACCAACCAACCAAAAGCAAAAAACAAAACACAAAAAGCAATCAAGCTAACTTCTGCTCTTGAATCTTTGCAAAAGACCTTTGTGTCTCAGACACAGTCCTTTGATAGGAGTCCATATGCTGGAGCAAACAGTAAGGCATGGGGCTACCTTGCCACTTGGACAGTGTCAAGAGCCAGTGACAGCTAGACCAAGGACCAGTGGTTTAGAGCTCTCTCACTCAGTTGGATGCATTTTGAGGGGTTTGGATAAGGTCCAATGAAGCACACCCATCAGGCCTGTGGGTGGGATACTGGACGGAAGCACAGACTTTCAAAGTGGTCCATAGGGAACGACCATAGGCTCAAAGGCACGGTGGTAAATTTCAAGTTTCTATTAGGATTCTAGACTGGGGTGAGAAGGAAGCATTGTTCTCAACAGCTCGCTTAACTGTGAACACCCCAAGCAAAGCAAGAGATGGATGGAGCTTATATCAGAATTCAGGTTCTGCAGGGTGTGGTGCCACACACCTTTAACCCTAGCACTCACCACAGAAGCAGGTGGATCTCTGAGTTCAAGGCCAGCTGGAGCGACATAGTGAGACTCTCCCTTTTTTGCGAGACCCTCTTTTTGTTGTTGTTGTTGTTGTTGTTGTTGGTGGTGGTGGTGGTGGTGGTGTGTGTGCGTGTGTGTATGTTTGTGTTTTTAAATCCAGGCTCATCATATTCTTGAGTAGATTCTTCATTTCTTCATGGAAAGTTCTGGACATAGGAAACAGCACTCAATACAATTTGTTGGAAAAGAAGACAAAAAAAAGCTTGTGTCAATGCTACAACTCCTGAATGAGTAGAAAAAGCCTTTTCTGGCGTCTTTTCTGGGCCTGTCCTTGAGCCAAGCTTCAGATGCTGACACAAAAACTCCAAGCCCTGGGGTAAGCTGAATTCCTTGTCTGAGAGGAGAACCCTTGATCCATACTGCAAGAGATGAATGGGACA
The DNA here is from genome assembly GCF_004785775.1 of Grammomys surdaster. Lineage (NCBI taxonomy): Eukaryota > Metazoa > Chordata > Mammalia > Rodentia > Muridae > Grammomys > Grammomys surdaster. The sequence goes on along the minus strand of NW_021604648.1, from coordinate 1,918,616 downwards.
GTGCCTGGGGCACAGGATGCTGTAGGGACCCACAGGAAGCCAGAGTTTCAGATTCCCTGAAGCCTGCTTAAGAAGCTGTTCCTGGCCTGAGCATCCAGGTCCATGGGCTTGGCTAGGAGTCCAGGCAGGCAGAATAGACCAGTTGTGACACCTCACTTCTCTCCCCAGTGTTCAGGGGCACTGAGGCTCACTGCAAAGCCCCAGGAAGAGCAGATCTTGAGAGGAGGCTTGCCAGCCCTGCTTTGTCCCCTTTTCATAAATGGGAGACAATGGCATGGGTTGGGTGGGAGTCCTGGAAGGCCCTTGGGAATCAGAGGGGTTGTACCCTTTGGTGCAGTAGGTAGCTTCAGAGCTTTGGCTCTGAATACTTTTACTCTGTAACTGTCCTGCCGAGCCCAGCAGCTGTCCCTGCAGGTGGACTAGGCTGGGGACTCATGTTCAGGGGCGGGGGATATTCAAGGAACAGATGTCCTAGGAGTCATTTGGAGCAAGAAAAGGAGACCAACCCAAGCTTTGGGGCCACAAGGGGGAAAACGTGAAGCACACATACAAAGGTTTCTAAGGTGGGAGACGAGGCCCAGTGGGTTGGAAATTGGAAAAAGGCGGGTTGTGTGTGTGTATGTAGTTGTTGACTTATACCCTGCTCAGACAAAGGCCTTCTTAAAGATGTTGACCTTGGCCTAACAGGGTATACAAACTTGTAATCTCAGCATTTGGGAGGGGGTGGCAGGAAGATTAGGTGTCCAAAAACCATCCTGGTCTACCATCAGGTTCAAGGACAGCCTGGGCTACATGAGACCCTGCTCCACCAGCTTACCCCTCCCCCAGCCCAGAGAAGTTGATCTTTATCCCAGAGGTCAGAACGAGCTGAGGAGGGCTTTAGGACTGAGAGGTGCTGCCAGTTTACTGAATTTTGTAAAGACCACTTTCACAGCTCGAGTGAAGAAGCAAGGTGCAAGACAAACTCAAAGCTCGGAAGAGTACGGGAGAATGAAAGACAGGGATGCTGGGGTGGGGAAGTGGTGTGGAAATGCAGAGAACTGGGAGTGGGTGCGGGGGATGGCAGGCAGACTGCACACACAGTCAGAGCCTGTGGCCTTGGTTCCTGGTTTGTGGACGGCAGGACATTTGTGGAGAAACAAGGTGAGGTACCTGGTTAATAGGAAGGGTGAACTTGGTACTGATGAGGTACTTGGTACTTGGTACTGATGAGGTACTTGGTACTTGGTACTGATGAGGTAGTTGGTACTTGGTACTTGGTACTGGTGAGGTAAGGCCTGCTGAGTAACTGGACATTTAAGACCCTGACAATTGACACATAAACTTTTGGAAAAGCTGCCATGGGAACAAGTAAGTTTCTTGCCCCAGAAGACTCCTGGGTCCATGTGGGGTAGGAAAAAAAAAAACTTCTCTGGACGAGAATGAGTGCTGGAAACTAATCCAAGACCCTGATACATACTAGGCAAGTGCTCTGCCACTGAACTTGCTAGAGGAAACTCCTATACTCATTAGATATCCCTTGGGACCCTGCCCATGCCTAGAGTCTAGGTGATCTGAGTCACCCACCCTAGGGAGTAGTAGGAGCATCCTTCCCAACTATTCCTGAGTTCAGGCTTGGTCCCTGGTTCTCTGCAGCCTCCTCCTCTGCAGAGAGGGTTCTGGAGGCTGCTGACCTCAGCAGGATACCCGCCCCACCCAGACTCTTCAGCCCTGCGGCTGCCACCCAAGTGTAGATGCTGGAGTTTAGCAGAAGCTGCTGAGGTAGTGCTGGCATGAACTGCTAAGCTGGCTGGCTGCCCTACCCTGCCTCCTCAACCCCAGCCTTGGCCTGGGCCTTCTTCCTCCCAGCAGTCCCCACTCCACTGCATTTCTCTCTGCAGCTCTCAGCCATAGGGCATCCAGTGGCCCACCCTGGAGAGTCTAGGACACACAGAATTGAGGGTGCCCCCGGGAGTCAGGGAAAAGAGGCAAAAAAGACATAGAATGTCCTTATTGAGCTGCAAGACCTCCAGGCTAGTCAGTTTTATAGATTTGCTGAGGAAATACAGCAAGGCACAGAGAAGGGAAGCAAATTGCTAGAGGATGCACAGCACTCAAAGAAGACTTCTTGTACTATGGAAGGGGTGGAAAGGAGAAGGGCTCTGAGGATGCCATGAGAGAGGGTAGGGAAGCCTGGGGTCTGGTTTGGGGAGTCCAACCTGGTTTAGATAGACTTTTCTGTACATACCAGGCCTCCCACCATTGAGGAATCCTGTCTTCTTCCATCTGATTAGGGCATCTGTAGGATAGGGAAGAGCTTTCCTATTAGCCTGGGGTCCTGGGAGCGTGCAGGTCGGCCCGATCTCTATCATCTGTCTATCTGAGGAAATGGACTTGCAGAACAGAGTAAATGGGAGGCAAGGGGGTGGGGCTTACAACTCAGATAAGAGAGACACAGAAGAGCCTCAAAGCCCACAATGGAGCAGCCCTGGCCCACTTGGAGAGGGAGGTTAAGCCTCAAAGCCTGGGAAATGGGAGATAAAGACAGCAGAGAGGAGGCCAGCCCCTCCTCAGAGCTGGAATCCTCCCAGCACAGACCAGGCTGATAACACACACACCCTTACAAGACGTGGGAGCTGATGGCCATTCCCACCCAGGCTCAGTGCCCCGCCTGAGATAAGGATGGTTACTAGGATGGGCTGAGGCAGCATCAGCTCTGCCGCTGGCCCACAGCTCAGAGCTGCCAGGCTGCCCAGAAAACTCCCAGGTGCCTTTGCATCCTGAGGACTGCTCCGGCAGAACAGAGAACCAAGCCGCTTGTTAATTTTATTGTTATGTGGTTTTTGTTTTCTTCCTTTCTTCCTTTCTTCCTTTCTTCCTTCCTTCCTTCCTTCCTTCCTTCTTTCTTTCTTTCTTTCTTTCTTTCTTTCTTTCTTTCTCTCTTTCCTTGTTCTTTTATTTTTCTTTTTTTGAGACAGGATCTCATTATGTAGCCCTGGTTGGTTTGCCACTTGCTATGCAGACTAGGCTAGCTTCAGATTCACAGTAACCCCCCTGCCTCTACTCTTCAAGTGCTGGGACTAAAGGCCTGTACCACCATATGCTTGTTTTTTTAAATATATAGTTTTTCTAGAGTGTGTTTACTGTGGGAAACTTGTAAAATAGAATTAGAAAGCAATAGAACCACATTTGTTTGACCAATTTCCTTCTAGTCTTTTTTCCTAGTTGTATCTATCTTTTAATTGTGCTAATGCCGCTGTTTTTAAACTGTTTGGCTTTGTTTTCTATGCCTTTTGTTTCAAACAGAGAAAGTACAGAAAGATAAAACAAAAGAAAGGAAAATATTACCCTCTGTTTCATTATCCCACCAATCAGCATGTGAAAATGCTGGAATAGTTACTTGAACAATTTGTGTTTCACACCCTTCTCCTCCCGTGCCTTCCTTTCTCCTCTCCTCCCCTCCCTTTTCCTTCCCTTCCCTCCCTTCCCCTTCTCTTCCCAGCACTGGGACCAGCTGTTGCAACCACAAAGGTTAGTTCTGAAATCTTTTCAACAAGAGAATAAATTGGAAGCATGTGATTCATCTCGCAGTCCAAGCGTTTAGGCAGAAGAATCCTGGATGTACTGTGTTTGGTGCTGGGCCTCTGGACAAAGAGCAGTTCAACCCTCAGGTACCTGCCTCTCTGCTCCACTGAGCTAGCCTAAAGGGAAGGTTTCAGAGAAAGCAACCAAAGGAAAAAATTAAAGAGACTCGGGAATAAAATTGGGTTTGGGGATAGTATGTCTCTGCAGCAGCTTCTGGGTGGGCTAGTTAAACTCAGGCTTGCAGGCCTCAGCTGATTCATCCCAGCATTCAAATGGCCAGAAACACCCCTCATCCTTACTATCCCATGATGCTTTCTAGGGGATAGCACAGTCCAAGACAGAATCCCAACTCTCACCCACAGTGCTGCCTGGCTTTCTCTTCCATGCTGTTCCATGCTAGTAGGTAGACCCTGGCAAGTGCACACCTAAACCTTTACCCTCCCATCTGCAGGGTACTCTGTCCTGTGCTTGGCTCATCTGTTGATGAGCCTCTTGTTCACCACATCCTCCCAGTGGTGGTCAGTGACATGTCAGGAGCCCCCAGAGTTCAGGTCTTTTTGACCAGCAAGCCTGCTTGCTGGGCATCTCAGGCATTTGGCAAAGGACTTCAGGTGGGCCCAGACAATGGGAGCTACAGAAGCACCCAGTCTCACTTAGAGTTAACTGGACTTAACCAGCTCCATAAGGGAAAATGTTTGTTTACCCCTTTTAAAACTCCTGGGATCAAAACTCTAGTCAGACTCATCTCTGTTCACGTCACACCCCTGATTCCAGGACGCTGTCTGTGCTCAAGAAGTGGGGACTGAGCTGAGACACCAGGGTCCCCGCCTTAGTCTTATCAACACGCCATCCAAGTCAGACCTGGACCCAGCAAGGCCTTCTGCTTCATCTCCCCCTCTCTTGCCTCGATTGAGGCTCTGTCCACCATACATTCTGTTTCCTTCTCCCAAAGCCCCCTCCACCCGGTCAGCCTGGTTATCTCTTAATCCATCCTTTCTTTACAGCTTGGTGAGCTTGTTCACTGCCTCCTCTGGAGAACCTTCCAGAACTGGCCCCAGAGACTTCCTGGCTTGTTAATTGTTCTGTGCTCTACCCGTAAAAAACTCCATTATACCACTTGACACAGAGGGTACCAGGACATGGTGCCTGCTTCTCTGTCCACCCTAAGCCACGGAAGCAGAAGATGCATCTGGAGAGGTCACAGGGCTTTGATACACGGCTAAAGAGAGGAGCTTGTGTTGATGGCATAGATGAGGGCTCTTGAAGTCTGAGATACTCTCATCTGGGGACAAGACAGTGACCTTTCAATTTGGCTCTCTTCTAACCCAGGGAAGGGAAGGTTAGATCCCAGAAGGAAGATGGAAGTGGGTGTGTTTCATCATTTCTCTTCCCCTGGACTTCTTCCATCTGTATTGGTCCTCAGGTCCAGAAATCCTCCCAGTGAAAGCATGGTATGTGAGGTCCCCACCCCGCCCCTCAAGTGCCAAGCCCAAACCTCAATCCCCTGTTATGTAAGTGAATTATCCTCTGTCCCTACCCAGAGCCAGCCAGATCTCCTTCTAATTGATTTAATCTCCTCATACAGAGAGCGAGGCCAGGGTTGAAGAGATGGCGCTGATCAGGAGCCAACTCGTCAGTGATGCCGGCACGTTCATTCCCGGGAAACCGGGTCATGGATTGGCTCTCAGAGGCTCTGATCCTCCTCTAGTCACTTAGGGTGCGTGAAAGGGCATTTTCAGTGACTCCTCTTTCCTCAAGTCCCAGGCTTCCATGGACAGAAGCTGTGAATCCCATAACTTGTCTGCCTCTCAGATATCCTCCAGTTCCGGACAGAAATTCCCCACATTCCACTCCGAGAACAGGATACAGAGAAACCTAATTTGTTAAGGAATGAAGAGATGAACAGATGTTTAATTTAGTGCATGCAGGGGTGTGGGGTGTGGGGTGTGGGGTGTGGGGTGTGGGGTGTGGGGT